>NC_090055.1:17720983-18058483 GCF_038355195.1 Osmerus mordax
ACCCAGCAAAACTGAGTGTAAGAAGCCGACAAGGAAAAATAGCCCCCCTTCTCTCTTCTCAGTGGCCATAATCAAGACTGTGGAAGTCCAGGATAATGTGATTGCTGCAGTCACAAATGACTTGCGTGGTCGCTTAAAGTCAAGGTCTGCACAGTTAGCACATTTTACAGTGAGTCACAAAATTTGTCAACCGCGGGGCGTTTTTTACATTAACGTGATGTGAGTGATCTCCATATTCGCCCGGCGTTCAGTCAACGAAGGAGAGGGGCAGGGCTGTGGAGGAGGATGGGGGGGTGGGGGGGGGGGGGGGGGGAGTGAACGGAGTGGAGGGGGGAGGGGGGGAGGCAGGCCTCGTGGGAGAGCGTAGCACTGCTGACACCTGTTGGTCAGAAGAGGAACTCCACCCTGCCTCGTCCCCGCTCTGTCGCCTCTCCACACCTCGCTGACGTCTCCCTCTCCCCCGATCGACTGGCGCTCCCCGCTGTGCGAGGGGCCGCACCGCTACGGGCCGCGCGCGCGCGTGCGCTCCTCCTGTGCGCTGTCTTGGTGTGATGTTGTTCATCCAGCGCCGGAGGATGTTGTGATCGTGTGAGCTCATTTGGGCCAGGAAACGAGAGGAGAAGAAAGGCCAGACAGAAGAAGCATGTAGCCAGACTCGTCTGTAATGAGGACTGCAGTTCTAATTTGGTTAAACTCCAAGCGGCGGCGAACGAGGTGGTTAACAGATCACCCACCTCGCCCGCGAAGAGCACGGCGCAGCCCCAGGAGAGAGCGGGCAGACGGCCGGGCCGGAGGGCCAGACCGGGTCCGGCCGTCCGGCCGTCTCCCGCGCGCTTAGGAGGGCTCGCCGGGCGAGGGAGCGAAGGGGGAGAGGGCGCTCGCTCGCCGGGCAAGGGAGCGAAGGGGGAGAGGGCGCTCGCCGACCTCGCACGGAAGTCTCCCGTCACGCGGAATCGAATCAACCTGCGACGCCGAGCGGGGACGGGGACGGGGGGGGGGCGCGCCGGGCAAGTGTGAACACCGGGGACCACGGTGTCTCCAGGAGATGGAGAAAGAAACGTGGAGACAGATAGGGTGTGCGTGTGTCTGTGTGTGTGTGCGTGTACTGTCAGAGGGGGGGGTGGGGGGTGGGGGGAATCAATGCGGTCGGATGAGACCAAAGCAATCCCGTGCAGTCAAAGGACTCAACAGCAGGAGTGCAGTCAGGGGAATCGGCATGGAAATTAAAATCACCTAGCGCTCGGATTCCATTAGTGTCCGTGCTGGCACGCCGGAAGGACCTCTGACAATTCAGATACACACACAGAAATTGGTTCGGCGGAGGCGGCGAGACAGAGGCCGGCTCGGTCTCCCTGTTTACGCCTCCCCTTATTGGCCAGGGAGATAGACGCCTTCATCACGGCCTGGCATGCTCGACTTCCCAGCAGCGTGAGCGAAACCGAGCAAATAAATGAACAAATAAGCAATTGAGATGAAACATCTCTGTTCGGCAGTGGGGTAAATAGAGTGGTAATGACAGAGTCCCAATGTTAAGAAGAGAAATCGAATGGGTTAGTTTCGAGTCCCTTTTCTTTCAGAGGACAGGCCGTTATTGTAGTCCACCCAACTCTTAACTCAAAATCGGACTGTCACGGCGAGACGAAACAATACGTGGCTTGTCAAGTCATGGCTTCCATTACACAACTGCCATTGCTCATTCTCCCGATCTGGGTCTCACATGGCTTTGTGGTGAGGGGGAGCCACGGACTCAATGAACCGAAGCGGGGTTTGGCTTTGCCGTGACGTGTTCCTTGTGTGTGTGTGTGTGTGTGTGTGTGTGTGTGTGTGTGTGTGTGTGTGTGTGTGTGTGTCTCTCTGGCAGTTCCTCCAGGAGATCCCGTGGTGGAAGGGGGGCCGGTGGTTCGTCTGAAGGCCCACACGCCTCACAACCTCACCTGCAGGGCCTCGGGGGCCAAGCCGGCCGCCGAAATCACCTGGTACCGGGATGGGGAAGTCATGGAGACAGCCGTCTACTCTAAGGTACACGGGGAGGAAGGCCCGAGTCCACTTCGACCTCATCCTTCGCTCACTGTCATCCACCCACTCAAGCAAAACTACCCAATGGCACAACACCGATGCAGAGCAGGGTAGACCCGGGTCGTAGAGCTACTCCGAATGCAGTGTCTTTCTCTCTGGGTAATATAGGCTCTCCGTATCTCTCTCTCTCTTCTAGTTCTCATTTCTCTCCCCCAGCGTTCGTCTCCGGCCCCCCCTCTCTCTATCTTTCCTCCCCTCTCTCTCCATCCCCCCCTTTCTTTGTCTCCCAGGACCAAATCCTCCTCTCTTTCTCCCTTCCTCTCGCTCCCTCGCTCTACCTCTAACGCTGCAGTCCCCCCTCCTCTCTTCACTCGCGCCTGAACCCCTCTCTTCTGCCTCCCCCCCTCCCTCCTGCCCCTACAGTCCCCCCCCCCCACCACCACAACCTCCCCCTCTGCTCTCTCTAACGCAGTGACACTACAGCATAACTGGAGCATGCCAAAGCTCAGACAGGCATGAGCGTTTGATACAGTAGGGTTTTCTGCAGAGGAGAAATCACCCACAACAATGCCTGGGCACAATGGAGAGCCGGCAGAGCGTGAACCAGCCGCGGTCGGGGAAAGTGTCACATTTGTCATGCTCCCTGACCACGCTAAATGACGCTAAACGCCACATTTAAAGAGGCGAGGGCCTGCGGTGTTTGGGGGGGGGGGGTCGTGGGGGGAGGAGGAAGGGTTTGGGGTCGGGGGGGGGGGGCAGCGACAGAGTAGAGACGAGGAGAGGAGAAGAGGGGAGACGATTCGCGGCGCGAGGGGAGGAGGGTTCAGGAGATGAGGGTGAGAGGGAGGAGAGGCGAGAGAGGCCGGAGGAGGCGAGACAAGAGAGGCGGGAACAGAGAGGGGAGGGCGAAGCGCCGGGGAGCGGAAGTCCTGCGAGGTAAACGGCGGCAGGCTGAGAACAGGAGAGGGGACGCTTTTAGCCCGGAGAAGACACAGGAAGCGGGCGAGCGAGGAGGAGGAGAGGGAGAGCCGGGGGCAGAGTGAAGGGTGGCGACAGGGAGCGATGCGATTCGATCTAGCGTAAAAAATGCTTTCCGTGTGTCTGGCTGAGGAAGTGGACGGCCTGGTCCATTGATTCGGCCGTCCGGGGAATGGGCACAGCATGCCCTTGCTCTTTTCCAGAAATGTGTGACCGCCCCCCCCACCCCACCCCTCTCCCCTCACATCCATAGAAATATAGACTCACAGCCACCCCTGCCATGGCTGCACGCTGTCACTCATCAGAGTGTGCGCGTGTGTGTGTCTGTTCATCCGTGCGTGTCCCTGGGTGAGTGCGTGTCGTGGTCGCTGAGGCCCCATCCTCTGAGTCTACACCTTTCCTCACTTAGGCGTATTGATTCCAGTGAGCAATAAATAGATTTCAAAGATGATGACAAACAGGAGCTGCTGACGCGAGGCGCTCCCAGAAATGTGGGAACAGCACAATATCCCCCCTCCGCCTCATAAACTATATGATTTAACTGCTCTGCCAATGGACAGGATGGCAAGTTTAATGGCTTGCATGTCAGGAGAATAAGACCTGTGGTGTCATCGACACCTGAAGGGGGGAAATGAGGGGAAACAGCAGGGTTGTGTCTGCGGGGAAGGACTCTTCCATGCACATGACCACATCTAGACCACATGTTCGACTTACGTAGACCACATCTAGACCAAATGTTCTACTTATGCAGACCACATCTAGACCACATGTGCTACTTACCTAGACCACATCTTAATCTCATCTAAACCACATGTGATACTTATGTAGACCACAACTAGACCACATGTTCTACTTCCCTTGACCACATCTTATACTCATCTAAACCACATGTGATACTTATGTAAACCACAACTAGACTACATGTTCTACTTACCTAGACCACATCTTATACTCATCTAAACCACATGTGATACTTATGTAGACCACAACTAGACCACATGTTCTACTTCCCTTGACCACATCGTCACACCAGAGAACACTATGCTGGACAACTACCATACCACTGTTCCCATGTCTTGAAGCTCCTCGGTGGAAAAACTAATCTCTCTCTCTTCACACACTCTCTCTGTCTCTATCTCTCTGTTTCTCTCTCTGTTTCTCTCACTGTCTCTGTCTCTCCTTCTCTCTTTCGTTCTATCTCTCTTTCTCACTGTCTCTCTCTCTGTATTTCTCTCTCTCTCTCTCTCTCTCTCTCTCTCTCTCTCTCTCTCTCTCTCTCTCTCTCTCTCTCTCTCTCTCTCTCTCTCTCTCTCTCTCTCTCTCTCTCTCTCTCTCTCAGACGAGGATGGAGGATGGGAAGAGGGAGCTGGCTGTCAGCATGCTCCCCATCGTCCCCGAGGACAGGGACTCCGGACGCACCTACACCTGCCGGGTCCTGAACCCCGCGGCGCCCGCCGGACGCCAGACATCCGTCACCATCAGCGTCCAGCGTGAGTGTCCCCTCCGCCGCTCCCCCCGGGCCGCCAGCACGGCAACGCGACGCCCCCCCCCCCCCCCCCCCCCCCAAAAAGCGTTATTTAAAAGCTCCGGCTGTAAATAACCTTCCCTCCAGTGGCTCTCAGAGTGAATGGAGGGGCCGTTTGTTCTGCCTGCCTGCACATGCCCCCTTTCACCTCCCCATGACAGTGCTGTGCTCTCAGCCCGACCGCATGGCCTCGTGTCAGTAATGCTGTTGTTTCTTCTTTCTTCTGCAGACCCCCCCACTGTGACCCTGTCAGTTCAGCCCCAGACAGTGATGGAGGGGGCCAAGGTTCTGTTCATCTGCTCTGCTCCGCCAACCCAGAGATCACAGGATACAGGTAAACCACACACACACGCACGTAAACACATGCTGATGCCATTTACACACATACAAACAAGTACATACAGCACACACACACAGACTAAAATACACATGCACACCCACACACACCCACACACACAAACATGTAAACACACAAAGACACAAACTCACACGCACCCACACAGACATACATCTGTAGCAGAGTCTTGAACTTATCCATTCTTTTATCCACTGTCAAAGTTCTCCCTGTGAGTAGTGTAAGACATTTCTGTAAACACCAGTCGGTCTAATTGAAAGTGAGCGAGGATAGTAACAGTATGTCTCTCTCTCTCTCTCTCTCTCTCTCTCTCTCTCTCTCTCTCTCTCTCTCTCTCTCTCTCTCTCTCTCTCTCTCTCTCTCTCCAGATGGGCCAAAGGAGGGCTCCCTATCTCGGAGGCCAATGGGGACAGTCTGGAAGTGACTGTGGACCACTCCTACTTCACAGACCCTGTCTCCTGTGAGGTGTCCAACTCAGTAGGCAGCACGAACGTCAGCACCCTGGTGGACGTGCAGTGTAAGTGCAGCTAGAGATCCCCCACGCTGGCAGCCCATAGCCTGTTGGAAAGTGTTGGGAGGCGTTGAAAAGTGTCGTGAATGTGAGGAGTGTTTGTTTGACTCGTTTGTTTGTCGTTCCTCCACAGTCGGGCCCAGACCCCTCTCTGAGCCCAAGCCCATGACGGTGGACACGGGGATGGACGCCGCCTTCACCTGTGGCTGGAACGGGGAACCCTCCGCTGACTCTGGCCTGGACCAAGCAAGGCTCCAACGTGGTAAGAAAGCTAGCTTTCCTTCCACATGAATTCACCGACACCCCCCCCTCCTCCTCCCCCTTCCTCAACATGCTCCTGTTTGGCCCTGGGTCTTCCTCACCTCCTGTCAGTGTGTCCTCATGTGGCTGAGACACTCTCCCAGTACACACGTTCACACTTCCCGTCAGGATGTCCTCTCAGGAGGGGAAAACCTTCCTCGCCTCCCCTCAGTCCCTGGAAGAGGTTCTTTTTTTCTGTCCGTCTGCGTGTCTGCCTGCCTGCCTGCCTGCCTGTCTGTCTGTCTGTCTGTCTGTCTTCAAGCCTGAATGCCTGTCTGTCCGTCTGTCTGTCTGTGTGCCTGGAAGCCTGCTTGTCTGTCTGTCCGTCTGTCTGTCTGTCTGTGCGCCCACTGTCAACGCCGCACCCCCTCACCAAGAGAGCTGACATGCTGTCATAACAAAGTGGCCACTGGATCAATCAATCATCCAATCACCGGAGCTGTGGGTCTAAACCCAATGATTCAGAGAAAGCCTTCTGCCAAAGCCATTTCTCAGAAGTCCAACCCCCCCCCCCCACACACACACACACTCCTCCTCGAGTAAAACGTGACATCTCCACCTTTCGTTTTAACTTCCTGGTGGAGCGAGTCCCCCCCCCCCCCCCACCCAGGGGAGGCTCTTTCCTCGCCCGTAATCCGATTTCAGAGGCAGCTCTGGGAGAGCAGCGCCGGGACGAAGCGCCCCGAGACGAGCCATGCTGTCATCTCGGAGAGTGAACGCTTTCAGGCTTCGTGTACTCTGAGGGGAAAAGCACGGCCACTCTTCTAATCCACACCCCTTTCCATCCACCCCCACCCCCCCACAACCCACCCCCTACCTCTGTCACTGCATCTCACATAGCCACCAGTAATGGATTAATTGGGTTACTCTATAAGTGCGTTGGAATAAAATATATATTTTTTGCGAGAGAGCGCGAGCGAAAGGGAGCCAGGGTGTGGGGGGATGTGCCAGAGTGTGGTGTGTTTGTGTGCGTGGCTGGAGGAGGGGGAGGGCGGGTGGGTTGGGTGGAGGGGGGGGGGGCGGAGGAGTAGGAGAGGGAGTAAATGGATTAATCACAGCTTGATGGAATGGCAGGATCAATGAGCTAACGAGCGGGAGGGGTGGAGTCGCTCCGGAGGCGGAGGCCCGCTCTCACCACGGAGCCCTCACGTCTGTCCCCGCCGTTCAATTAGGACACTCTACCCGGCGCCGTGGTCACCGCAGAGGGCCGTCTGGAGAGCTTAATGCTGTGATTAAAGCCGCTCGCTGTGGAATTAGATTGAAAGTGGCGGCGTTAGTAACGGCGTCCGGTCAGCCCCCCTCCGTGCTGATGCATTGGCTGTCCTGCTGATGAGCCGCTGGTTAAAATAGTCTCTCTGTTCTCTCTTTCGCCAACCCTCTCTTTCTCTATCGCCATCTCTCTCTCTCTCTATCCATCTCTCTTTCTCTATCTCCATCTCTCTCTTCATCCCTCTTTCCCTCCGTCTCTCTCCATTTCTCTCTTTTTTTCTCTCTCCATTTCTCTCTTCATCTCTCCGTCTCTCCATCTCTCTTTCTGTCTCCATCTCTTTCTCTCTCCATCTCTTTCTCACACTCTCTCTCCATCTCTCTCCATCTCTCTCCCTGTCTGAAGGTGCTCAGTAACGGGAACACCTTGCAGCTGAAGGCCGTCACCCAGGAGGACGCTGGGACGTACACCTGCAAGGCCATCGTGCCCCGCATCGGCGTGGCCGAGAGGGACGTCAGCCTGACCGTCAACGGTGAGACGCATTTCCTTCCTTCCTCCCTCCCGCGGGTCACTTCCTGTCCCGCCCTGCCCGCCCTCCGCCGCGCACACAAGTCCTCCGGGCGTGCTGTTTGGCCGCACACACGAGGCTGAAGAATGGGTTTAATATCCCCCTCTGTTCTCCCAGACTCAGACTTTATCGCGTCAAAGATTCCATATCTTAGCCCGCGCTGTTGTGTCAATGTCTCAAGAACACTCTTCTCTTGCACCTCTCTCCCCTCCTCCCCCCCCCCCTGCTCTCTCTCTTTCTCTCCAGGCCCACCTATCATCGCAGCAGAGGCCACGCAGCACGCTGTCAAGCACTCCAAGGGCAAGCTGGAGTGCCTGGTGGGAAGCAGCCCCCCTCCGGAAAATATTGTAAGTGAGCCTCTTGTCTTTGCTGGCTGCTGTTGGTTTGCGTTTTGTTTGAGTGGACTCTCACCATCCACCTTGCGCCGCGCACACACTTAAGAGAGCAATCGCTCGGTGTGTGCTCTGCTGTTGCCCTTTATCTTTCGCTACGCACACGCACAGGCGGGAACGGTCACACGCACACTCTCACACGGCAACCCTCCGCCCACACGCACACACACACACCTCCCACACGCATACATACGCCCATACACACACATACCTGCTCAGACACTCACAAAGACCAGAGATGAGTGAGTTGGTGGTGGTGGTGGGGGGGGGGGGCTGTGTGGAGACTTCCTGCAGTCTCCAGCCAAACCGTGCTCAATTAGCAGCCCATCAGGCTCGACTGCGCTGACCCTGTTGAACTGGCGAGCGTGGGCCCGGCAGAGAGAGGATAATTAGGGTCTGCGGAGATGTGAGGGCCAGGTGCCCCCACCGGCCTCGCAACACAGGAGCCTCGCAGCCTCTCCTCCTGCCTCCTCGCCTGCACCCCCCCCCCCCCCCCCCCACCTGCTCAGCCCCCCGAGGGCAGACGTGGGAGGCAGTTTAAACACAAGGCTGCGAGCACTGCCAGCCAGGGAGTGCTTTGAAGGTCGACGGAGGGAGAGAGAGGTGCGGGGGGGAGGGGGGCATTGGAGTAGAGTGAGTCTGTCCAGGCCCGCAGTCAGAGAGGGTAGCCGAGATCTAACAAGGCTCAGCCGTGGTCGTCTTGTTCTCTGACAGGGAATGGCCCTGTCGACGAACGCCACTGACCCCCCCCCCCTGCTGTTTGCCGCTGTTCTCTCCTCCTCAGGTGTGGAGCTTTGGAGACGTGAGCCTCTCCTCCGGGTCTTCCGGACGCTTCTCCGTCCAGACGGTGGCCAGCGACCACGGCGTGCTCTCCTCCCTCGTCCTGTCCGAGACGCTGGCCCAGGACTTCCAGCTGCGGTTTAACTGCACCGCCTGGAACCGCTTCGGCACAGACACCGCCCTGGTCACCCTCAAGGAGCAAGGTGCGCACCCACAACATCCTGTTTCCTCTTTCCTCTCGTCCAAGCCGATCCTCTGGACCGCTCGGGCTCCGACTGGCATCAGAGACACCTCAGCTCAGCTGGGTGTTTGTGAAGAGTGAGGCAGACGGGGTCAGAACCCAACTTCAATCTGGCGCTTATCTTAATTATACTCTTTCGAATCGATATTATTTAATCAGAGAGATGGTCTCCCCTTAATGAAAACGTTTGCTCCCCGTAACATTGCCATCGATCGAGGGGGGGCCCGAAGTCAATTAGGAGGAGCCACAGGTGCGGATCTGGAGTATTTTTGCTCCCCCCCACCCCCGGTTCCTCCCTCATCCCCCCCCCCTCACCCCTATACCCCCCCCCAGCTACCGCTACACCAGCCCCCTTAAACAAGCTTAAATAAGGCTGAGCTACTTCGACTCGGCACTGGCGCCGGCGGAAGCCTTTGTTGCACTAGACACCAAAAATAAGGTCCTCGCCGGCAATTTACATCAACGCGGCCAAGCCGGGTCTCGGGAGGTTCGGGGGAGCCGGTGTCTCCTGGAATCTCTAATTAGATTACTGTCTATTGCTTCATTGCGTGTCAGGCCTTGTTACCCTTCCTCCAGAGAGATTAGAGACATGAGGCAGGCCGCGGGACGCAGAGGCGGCGTGTGCTGGCCGAGCGAGACCGGGCGCACAGCATACGCATTTATATGGGTTCTGGCGTGGGCAGGATTAGAGAGGAGAATGGATGGATCTGTTTCCATCTCGCTCCCCATCTCTTCCCTCTCGCGCTCTCTGATCCGCGGGGTCTTGCCACTGACACTTTCTGTCTTCCCCCCCCCCCTCTCTCTCTCTCTCTCTCTCTCTCTCTCTCTCTCTCTCTCTCTCTCTCTCTCTCTCTCACTGTGTCGCTCTCTCTCACTGTCTCTCTCTCTCTTCTTTTCCCCTCTCTCTCTCTCTCTCTCTCTCTCTCTCTCTCTCTCTCTCTCTCTCTCTCTCTCTCTCTCTCTCTCTTCTCTCTCTCTCTCTCTCTCTCTCTCTCTCTCACTGTGTCTCTCTCTCTTACTGTCTCTCTCTCTCTTCTTTTCCCCTCTCTCTCTCTCTCTCTCTCTCTCTGTCTCTCTGTCTCTATGCCGTTCTCTCTCACAGAGGCTCTGCCCATGCTGATCATCGTGGGGGCGTCTGTGGGCGGCGGGTGTGTCCTGCTCATCTGTGTCGTCACCCTTGTGTCTTTGTGCTGCAGACACACTGGCAAAGGTGAGCTCAACGGTCAGTATGGGCACGAGGAGCCAGGGCTGGGCTGCACTCCATTGTCTCACATCAGTTAATTCCATTACAATCCCACCCGTCCATTTACACTTTATTTAATTCCAGTTCCGGAATTGACTTGATTAAATTCAAATTTTTGAATTAAATTGGTAAAAAAAAGAAAAAGAAAAAAAAGGGCCTCACGCATTAATCCTGCTGTGTGTTCAACCCCCCCCCCCCCCTTCTCCCCCCCCCCCTCACAGGTAAAAAGTGCACACGTCTCTCCAAGAGTGACATCAGAGTCCAGATCGTCCACAGCGATCACAATGCCACCCGCGGCAACGACGACGAGGAGGACGTCAAGGAGCCCATGGTACTCATCCCCCCCTCCGCTCTGCACAGAACAGTAATCTATATTCATGTTTGGGGAAAGAAGGAGCGCATGTTTTGGAATGGGGATGCACCAATCCTTTTTTTGGGGGGGGAGGGGGGGGGGGGAGGGGGGGGAGGGGGGGTCCTTGTTCTCATTCGCCTGCGCCGTTCAACCTTGTAATTCCTGAACACGCTGCCTTGCCCTCAGGCTCCCAACAGCAGCGAGTCTCCGGGGACGTCTCGCACGGAGCACAGCGACCTTCTGGAAGAGGAGGACGACGAGCGCTCGGACACCAAGGTAAAAAGAAACCTCCTGAAAACATTCAACATTCAACCCCCCAAAATAACACGACACGAGATAACTCTTCGCTGAAAGCGTTGCGTAGGAAGCGTGTGAGCAGCTGCTCCACTGTAGCGCGCCACCTCAAAGAAACAATAACAACCTGTTTTCGCTCCGCCCGCGTGTCCCCCCTCAGGACCCCACCAACGGCTACTACAACGTCCGCGCCCACGAGGACCGCAACGTCCGCAGCAGCGGCTTCTCCGAGTACGTGCCCAACCCCCGCCCCGTCTACACGCCCTCCCAGCTGCCCTCGCCCAGCCCGCTGTACGGCCAGCACGGCGCCCAGCCGCGCATCTACGACTTCTCCCACCGCTACGCCACCACCACGGGCGCCCGCTCCACCTACGAGCAGCAGCAGGCGCAGCAGCAGCAGGCGGCCCAGCCCGCCAGCATCTACCCGGCCGACCCCGTCTACAGCGGCTCCGCCTACCTGCCCACCTCCGCCTCCGCCACCGCCACCTACGGCCGCGCCTTCACCAGCTACGTCAAGCCGGCCTCCTATGAGAAGGTGGATGCCTACGACCAGTCGGACCAGGCCAGCAAGGTGTCCGGCTCCTCCCGCTTCTCCTACGCCTCGTCGCAGGTGTCCTCGCAGCAGTCCGACTACGGGCGCCCGTCGCAGCGCATGCAGACGCACGTCTGATCGGGCCGGGGGAGCGCGGCAAGAGTGCACGGGAGTGGCGAGAGGGGGAAACTCGGGGTCGCCTCTGCAAGGGAAGTGTGGGGGGGGAAGGGTGGGGGGGGGGCCGAGGGGAGTAACGTGAAGGGGAGAAGAGACTCTTTTGATTGGTCCTTCCCCCCCCCCCCCCCCGGATGGTTTTGGAGGGAGACAGTGTGATCTCGGTTGTGGGAAGATGACCGTCCTTAATTTATTCTTGTGTTGTGAACGAACACGGGTGGGTGCCGTGGATCCCTACCAAGTCCGCGAGGAGGCGGAGTCCTCTGATTGTGACTCGCCACTCAGTCATCTCACACGCCACAGTGGGATGTCTCACGGGGTTACCAGGTCACTGTAACCACGGTGACAGCCTGAGCCCACCCTGGGACTGGGTTTAGTGGCAGGTCTAACTGGAACTCCATCCCACAAACGCACCTTTTGACTTTGAGTAGGGCCAAAAACAATCCGGGTATATCAATCCAAAAGGATTCCAGAGTCTGCACTGAACTACAGAACAGAACCCGGACAAAACGCTGACACAAGAAGACGACAAAATATCACAGACGAAAGAGGGAAAAAAAACGAAACAAAGAACACAAAAGATGACAGCCAACACATTGTTGTCGTAAAGTGTTTGCCGGCATGCGAGAGGAATCCTAAGCACACTTTTGTGACTTTATTCAACAACAGACTGAGCTATACACAGATGGTCCTTAACTACCCTTCACCATAGGCTGGCTCTGGTGACGACAGGCTGGCGTTCCACGGATTGTTGTAATCAGTGGCGGAATCCTTTTGGCCTGAGCTACATTCCCTTGGCTTTTTTTCTGATAAGGAGTTAGGAGGGATGGATCAGCCAGTGCCGATTGCTGGGGAGTTAGGGTAGAGGGAATTATGAAGTGAATGGGTATTGTAGCTTTTCATGCTAACGAGAGATGTGTCATTGTTCTGACATGTTGGACAAGTCCATGACAACCCAAAGATGGGGAGCAACAAAGTTCTCTAGGACAAAGGACATGCCTCATCTTTATCTGGGTACTGTATTTCCCACCGTGTCTCCAGACTGCTACATGGGGAGCAGGCTATCTCCAGAACAATCAAAGGATGGGGTTTGTAAATGGGTGGTTATCTTGAGCTCTTTGAGATCAGCTTGACATGCAGTCTCATTTTAACCAGTCTTAGATGGGTTCGTAAGATGTGAAGTCATTGGACTGGACACGGTTTCACAACACAATCAAGTAGCTTCAATATGTTTACAAAAGATACACAGTACTACCCAGACATACTGACTAATTAACTGTACAAATGGGTGAGCCCAATCTTTCTCTGTTGCATGCAGATGATGTCTAGTGAAACTCTTCAGCCTTTCTTTTCATGTCCATTCCTTGTTTGAGAGATTGCTTACTGCACCTGGCCAAGTTGCATTCCACTTCCTGTTACTTTCCTGAATACCAGGAAGTTTCTGTCTGGAATCCTGTACTGCCATTGGTCTCTCAAGTATTACCAGTCAGCCCAATTTGAGAACAAATGAAACAAAGTGAACCATGGAGATCATTGCTCGTCTTTATTTTTATATTTTATATAAGCCTTAATGTACAGCGTGTAAGCTGCTCTATTGTAAAGTATCTTTATATTATATATACATTATGAAGCTCTAACTTGATTGATTTTATTTGGGTCCACAAATGTCTCTCTTTTAAAGTTGTCCATCAATCACTGAATGCGGAAAGATTAACTATGCTTTTTTGAAACAACTAATTGCCATTTTCCTTTTCTTTTTTTAAAAATAATGTATTAAGAATTTTATTTGCTAAAAATGAGCTATCGTTGCTTGTAACTTTGTACACATATTTATATTTAAATAAAACCATTTCAGATAAAAAAAAAAAAAAAGGCCATGTTGTTTTTGTTTTCTGTAAGCCGCGAGAGTCCATGCACCGGGAGAGAACAGAGACAAACAAAGCTGCCCACATTGATGAATACATAAATTAGCCGCCCTGTGTTGACTCTCCCCATCTCCCAGTAGAGGCCAGTTTTTAATGAAGACAGATGAGATGCTGGAACTCCTGCTGTCTCCAGACCCCGCTCCTCATCCTGCCACACCCAGCTCTCATGGTAATAGGATGGTGCTGTGACAAAGCTGGGTATTATGTGACAGTGCCAGCCTGCCTCGTCACCTCAGCGTCTGCCTCCGTCTCCGGCGCAGCCCCAGGTAGACATGCTGGTCACGACGGGGAGGAGAGATCCACACTCATTACAATACTGCTGAAGGAAGGACCCGGGCTGCAATACACACACATTAACACTCCGCACAGTACGGAAGGGGGACTAGTCATTGACAAACGACTGCAGGAGACTTAGACTGCAAGGCTTCAGATAAAGGATGTTTAATGAATCATAATAAATCTGTCGTATAAAAACACGGCGCATTCAAATACAAACAAAACAATTTGAAGGGAAAAGGCAAAGATCCACCATCCACAAATGACACGAGCAACTGCAGTGCACATAATTCATTAAAATACACACATTTACGTAAAATCCAACTCCCTGATTGCATAGTTTAAGAAATACAGTAGCCATTCCAAATGTGTCAATATGAAAAAACTGAGAATATACAATTTCCACATATTATATTACTTATATCATATATTTTACATAATTTTCACTGTTTTCTCATTACCATGTTCACTATCAAGATATTTGGCTTTAAGTTGTAACATTAGAGAGAATCTGTATTCTGTAGGGAGTGAGGGGAAGAAACCTGATGAAGAATTTGACAGTTAAAAGCGGAACCAGGATTGACCAATGAGTAGAGACCTCCACGGTAGAGGTGAGAGCCCATTTTGTTGCTCTGGCAACCGGAGAATCCCCTGACATTGATTGGCTTGAGCTCTCTCTCACACCCGCATGCGCGCGCACGCACGCACGCACGCACACACTCACACACACGGGATTGACGACCCCATCAGGCTCAGCTTAACCGTCAAACAGAGAGCAGACCAGTTTCCCTGGGTCTTATCCTCCATCTGATTCGTCCCTGGTTCTGGAGGCCCACCAGGTCCTACTGCAGGGGAAACCAACATGCACAGAGACATGCTACCAACAGTAAAATGCAACAAGGACACACACATCTTTCTCATATAAATAAGTCCAAATATCCCAATACGCGTCAAGCTACGGTATAAAGAAATAGGATGGAAAATCAAACCAAAACAACCTTCTTCAGTCCCGCTTCCTCGGTTCGTTTGGTGCTGGTCTGAACTTCGGAATATGTTTAGTCTCACTACGGCATGGATAAAACTGGGCAAATGCCATGGGAGTGGAGTGTCTGTAAAATGCACATATTTCATTATTTACATGCTCATGAATATTCCTGGAGCCAGAAGAACATGACATGATTGATAGGGTTGCAAGAGTCTGTCAACCAGTAAAAAATAAAAATGGTGTAGAAACTCTGCTGTGCAACGAAGGAAAACTACAAAATAAAACAGGAAAACTACAAAATAAAACAGGAAAACAGAAACCAGAAAAAGAGAGGGAGGCAAAAAAAGAGAAAGTGTGACAGAGAAAATGAGAGCGCAAGAGGGAGAAAATGAGAGCGCTCGCAAGGGATAGAGGGAGAGAAAGAGGAAGAGAGAGAGAGACAGAGAGAGAGAAGGACAGAGAAAGAGAGAGGCTAATCTCAAAGCATTTGAAGTCAGTGATGTGAGAGTGTGGCTGAGTAAAGCCAGCCCAGTGGTGAGGGGCTTGACTCAGAGGGTGTCTGGGCGGCTGACTGCTGGTGTGGTCGTGGTGAGACTTGTCCCCAATCACACTCCGCATAGCATCCCTCTTATTTTTGGCTCTGTGACGTCGGCCACCACACTAGGTCCCTCCTGTCCCTTCATCATCAAATCCCCGTCACCGACTGGATCCAGCCCCTGAGCTTGGTGACGCGGGTATAGACTCCGGGCTTGTTGCGACGAGCGCAGCCCTCGCCCCAGCTCACGATGCCTGACTGGAACCAGCGGCCGCTCCTCTCCTCAAAGCACACCAGGGGGCCCCCAGAGTCTCCCTGGATGGGGGGGTGAGGGAGAGAGAGGGTGGGTGGGGAGTCCAGATTAGATTGCCTGTGTGCCCGTGTTCCCGTGTGCGAGTGTGTGATGATGTATGTGAGTGAAGTCATGGGTGTGTGATGGAGTGTGGGTGTGTAACCTACATGGGTGAATGAGTGTGTGTGTGTGTGTATATGAATGTGTGTCAGTGTGAATGTGTGTCTGTGTCGATGTGTATGTGTGCGTATGTGTGAATCTGAGCGCGCGCGTGTGTGTGTGCGTGCAATTACCAGAACTAGAGGGGGAGCGTGTGTCGTGGGCTGTTTACAGTTTTTATGAATGAGTGCACATGCACATATACTATCGATATGCTCATTTGCATTGTGTGAGTATGCGTGTGTGAGTATGTGTCTGTGTTTGAGTGCGAGTGCGTGTGTGTGGTTCCCAGTACCTGGCAGGCGTCCACTCCTCCGGCCAGGAAGCCGCTGCAGAGCATCCTGGAGGTGACCTGTCCCTCAGTCACCACGTTACACACCGAGTCGTTGATGATCTTCACCTCTGCCTTCTGCAGCAGCCGAGAAACACTGCCTGAGGATGGAGAGGGGGAGGGGGGGGGGGGGGAGAGGAGGAAGAGAAAGCAGTAGGGAAAGGCGGAGAGAAGGAGGGGAAGGAGGGGAGAAGAGCAGGGGAGGAGGAAGAGGAGCTGGGTTACCATGGGGTGAGACAACCTTGCTGTTCGCCACCATCCCAAGCCGTCCTAATGTGTTGCTGTAGGCTAATGGTGCTTTAACATGGTTCCCCCAGTGATCGGGCCTACCTGCTAGGGAGAGTGGACGTGGACACGCATCGCACTGGAAGTGAGGGGTGATTAGGAGAAGATGACGGGACGGAGAGAGACGGAAGATGAGGGGGAAAGAAGGACGCCTCGCTGACGGTGGGGATGAAGGGAGGAGAAGGTGGAAGGGGGAGGAGAAGGAAGACGTGATGGAAGAGGAGAGACTGGGGGGGGGGGGCGGAGGTCATGCGGAGCGAAGGATGAGAGGGAGATGTCATCATAAAAGAGAGAGATGAGGGAGGAGAATCCAAGAGGTGGAAGCAACAGCCAGGGAGGGGAATTTCGGGAGATAAGAAGCTTAGAACAGAGGATCACCTATGGTGTCAAAGACATCGGGATCACCCATAACATCACTAGGCAACACATCCCACTTGTAAACACTTATACGATGGAAAATATATCACACAGAGGGGCCCAGATCTAACCCAACACCCTGGGGCTTCAGGAAAGTGCCTTTCAGGATTAGGGTCTGGAACAGAAGCCTTTGGGGTTGGGATTGAGAACCATGCTCTTTAGGATTAGGGTCTAGAACAGAAGACTTCAGGGTTGGGATTGAGAACCATGCTCTTTAGGATTAGGGTCTAGAACAGAAGACTTCAGGGTTGGGATTGAGAACCATGCTCTTTAGGATTAGGGTCTAGAACAGAAGACTTCAGGGTTTGGATTGAGAACCATGCTCTTTAAGATTAGGGTCTACAACGGAAGCCTTCAGGGTTAGGATTGAGAACCATGCTCTTTAGGGTGAGGTTCTCGAACAGGGCCCTTTAGGGAGAGGTTCTAAAACAAAAGCCATGAGGGTCAGGGGTCAGCCATCGGTCCTACCTCCTTCCCTGAGGGTGCCCCAGCCCGTCACCCAGCAGCCCAAGCCTGCGGGGAAGACGTGCGACGGGGCGGGCAGACACACGGGGTGGATGGTGTTGGTGAACTCCAGCGGCCGACTCAGCTCCAGCAGGGCCACGTCGTAGTCGAACGTCATCGGGTTGTAGTCCGGATGAGTGATGATGGTCTTCAGCGAGCGGATCTCCACGCCCTCATCCTTGTACTGGTCCTGCATCCCGCTGTACGTCTGCCAGTTGGCCGCCACGTGGTTACTGAACAGGGAAGATTATTTACTCGTGCCTGTCGCCATTTCCTTTTTTCTTTTTTCTCATCGAAACCAAACACAAAGACTGGTGGAACTGTGTAAAGTGAACAGCCAGTGGCCCTGTCCTCCCTTGTACAGAACATTCTGGTATTCTCCAAGGCTTCAAAGCTTCGACCAAACTTCTTCAACATAAACTAGATTCCTAGGAGAGGTAGAGACATCCAATCACGGAACTAGACTGCACTGGTAATGGTTGTTAGTGGAAAAGCTGCAGTGCCCCAAGAACACCTTCCCCTCACAATGACTCTCCATGTAATTGTCTATTTATACTTAATGGAATTTGGAAGCTGTCCTGAAGAGCAGTGTGGCTAGTGCTCCACCTACTGAGGAGAGACAGAAATGCACCTTTCCCATTACAAAGCGTCAGTGATGTAAATGTAGCATGCCCCTCGAGGTATTTTGAATTAAGTGTATCATCTGGGGCTAATTTCCAGCTTCTGTAATTTGTATAAAAATTATCCTGTGTTTAAAAATGCTGTTTCCCCACCAGACTGTGCACCCTCATTTTGAAACGGGCGGAAATTACACATTCTAAAACCAGCCCCTGAATGGTAATAACAGAATTAGGGAACAAATATCTACATTAAAGTGGATATTGAATAAAGGAGAACAGGGAAACGTGAGCTAGTCAGGTCTGGGAGCGCAGATAACAAAGACTAAAGACTCAGCACAAGAGGAACATGGTGGAGAGGGATGCCCAAGAGCACACGAGAAGAGAGGGAGAGGTGGAGGAGGAGAGGAGGTGGAGGAGCGGAGGAGGAGAGGAAAAGAAGCAGAGGAGGGGGGAGCAGAGGAGGAAGAGTAGAGGAGGAGGAATAGGAGGTAAGAGAAGCAAAGGAGGAGGAGCAGAGGGGAGGTAGAGGGGTGGAGGAGCAGAAGGGGGAGCGGAGACGGAGCAGTGAAGGAGGAAGGGTAGAGGAGGGATGAGGAGCAGGAGGGGGAGGAGCCAAGGAGGGCCGACTGAGTACTCACTCCGGGCTGGTGGTCTTGAAGCAGTGGGCAGCCGACAGGAGCCAGGTGTTGGAGATGATTGACGCGCCACACGCGTGCCCGTTGGTCATGAAGTGGAGGCTAACCTGCCATGGCCACTCCCCCAACTGGGCGTTCTGCCCGCCCACTATGCGGTTGAGCTTGTAAGGCCGGGTGCCACAATCTGTGTGGGAACGGAGGGAAGAAGGGAGGAGGGGGAAGATGAGGGGCAGAAGCAGACAGCAGATCGGGCTTAATAAACAGCCCGAATCAGGAAGACGAGAGGAAGACAACTTGATTCTGACAACATGGCGGCCTTGCCTGTGAACTGGAAGGCTCTTTGGAATTCTAATGAGGCACACGGCTGATCAAAATACAAACTGCCAAACCCTCAGGCTTTGAGGGAGGGCAAAAAACAAAAACTTGAGATGTCAGAGAGTTGCTTTCAAAGACCAATCAAAATAAATAAAGCTCTTGTGAGCCCCAGGCTTGTTGCTGGTATCCAGCAGCCAGTCCAACCCGGCGCTCGCATACAACCGCTCGGAACACCACGCAGAGGCTCGGCGCTGGTTCCATCTGCCAGGCGAGCTTCAGCATTTGAGAAAACGAGGACGGAAAAAGAACACGCCTTCAGGAGGAAAGTGAGTCACTCTCGACGCCATACAGAGCATAGGCTGAGTGTGTTGAGAGGACAGAGAGAGAGGGAGAGAGAGAGCGCAAGAGAGAGAGTCAGAGAGAGAGAGAGAGAGAGAGAGAGTCCCGGCGAATCTCACCGGCGCAGTCTTTTTCATCAGAGCGATCGGCGCAGTCGTCGATCCGGTCGCACTCGGCGTTCACCTTGTTCACACACACTTTGTCTTGGCAGACGAAGCTGTAGTCGGAGCACATACTCGGGGCTAGGTAGGGGTCGGGAAAGAACAGGATATCACTATGACGAGTCATAAGGAAAAGACACCACGATCATCCAAGCAGTTTGCTAAGTTCAACTAGAGAGAGAGAGAGAGAGAGAAACTGTAATCAAAGAGACAAGCACCACTCGAACCCAGGGAAGGCCTGTCGAATGAGTAGCCCAGTTAGACTGACAGGGTTTATCGATTTAGGGCTGAGGGATAAAAGCCTTTATTGGGGGGAAAAAATTCCAAGGGACAAATGGGCCAGTGATTGAGCTCCACAGGTAGCCGGCGCGGCGGTCTGGAGCGTTGCCATGGCGAACTCACCGACTTCGCAGGAGAACTCGTCGCTGCCGTCCTCACAGTCCTTCCTCTTGTCACACACCACGCCACGAGACACGCAGGTCCCGTCGCCGCAACGCCACTCCGTAGGTCCGCAACCTGGGGGGGGGGGGGGGGGGGAGGAGGGGGAGGGAGGGAGGGAGGATAAAACAGGAGGAGGAATGAGAGAACAGATGGAAGATGGTTATGAGAGGCCAGAGTGATTGTTCTTCTCCCCCCTCAACCCTCCCCAACCTCCACTTTTCTCTTTTAAAAAGCTGCATGCATTAAACATGAGTGTCTACTAGACTAGATCTGGGTAAATTAGGCTGGGCTTCAAATGCGGCCCATTACAGACGAAGTAATGACCACACACACACAGTGGAAAGAGCCAGCGGCTGGGGCGTTAGTGCCAATGTGCCTTTGGTGTTAGCACGGCGTTAGCACGGCCTTAGCACGGCCTTAGCACGGCCTTAGCACACCGTTAGCACACAATTAGCATGGTGTTAGCATAGCATTATCATGGTGTTAGCATAGCATTAGCAATGCATTAACATAGAGTTAGCATAGCGTTAAAAGGGCTGTGAGCCTGCAGACAAGAGGAAGGGGACGGAGGTACTCACTGCACTGCTTCTCGTCGCTTTCGTCACCGCAGTCGTTGACACGGTCGCACACCCAGTACTTGGGCTTGCACATGCCATTGTCACAAGCAAACTGGTCCTTGTCACACTCTGAGATGAGGGACATGACACAGCGTGTCACACACCTCAGCCAAACACAGACAGAAACATCACCTTTCTACAGATACTACTTGGATATTCAAGCAGGATGTTTTAAGGTCTGTGGGAGGGGAGTGTGTGTGTGTGTGGGGGGGGGGGGGTTAAGAGACATAATAGGGATGAGGACAGGAGATGAGAAAGTTGTGCGTCTGTGAGGTGAGAGGTGGGCGTGTGTACGTGTACGTGTGTGTGATGTGTGTGTGTGTCTGAGGTGAGAGGTGGGTGTGACTATGGGGTAAGAGGTGTGCATGCGTGCATGGTCAGGGGAAACTCACTGCATTTCCTCTCATCACTCATGTCTCCGCAGTCGTTCCAGCCATCGCAGTGAAGGAGCTTGGAGATGCACATCCCAGAGGCACAGGCAAACATGTCCGGACAGGCTGCGGGTAGAGACGCAACGAGCATGAGGGAAGGACAGCGTATATTCCGCTCATCAGTCAGTGTGCCACCTGGGCCTCCCCATTGATCAGAGCAATTATAAATCCATTCGGGCCACGCTCAGAGACAGGGGAGGGGGGGCCTGAGTGACAGCGGCAAATAAAAAGCAGCCAATAAACAAGCCAGCTGGTTATTAGTCCAGCTGTGGCGTGTCGCGCACAGTCAGCAGAAGCTCCATCTCTGACTGTCAGTCCGGAGCAAAGTTAGAGACCGTCTTCTCTGTCTCAACCCCAACGCCCCCACGATATACATCCGCTACATCTCCCACACGTTGCCCCTGGCGACTATGCACCCCACGCTGGCGTGCGCAAACGGGGTCTCCACTCACGGTTGGCAGGGTCGTAGGCGCTGTATTCCGCCGAGAAGCCTTTGTCGGTGAAGGACTCGTCCGAGTGGAAGCTTATCACCATGTTGTTGGTGTTGCTGGTGAGGGTAAGGGTGGCCAGTTCCCCGCAGTACCTGAAACACAGTGCCGTTGCTTAACCAGAGACTGAAAATGTGACCTGCGTCACTGTTTAATCATTCATTTAAAAAACAAATCACCTGGACTTTCAGTGGAAGTTGAATTCTTCTTTTTCTTTTTGTGTGTGAGTGTGTATGTGTGTCAGAGAGAGAGTGTGTGAGTATATCTAAACCGTATATCCAAAGGATCATTCTTTATTTGGCACCTGCCATCTCTCAGCCTAGTCATGAGATGTGGGAGTGAAGATGGTGCAGCAGAGTTCTCCTTGCTTACTTGATATCCATCACCTGGACGTAGTCCTTGTGGCAGACGCGGGTGTCCACGCCCGGTTCCTTCATCCGGAACATGGTGAACCTC
The DNA here is from genome assembly GCF_038355195.1 of Osmerus mordax. NCBI lineage: Eukaryota > Metazoa > Chordata > Actinopteri > Osmeriformes > Osmeridae > Osmerus > Osmerus mordax. The sequence goes on from NC_090055.1 coordinate 17,742,664, forward strand.
ACACGAACCTTCTGGCCCGTCGGCACCTGGGGAGCAGCGAGGAGGCAGGGGACTGTTTACCCTGAGTCCACGTGCTGATCCAACACACACACACACACGTAGGTGCACGCTCAAACAGACACACACACACGCACGTGCGGATAAACACGCACAGACAAGCACACACACACTCCCTGGCATGAAGACACACACACACACACCTCCTCACAGACACACACACACTGCAGTAGCGGGGGCGGGCTGACAGATGAAGATGGAGAGAGCACTGAGCAGCTTGGCTGCCACTGTGCAGCCTCAGCACACATCTCACACTGTGTCAGGACCGGGGTGGGGGGAGAGGGAGGGAGGGAGGGGGACGGGGTGTGGGGGGGACGGGGCAGGCGAGCGTACCTCCACGCTCCACTTGCAGTCCACGGCGGGGGGGTAGAAGCTGGGGTAGTGGGGGGAGGTGAAAGTCCCGCTGCCATCCTTGAGCACGCCTCCGCAGCTGACTTCTGGAAACAGGAAGTGGGTACAGGGTGACGGGGTCAACTCGGGGGAAGGGGGGGGGGGAGCAGGCGTGAATGTGCCTGGCCTGTCTGCTGGGGTGTATGAGGGCGGGGGGGGGGGGGGGGGGGGGGGTTTACCTGTGGTGGGTGGGATGGCTTTGAACATGGCCCTGAAGCCCGGTCTCTGGATGCCGCTGTCTGTGATCATGTTGAGCAGCATGATGTTGCTGGATGACACCACCTCCAGAGGGTTGGACGGAGGCCTCTGACCGCACTTCCTGTGGAAGAGTGCACAGGAAATGGGGTCACAATGCAGTTGATGATGATGATGATGATAGTGCTGTCAGTTAAACGTGTTATTAACAACGTTGACGCAAACCCATTTTAACGGCGTTCATTTTTTTATCGCGAGATTAACGTTCTTTTTGGCCTAGCAAACTTTGTAGTTTTTTTCACATGCTGTTGCAACGACTACTGACGTTAGAAAAACGACAACACCACACCGGATCTAGCTAGACCGGAAACAAAACAACAGGCACGCCGCACACACTCTTTAGCCGGCTAAAGAGTAGGCTAATGTTACGTTTTGAGTGGATAGCGAGCACGAGACGCCAAAATGGATGCCAATAAGATTCTGAATGGAAAGGTTACTTTAAAAAAGTTGCCGAATGGCTCCATTGACAAGACCAAATTGATCTGTGTGTTTTGTCGTTGTGAACTGAGCTATCATCGCAGCACGTCCAGTCTGAAATACCACTTGATGGCCAAGCACACAGCTGATGCGAATTCTCCGCCCCCTCGTCAAAGCCAGGCGATTGCAATGTTGTTTTCAATAAAAAAAAACATTTGCACTAACTAAGCAATCCAATCCACTTTTCAATGTTGATAAGAGTATTAAAATGAGAAAAAAATAATGGGACAAAAAGAAATCAAGGGACATTTAGAATAGATAAAAATGTGCGATTAACTGCGATTAATCGCGAGTTAACTATGACATTAATGCGATTAATCGCAATTAAATATTTTAATCGTTTGACAGCACTAGATGATGATGATGGGACACAATCCCTCCTAATACTGAGACCCATACATCAACACATCTAATACAGGAAAGAGCATGGGATGCGAGTGGAGAAACACTTAAGCTCACTCACACACACACACACGCTCACGCATGCATTCAGACATAAAGACACACGCACATTCAGAAACACAAAGACACACGTGCACACCACATGTGCTCAGACACAAAAAGGCACACACACACACACTCAGACACAAAAAGGCACACACACACACACTCAGACACAAAGACACACACACAGGACCATGCACACCTGCCATCCACTTGACACAAATGACTTGGATGGGAGTTTCAAAGTCAGACAGGTAAATGAGGTTTAAAAGCCACAGCAGTTTGAACGACGACAGGAGGGCAGGACATCAAGCTGCACAGGGATTCTGTCATTCCAAAGGAGAGCATTATGGTTCTCATAGACCCCATGTCACCTTGGATAAAGATGATGGCGCAGCGGCTATATTAAAATAGTCTTCAAAGCCTGACAAAACCGGAACGTGTTTGGCCGAGGATTCGACCATGGTATTGCCTACAGCCATCGTTGATTTTTACTCGGGAGTCCATTGTTTGAACACACACACAGACCAGCCCTCCCACTGCCCCCCCTCCCACACACACTCACAGACACATCAGCTCCCCCCCACACACACACACACACACACACCAGCCTCCCACCCGTAGACAGAGTGCTATTCCACCCAGGGATGTGGCGTGGGGTTGACACCCCTGATAAGTTTGAAAACAGGGGTCCTTCTGAGCCAACTCCATCTCCCTCAAGGACCCACGAGTAAACTAGAAAGTGGGACGTGCTGTGCCGAAGGTGCCAGGGCTGGGTGAAACGAGGACCCAAATCACCTTCGCTGGGAGACGAATGAAGCACAACATTTTCCACACACGTCAAAATAACTACCCCCCTTCCCTTCCTGTGTCCCCTCATGGCATTCCAGTAAAATACAAAGTCATTCTGGGATTTTTGTAAGAAAATTCTCCCAGGACCAGGAAGTGAAAAGCAAACTGTACAGTTTGGTGGTTGGACTTACAAATGTGCATCCTCCAGGGTGTCTTACTGGAGCAACATACTGTACACAGTTACCCTTAGGAATTAGACCATTTTACATCTTTACATTTTTGAGGAATTGGAGGAAACATTCCTGTTTTTAGTTGTTGTTATTGCGGACTCCGGGACTCACTCGGTAATGGCCTGGGACTCATCCGGACTCAGCGAGTCGTAGATGGACAAAAAGTCGTTGGAGCAGTCGTCCTCGATGTGGAAGTTGGTGAAGCTGACAGAAATGGCCTTGTTCGCCGACGCCCGGATCTGCCACTGGCAGCGCAGCCTCGGAGGGTACTTGTCTGGGAACCCTGGAGACTGGAAGCTCTGGGCAGACTCCGCCGCCTCCAGCTTGTGGAAGCAGTCCTCTGGAGACACGACAACATGCTCACGTTATGTACTGGACACACAATGTACTTCCATTATACATACACACACGCTGTAGACACACACTGTACATACAATATGCACGCACTGTATATGTACACCAATAACACCCCGGCACTCTAGACACGGCATTCTAGACACGGCATTCTAGACACGCATGTGTTCGACGACATCCATCAAACATCCCCCCGCTTCAAGGACGCCTATCTGGTTTGTCTTGTTCTACATCCCTCTATCACGCACTTGTCGTGTGTTGATGCAATACCCACTGTCACCTCAATGAAATGCAACCTGCACGCAATCACTCCAGTCACTCGGCGCCAACACAGGGCCGTGGAGATAAGTGAGACGGGCTCAGCAGTGTGCAGGCCAGATATACGGCTCTCAATCTCACCTCGGCCGGCGCCGTCACATGACTCAGGCAGGACCGCCATTCGTTACCGGCTGGCAGGGGGCTGAGCATCCACCCAGCTGGAAAATTACAGCGGCGAGTGATTGAAACGAGACACGGTCTACTCACCGCCTCTGGGGTTCATCGCCATCCGGGGGTCCGTGACTGCGGAGAGGAGGGGAGAGAGGGAGGACAAGGGGGGGAGCAGGGGAGAGGAGTGGAGGGGGAGAGGGATGGAGGGGGAGAGGGAGGGAGAAACGGAGGGAGGACAAGGGGGGAGCAGGGGAGAGGAAGAGAGGTGTAGAGGGAGGGAGAGAGGGAGGATGAGGACAGGAGGTAGGAGGAGAGAGAAATGCATGGGTAGACAGGAAGGCAGAGAGGGAGGGGGAGAGAGGGAGAACAAAGGGGAGTAGGGGAGAGGAAGAGAGGGACGGATGGGTGTCAGGAGGAAGAGAGGGAGGAAGAACCAAAATTGGGGAGTAGAGAGGAAGGGAGGAGGGCAGAGGAAAAGAGTGTCACAAGCCTGATCAAATGTAACGCATGGACCTCAAATATTTGGGTTGCACTTTTTCAGTTTCATTTCCCTGCTGCTTCCTGGCCTGTGCCCCCCCCCTACCCCCCCACTCCCCTCCCCTCCCCACACACACACACACCACCCCCACCATCCTCCCAGGGCAGCCCCATCCATCTCTGTCTGAATATCTGGGACAGCCACATCAAATCGTACAAATAGAAATCATGTGAAAGAGTCCAAAAACCACAGAGCCAGCGCCTGGCTGGGGGCCAGGACATGGACGGATGCAATGTGAGGGTGGAGAGGACAGAGGCAAGAAGGATGGCCTGAGCCCCGCTCCCCCCGGGGAGGGAGAGGGAGAGGGGGCAGGTCATATCATTACAGAGACCTCACTGCATAAACGGACCAATAGCAGCCAGAGCAGGCCGAATAGCCCTGCTTACATGCCATTGTCTTATTAGCGCATGTTCGTCGTGTAGCTGAATGTAATAATGTAACAGCACCGAAGGGCATGCAGTAACACAATGAGTAATCCAATGAGATGCGGGCATGTGACAGACAGCACCATGAATCAGGCTCTAACCGTGGTCTTTGCACACTCAGGCCTCCTGTCTGGTCCACGAGCCTGTCCAATCCCTCTCACCTCTCTCTGACCCCCTTCTGACCTCCCCCCCTTCTCTCTCTCCCTCTCTCTTTCCCTGCCCCCACTCCCTGCCCCCACTCCCCTCCTTCTTCCTTCCCCCTTCCCCTCCTTTCCCCTCCCTCTTTCCCCCTCCCTCCTCTCCCCTCTCCCTCCCCCAGCAGGACTCACGCGAGGCGGTCACTTCGGTGATGCGTACGTTCTGCAGGGCGCGGGAGCCCTGGTCCCTGATGTTTTTCCACAGCACCTGCAAAACCCTCTCCTCAGAGAACTCGGGCACAACCTCCAGCTCGCTGGCGGGGATGTCGAAGCTGGTCCAGTGGTAGGCCACCACGCCCTCGCTGGTGACAGGCGACACAGCAGAACGACAGCTCGTCAGTGTCAAACAGCTGATACGTCACTCAGATGGGCTCATTACTGGCAGGCCAATCACAGATCACATTGCTAATTCTGCCCCCTACACTCAGCCAATCAGAATCTAAGGACACACCTACCTGAAAGCAGTCACTATAGATTTGGTGTAGTACTTGGACAGGAAAGGATCGCTCTTGTAGTTGACTTTTAGCTGAAAAACACAAAAATAAACATTTAAAAAATTATTATGTGATCGTCCAATTACCATAGGGAGGAAATGACCTCATGAACAACAATGCATTGGGACTAAAACCACCCATTCAGAATTTTACCATGGTTACGAACCACTTAGATAGTAACGTTCATCATGCGTGTCTTCATGTAGCCTTCTGGGTGAATGAGATGTTCACACCAAGTATTATTCACAATGCATACATGATGTGACGGCTCTAATTACTGACAACGCCCTCAGCTATACTGGGTCAACAGACTGGATCTAACACCATCCTTACTAACCACGGCCTGTACTAGTCAGAACGCTCACGGTCGTGAACAGAGCCCTCCAACTGAATAACGAAATGAAGAAACTGGAATCCAGGTTTAGTGACATCTTTTCATGAATAAAAGGATTTTGAAACAGATGCAGAGCGAAAGCTCCCTCAAGCTAAAAAGGGAAAAGAAGATTCTTCATTAAGGACACCCCCACTAAGATAAAGGAGAGTCACACAGTAACACAAAACCTCAGCAAGGCCATTTCTGTTAACTCAACTCTCGGCTAGGCTGAAACCATCCTTCAGGTTAAGGACAGTGCGCTATAATGATATCCTGGCGTTGTCAAATCTTTGAGCTTCTGAAGAGACGTCTAAGCTGGAATCTCTAGAGCAGCAATTAACTCATCTCATTTCCATCAAACCGCAGTGTAATTACAGAACAGCCACGGTTAGACACTTTGAAATCTTTATAAATCTCAAATACATACGATTTCATGAGAAAGGAGAACCATCAGAAAGGTGATACTCCAACCACTCTCGAAAGCCAGAAAGCATAATTAAACGTGCCGGTTCTTGCGTGCGTGCGCGTTACTGGATGAACGCTTCTTTCCTCGGTAGTCATTTTGTATTCCAGTCAGGAGTCCTCGCCTCTCATCTCTCATCTCTCATCCATACCCAACTCCTGTCCTCCTGCATCCCATCCACTCACCAAGAGATGTCTGTTGGCCAGTAGCAGGCCGCCATTCCCAGGTCCCTGATTGATGCTACAAACATCTCCATCAGCTTCAATGAAACTAGATGTTGTTAGGGGGGGAAAACGACGGAGATGATGTTCTCTTTTCTATTCCGTCCACACAAAATGTGCCTTCAGCCATCTCTGCCAGCTGGGAGCAACCTGTTCAAAAAGGCTTTTCTGCTCCGCCGTCTTACAGCGTCTCCAGAGTGCGGAGACCGCATTTCATAACCTACTCATTCCAAACGAACTGTGTGGAGTCTTGCACGTGTGCTAGCAGTTATGCTATACCTTTGAACGTCGTATCAGGTTATCAGGACCAAACAAATCCTGAAGTTCCAACACTTGGCTTCTCTATGAAAGTTGTGTGTCTTTGTTTATTTACTTTTGTGGGGACCAAAAATCCCCACATACCCTGTAAACTGATAAAAAAATGAACCCACAATTTAGGGGTTAGAATCAAATTAGGAGTTAGGGATAGTTTTACGGTTAGGGTTCGGAGCTAGGGTTACTGTGTGTTTGTGTCATGGGGGGAGGGGGGGGGGGGTAAACCACTCACAATATCCTCCAGGTTATCTGCCTGCTCATTGAACATGGGGCTAGTGGGATCCTCCAGTAGCTGGTTGTACTGCATGCCTTCTAGCTTCATGTGCCCGCTGAACACGAGCTGAGCTGGGACACGCCTCTGACTGAGGGCGGTCGGCGACGACTCCTTAACTGCAGGAAGAGAGAGAGGGAGAAGAAAGAGAGGAATGGTGAGTAACCCTCGGACCGTCCTGTCGATACATGACCTTACTGGACGCAGATGGCAAACTGCTGTTCTCCATCCACATCCAACCAAAACTGCAGCATCGTGATGATGCTCCAGTCTGGTTGTTGTTGGAGTTGGCAGAGGGCTGCCTGACAACAGGCTGGGAAGTGAGGCTAAGAATAGTCTTTGATCAGATATGTAGAATGAGTAGTTGATACTTGTTGATAAACCATCAACATTGTTGATGGTTTATTTAAGCGTGTCAGAAACATCTTGGCACTCAGCAGTGTTTGGTATTACTTTTGAGTAGGATGAATACAGACAGAAAAAAACACAAAAAACAAGCCAATATCACAGTAAATTCCTGTCATTTTTCAACTTTTAATTCAATTATCTGAAGAGTGTCTCGTCCCTCATTCCTCCTCAGTTCCACACAAGCACTCAAAAATATAAGAAGATCAAATGGGATTCTTGGCAACGAGAGAAGACTGGCTCTATTGATGGCGTTGAAGCATCTCTGAGCAGGGTTTTGAAGAGGTGGGAAGGCACGGTAGTTCTTTCGTATTACTCACAGATGAACAGCCAGAGGAGAATGCCAACTACAGCCATCACAACCAGCAGGGCCACCAGAACCCCCACTAGCACACCGGTCCGCCTTTTAGACGCCATCTTGTCTTTGTTGCTCAGGAAGGTGACCTGCTCATGTTGCCCGTTCTGTCCCTAGGGGGGGGGGGGGGGGGGGGGAGAGAGAGAGAGAGACACAGAGAGCGAGAGAGATGAAAAGAGGGAGACAGAAGGGAAGAGAGAGAAACAAAGGGAGAGGTGGAGAAGGGAGAGAAGAGAGAGATGAAAGAGAAGATAGGGATGGAAGGCGAAAGAGAGAGATGGAAGGAGAGAAATGGAAGGAAAGAAAAGAGAGAGATGGAATAAGAGCGAAAGATGAGAGAGAAAGGGAGAGTGGGGGTGAAAGTTATGGACAAGTCTGTATTATGTCAAGACAAAACACCTTAGTCATCATCCAGTCTTACAGACACCTCATAAACTGAAGTGAGCAGCCTTGTAAAGGCTGTAAAGCCGGTGACATATTTGGACTTGAGACCCCACAGGCAACTGCTAACCAGCACTTTTATTATGACAAGCAAAATGGACCGAAACAGAAATGTTGGGGCTGTAGAGCTAGATGTATTCTATCTCCAGTTGTTGGATTATAAAAAAAGCGTAGGACAGAGAAAGTGGGGAATGGAGAGAGGAAGGGACAAATCAACGAGGTGTTGCCGTGGAGAGTTAACAATGAGTTGCGTGCCTACATCTTGGGCTCCAATAGACATGACTTGACCTAGGACAGAGATTACACCTGATATTACACAGTGTCTTGTTCCAATAGCTCAACAAATAGTTCAGTAGCCCAACCCATGAATTTGTCAAGAGAGTGCTTAAAATAAATCCATATAAACCCTGATCAAACATATTCATGTTAGATTCATAAAAAGTATCAATCATAAAGCAGGCACTAAAAAAACATCAAGTTGAGACAGGCAAGCACTACACACAGCGCACCGGGGAAAAACTTGCTGAACCCGTTTGGTGACCTGAAGGTGCTCTGTGGAGAACAGTCGCTCGCTCACTCCCACTGCCCCTCTTGTGGCCAGGCAGATGCCCCTGGGGCTGGGGCTGGTTTGACACCCAGCACCCTAGCCCAGCCAGGCACACCGAGAGAGCGATTACAGGACAGTTAGTAATCACTGCACACAATCTCCTGTGTGCCTGTGGCCTGTGAGGGGAGCCAGCCCTTGCGCCATTAGGGACGGAGAATCACTTTGGTATTAAATCAATTTGTCAGACGTGCTGCCCCTTAAGATGGGGGGCTCAATTACACCAGTCCAGATGATAACTCATTGCAATTAAGGCCCATTCTTACCGGGCTCTGCCTTCCACACATGCTCCTAATTGGAATCTCTAACAGCAATCATGTTCCGGAATGAAGGGAATCATTAGGGATGAGGTCAGCGAGCGCTTAGGGGTCTCTGTCTATCAGTCACTCTGATCACAGCCTAATAAAACCGTGACATGCTCTTTGTCATATCACTCGTCTGCATTCACAGAGGTGGACAACCACCCCTCCCCACCTCTGAACTAGTTTGGTAGTTAGGCAACTTAGGTTGGTTATAGGTGCTTATCTGTGGGCCTTTATGAAGCCCTCTGTGACACTGCTGGTAAAAGTCCTTAACAAAAAATAAATAGGATTTTACTGATAACATTTGACAAACCTACAGTGAGGGAATACAGTTGAACAAGAAACACAAAGGCACGATAATACAGTCAAACAAGAATAAAAACATGAAACCCATTCTTAAGAACCATATCCATACTACATAATTCGCCATATCATTTGAGAATTTCCGGTATATAATTTGAGGTGAAAGAGCTTGTACAGTGACAGTTCTCCCCCCTTGACTAAGATGCCTGTGGTCTAGACCAGATGTTTGGTATCAATGCTCCAGAACCTTCCCCAAGAGGGGAGAGAGTTCCCAGAGTGAATTGCCTGGGGTGAGAAGGGTTATACGTATAGCTTAGTGGTGGTCCTCTGTAATGGCATTTTTTGACAGTTACAATATCTCTGTTTCTTTGAGCGGTAAAAAGTACGTTCCTTTGTTATAGACAGTCGAATGTAAGAAACTGGGGCTCTGTGGTGTGGTTTACTCTGTAGAATGGACACTCAGATTGTCTTAAGGTATTTATGGTGTTGTTTTATGATACCTAACTAAGAGCCAGAGGGTCTTAGTTGGGTCTGGGAGTTGGGGAGATGGTTGTCAGTTGAGCGAGCCGACCTAACCTTTTGGCCAAGGAGATGGCCAAGTCAGACATCCTGTTTGTGTATCCTTAACCATCCTCCTCATTTAGAGAGGGAGCTGTGACATCAAAGAACTGTGGGACACTTGATGTGGAGTCAAACTGTAACTGAGCAGTGCTGACCAATCACAGAGACCGCTATATTGATGGATTGACCATCAGAAGAACCATTTGTTCTAAGTTTATATAAGGCAGGGTTTTAGGGTTGTTCTTCACCCGTCTCTCGGACGACCTGTACGTTACATCTGCATGTCTTTCGCTATGACGGGTCCAGAGTACTCTGTTAATTCTTAATTTGTACAAACTAAATCAATTGTATTGAAACCGCCATCTTGACGATTCAGATCTACACAGTGCCACTTGAACTTCTTCCATTACACCTCTTAACTGCAGAACAAGGGGTTGCATCTTCAACCCCCCCCCCTGAATGTTGCTTTGAATAAAAGTCTGTTGAATTAATACAATATTTTTACTTTTATTGCACTTGCCAGATTGTTGTTTTCTCTCTTGGGCAGTAGGTTTGCTATACAAAGGCTGATAAATAGCTTACGTGGTAATTGTCCTACATGGCATTGAAGGTAAAATCATCAAGGTTACCAGTACTAGTGTGTGATGAGAATACCTAACACAAAACCACTGAATAACTCAATTCTGTTGCGTAGTGGTGCTAAGTTAGCCAAACCAGTCTGACAGGTAGGCCACAACTGCAAGGTGTGCCTCCAAGAAATAGCTACCACCTTTTTTAAACACATTCTGTACTTGAAGTACCAAACAGGCATCTATGCTCTATATAGGTGTGTATATAGGGCACAGGGCTATACACATTCACACGCATATAATGTATACATGTGCATGTGTGAGTGCAAATGGATTTGACTTCTGTTTGGAGTTCAAGAGTTGGTCATGTGACACCAGCAGACAAGCAGGTTGACAAGATATCCCCTTTCTGACTGTTGAGGAATACACAGAACACAATTTTACTGAAAGACCAAAGGCCCCATTGTGAGGTGTCATTGGGAGTCATTCGGTTTTGGTGCTGAGCCAAAGCACGTCATGAGACAGCAAAAGAGATAGAATGTTGAAAGAGAGGTAAATGGTTCAAGGAGTGGAGCACCTTTCCTCAATTCTCAAAGAAAAGCAACTCTTCGACAGTAAAGGATTTCAAATCAGTGCTAAAATTGATTTAATCAGCTAAATGTGACCCAGTCACCCTCCTTTAATTGGTGACTATCACAAATTGAGTCAAAAATAATATGTCCTTGAATACTCTGCATGTAAGTAGGATTAACTTTAGGAGTACAAGACGTTAATCCTAACCCATTCTAACGGACAGTTGCAAGACTCATCAGATAGGCTATTAGAGATTATAAATACACCCAGAAATAAAGAAACGGGTCAAACTTGCATTAAATCAGACATGAACGTTGATTGCATCGGATGAAAACTGATATATGGCAGAATCTGGTACAGCTTTTGGTGATAAGGGCCTATTGTGTGAAAACCTTTTTTCCTTAGTCATCCTTAGTAGATCCCTCTGTGAGTCAGAATGGATACAACCACGGGCCTGGCTGCATGATCAATTAGCTGCGTCGTCTCGTTTACAGAACGGCAATATAGGAATTCAGATTGCACGCTTTAGTCACAACTCTGTGACCTGGACTCGGCAATCTTCCACCACTACACAAGGCCACAGGCAGACAAGCACTGTAGCCTATCTAGAATAGTAGACTACTGTGCCCTTCTATCCAGCCCTTCTGATACAGAACACCAATAAGACCATGGAAATACATCTATGATATGACATGAAGAAGTAGGTTAGTGTCTTAAACAGGCCCCTAGTCTTCCTGCGACAGCGTGTGCACATGCAGAAGGCAACATAAGTATAGCCGTAGTATTAGCAGCCTGAAAATATGCGGGTCGGGATAGCCAAGGTGAGCTCGCCACTCCCTTCAAGGAAGGCCGAGTTCTCTGAATCAATGGAGACACATTCCTCTTTGAACGCGTGTCTGGAAGCTGAGCGCAGCTCAGCCACCCGGAACCACCCAGTCCATCTCCATAGAAGAACAGGTCACAGTGACCCTTCCCCTCAAATGAACCAGCCAGCGATCCGGCTACTGCAGTGGTCGGGAGTCGGGACTAACCAACCTTCCAACAGGACACACGAGCACAAACAGACCGGTGTGCCCTTATCTCCTCTCATATTCAAAATGCTATAACAAAACTGGTCATGCGCGCACTGTAGAGTAATTACACAGTGTTTTTATTTTCCCAAGGCGTGCTCTAGTTGGTCAAAGCATTTTTCCCGCATTGACTAGACGTGTGAGGGTTCTATGATTATTTTCTAATTTGACATATGCTTTTGCCCTTTGTCGTTATTAAAGTCACCATGCATAGTCGTTACCCTACAAACCGCAAACTTAAATCAAATTGCTTAATTGGAATGGTGCTACGTGTTCCACAATAATTACAGCCCTGCTTTCAGAAGCTTGACCACTCCATTTGCAAGTATTTACTAAACTAGGCTGTAAGAATGTTATAGTAACATTTTAGTATTTAGTAGTAAAATAGTCTGAACCCAGTAACTGTGTAGGTACAGAATGGCCTCGGCTGTAAATAATATAAAACATGATTGGTCGTCGGTCTGCAGTTCCCTCCCCTACAAAAGTTGGTGTTTTGTCATGGCTTGCACTCAAGATCTCATGACTCTCCCTGAAATTAAGGTGTCGCCCCAACACGGACAGAGAACCAAGCTCGATCTTTATATGCAATCCTTCCAATTCTGCCACACATAGAATAAAAAAACATTTATTTAAAAAAGGAATTTGCACTTGTAAATAGTCTAACTTTGACTAAATGGGTTCTTCCACAGAGAGAAGCAGTCCAAATGAACAGCGTTCACCCAAGTGTAAATATTGATCCAATCCTACAGACAGATTAATAAGTGGGAGAGTTAGGGGGAGTCAGGTGGCTGAGCGGTGAGGGAGTCGGGCTAGTAATCTGAAGGTTTCCGGTTCGATTCCCCGGCCGTGTAAAATGACTGTGTCCTTGGGCAAGGCACTTCACCCTACTTGCTTCGGGGGGAATGTCCCTGTACTTACTGTAAGTCGCTAAATGACTAAATGTAATGTAAATGTAAGTGAATGGCTATGCATACATAGTTAAAGCACAAAGCTAGAAGCTTCATTTTCTTTGTTAGACCTGTATCATTGTATACAGATTTAAAGGTTAAAAACTATCAGCTGTTTGGCATGATAGTGAGAATTCATGTGTATGGGCTGTGCCTTGTTCAACTTAAATACTCTGGGGGAAAATAACTGCTGACTAATCTACCGCATTCTTCTTCTGTTCATTTCCCTGACAAACTGCATTTCTCTAAACCATTTTGGACCTAAATGCAAGTTTCACAACCTACAACCATAGTAAACCCTTGGTTTCTGCACTGATTTTTTTCAAATTGTCGCTGCCCAATACACCTAGACCCTCTACATGGAAGCTACTGGAACTGTTCAAAGTGTGACTTTGACACTTCAAAACTACAGATACTCAGGTTTATAGTGTACTGAAGAAGCTCCTACCTTTTGGTCTGTTTAATCTCCAGTAGCTAGATAGATGTTCTTTATTGTACTGCACAAACTGACTGTCTCAAATGAGCTTATCTGTGGGTTGCCAGTGGAATGGGGGATTCAAGTCAGGGCAGGCCTGAATATACCTGGCTTGAGTCAGATACACCAACAGCATATCCAACCATCAGTTTGTGCAAGACAACATTGCTTGAGCTGGGATAGAGCATTTCATCGTATAACTGTTCCCAGGTGTTGCCCAACACCACACTAACTGTGGAGCCATTGTATTGTTTTAAGTAAACATGCTGGTGATGCTTATTGTACAACTAGCCTAGTCTAGCTGATGTATTATGTGTTCATGGGTGCCATTTTGTATAGGTTACTACTTGTCATTTGTGGCATTAGGTTTTGCTGTCACCTTCCTGTCAACTTGAACAAGTCTGATCATTCTCCTCTGACCTCTAATAAGCCACGCATTTTAGCCCACACAACTGCCCCCTCACTGGATTTTTTTCTTTGTTCTCTGTAAACTGTAGACACCGTTGTACGTCAACAAAATCCCTGAAGTTTCTGAGATACTTAAACCACTCCATGCATCTGGCACCAACAATCATTCCACTGTCAAAGTCACGTAAATCATATAATTTCTTCTCAAATCTGATATGTGGTGTGAACAGCTGAATCTTGACCATATGCCTGCTTGTATGCATAAAGTTGCTGCCACGCGATTGGCCGATTAGATATTCATATATTATCAAGGGGAGTCAGATGGCTGAGCGGTGAGGGAAGCGGGCTAGTAATCTGAAGGTTGCCAGTTCGATTCCCGGCCGTGCGAAATGACGTTGTGTTCTTGGGCAAGGCACTTCACCCTACTTGCCTCGGGGAGAATGTCCCTGTACTTACTGTAAGTCGCTCTGGATAAGAGCGTCTGCTAAATGACTAAATGTAAATGTAAGTAGGTGTTCAACCTAATAAAGTGGTAGGCTAACTGACGTATTGCTTGTAGATAGGCCTTGGCATCGTCACATACTTTGTTTAATAATATCAGCCATATCCGTCACTGAAATAGCCTCGGCTACGTAATTGATGCGCGTAATACCTGTATGCGCGTAAAACACATACCTGTACGCACACAAAAGTGTTTCATAAAAACTTACCTCGCCATCAAACCTGGCCGAATACATCTCTGCTTGATTCGTTGGTGAAAACTGAATGGAAATCTCAATGGTTAACCTTAAACACCAAAAAGTATTGTTTCCATCCACATACGGAAATGCCCCCCCTTTCCCCAAGAGTGAAGTTAATTCACCAAGTTAGTAAATGTAATTTGAAAGTTTGCCCCAGCTTTAAAATAAAAATGACAACGACTTGACCATATCCTTTTCGAATCCCGTCAGTATCTGGTTAATATTTTTAACTGCGGTTTCAAGGCGTGGTAACTCCACAAGGTTTAAACCTGGTTACAAATTGTCACTGCATACAGAAACTGGTCATTTACCTCCACACCCACGACTACACTGCCACGCCTACTACACGCAGCGGTTGAAATTAAATTCAAGACAGGCCCATGTGTTGCAACCCAATCTGTAGGAATAGCTCAAATGACAATGCCAATGACATCGTTATTTATCCTGAAATTTGCCATCAGATTAAATCAGTTACTTCTAGGAGTTCAAAGGGTTTTGTTGATTGCCTTTCCCTGTCTGAATCCCATTCCTCGTGCGCCCTCTGCCTTCCAAATTCAGACTCGTCATCTGTTACAAATGGACAGCATCGGAACGGAATAAGTACCCTTTTTGAATAGAAATATGATATTGCTGTCATTTATATGCAAATATAGGAATGAAATCCTGTAAATATTTACAGGATGAAGCATTTCTGGGAAATGAAAAGGGTTTGATATTTATTTCATGGGCCGATATGAGTCTTATTTAACAGTAGAAGACCACAGTCTTCGGTGCCAAAAGCCACATATGCTGAACCACCGATGGTCCAAATTGGCAAGAAGCCCATCTGAACTGTCTCCACATTAGTGACGCATGTAGTCAACACGCTCTCTAAAATAATCGCTGCATGTCCTTAAAACATCCAGCAGGTGTCTCTCTTGACCAAGCCTAGCCTCGTTCAGGAAAGGCCATAATAAACGCCCATAGATGGGCGTTCAGGGGAAAAAAGGGGCTTGGTTTTTTTGGGGTGAAGCTGCATAATAGCACGAGCTGCGATTGTGAAAGAACAGCAGAGCCTGTGAGCACGGACGCATACTCGGGAGATATCTGGGACAGGCACCGACGACAGCCGCGTCCTTCTCATATCTCATGTACAGCGCATTTGGAAAACATTTCAGATCATAAGAAGATTATTGCTAAATCAAGACACGGAAGAAGAAGGCGTGAAAATGGGACATACGGTGTTACCCATAATGATGGCTATATTGTCCCATTGCGTTTGGGAAAACGTCGAGGTAGGCTCTGACAGATATCTAACTGATATCTTTGATAATTATTGTGACCGTTGACGTTATAGTTATCCGGGGAATGTCTATGATTATGCTGACAGTGATGTTTGTAAATGTTCATATCGATATCACCACGTCATGAATAACAATTATTCGTGTCTTTTTTGCTGACACGCACCGTTATCTTGGACAGATTTAATTTGCAAATGTATGCGCGAGCACTGTCACCTGATAAATTGCATGTCAACAAGAGGGATGGTGCATTAAATCGACTAAATGTTTTGTCTCACGGAGGACTGCCAGTTGAAATATAAGATGTAAATAGGCCCCACTCAGCTGTTTTATTATTCTAAGGCCTAACTACCATAACATTTTCTATCAGCCTCTCCCAGTTCTGAGATAGAGATAGAGAGGGAGAGAAAGCGAGAGGAGTAATTCAGTAGGTGAATCCCACCTTGGATCTTGCCTTGACAAATATACTGACTTGGGTGTGGGGCACACTGTATACATCGTTGGAGAGTCCTGCTTGTGATAAAGGAATAACCATGATCTCATTATGTAGCCTACTGTGTAGGCCTACCTATATGCTATGAGGCCTTTGTAGCCCACAGCCATTTGTGCAACCTACTGTATTGCGTACTATGATAATGAGGTTTCGGATGGTCGTGTACCACCACAGGTAATGTGTAGATTCATTGTAATTTGTAGAGAAATTCATTTGGAAAATGTTAGTACCTGGGTCAGGCATGACATGGCCTTAATCTTCTGAGGATCACTTAGCTGGTTAAAAAAAGAATATTGTTTTTGACAAACGTTTGAGGCACCTGTGCTTTGTTTGTAAGCTCAATAGGTTCCACTTTCTCTGTGAGCTGACACAACCCTTTTATGACACCAACAGTTTGACCTTAACTATTAAACCAGCAGTTTATTTTCAATCTTTGAAACATTCAAAGAATATTCTGTGGGCCAAGAGGCATTTTTCTGTCGGAAGTGGTCCATGAACCTGGGTTTGAGAAACACTCGTGTAGGTTATCCTGGCTCCCAGAACTAGTAACATCAAGGTGTCTGTCTGGGATAGGAATCCCAAATGAGACACACAGCAGGCCGTCGAGCTGCCTGTGGCACTCATGTCAGAGATATGGCATTCACAGCCTGTTCTACAGCTGGGACTAAAGAGGAGTCGAGAACAGCCTGCAATGGACGCCGGGCATATCTAAAAGCTGTCTGTGCACCTCATTTACCAGCCTTTTCAACTATCAGGACTGTTGGTTATGTTGTTGTCGTGGTCTTCTGAAGCATCATATGCAGATCCTCCACGGACAGATTGAGCTCATTACTGAAGGAAATACTGCCGTTCTTCGAAATGATACTCTTGGTCAAATCGAATATTGTTGCATTGCCTTGCCTGGTGTCTGGTGAAGAAAGGGAGATTGTGTGAGGAAGTAGGATATCCATTCAAATGGATGTTCATTCGATTCCTGATTTTCAATTGGGCCCCGAAGTAGGTGAAAGTCATCCATGTGGGTTTCCTGAGGTCAGGATAGGACATGTGGCCCACTGGGGCCTCTCTGTGCCGGTAGGAATGTGTGACCCTGGGTTGTTCTGGGGATGGATCAATATGCCGACAGGCACGATCACACTGCCGCTACTAAAACTCGCATGTGTGACAGGTTAATTGTTATGTCCCTGTAGTGCCATTATTGCAATGCTGAGATCCTTCTATAAATGTACCACCGGGTTAATGGAACGGCAGCGGATAATGGATGAACGCTTTTGGGACTCCAGTAAGTTCTGACGGTTTAGCGGTGGTCCCATTGTGCCTGGCCTCCATCAGACAGCCCCCGGCTGTGTCGATGCGTCAGAGGAGGCATCCAGGTACCGGGCACGGTTCCAGTTTGCTACCCTGAGCCCTCAGCCCCAAGACATGCTAGGGGGAGGGAGGGGTGAGTGAGTGAGTGAGTGAGTGAGTCATGGCAGTTTAGACCAGAGCTCCTAAACGGATAAACCCAACATGTACCCGAAAACAAGAAGAGACCTGTCATTCCGGGTGTCTGAACATAAGGTTGCAGCATCACTGGGGACCCGATCACAAGTAACTCCCCTGCATCCCCTGTTATTCTCTAATGCGGGTACATTGTTTGCTCAGCTGCTCCTATCAGCGATTTCACCTGCTCTGTGTCGTACCACTGCTCCAGTCTGTGCATGCCCTTGAGAGAGCTCCTCGAAGATACCCAGGTGTGTTTGTGTGCGTGTGTGTGTGTGTGTGTTTGTGTGTGTAGTTTTCCTCCAGACGTAAAGAGGATTAGCTAGATGTTTATTTATTAGCTACAGTACATTTGCTGTTGCTCGTCGGTATTTATTAGCTATGAAGCTCTTTTTTCCTCGGGTAATAATTCCTGTGCTCTAACAGCCTTAGAAGGATTATATTTCTGCTGAGGAACTGGCTTTCACTCCTCTCGAGGAGACCTGCACATCCAGTCTGAAGGTTTACATCTCAGATTAAACTCTGAAAGCCATGGCTCAGGATTACACCATGGTATTAGGCCTCATAAAACTGAATGCTGGCTTGAATTAATTTATTTTGACGCTTGAATAGAGCAAATGGGCTCCGTGACTCAATACCGTGTTAGCGTACAGTAAGGGCTACAGACCTGAATTGTTTACCTCAATGCCCTGTGTCATCGTGGAGCTTCGCTAACATGCTGTGATGTTATTATGACCCATATGTTGGTCATCCACGGTCTTTATGAGTTTGGCTTTCAGTACATGCTTTGGCTTTGAGGATATTGAGGCTCCTGTGTTGAGCTAATCGACACCGTGACATACTGTGGCAGCAGGTCAGCTATTATAGTCACCCCATTGTATCCTCCTGACTCATACAGGAAAAGGTCATCAAAAGGTGACAGTAATGAGCCTTGACAATGACAGGTTGGTGTAAAATATCTCTAGTGGTTCCCTTTTCCGTGTGTGTGTGTACGCGCGTGCGTGTGCGTGTGTTACCAATATTAAAGATTTTTACTCTCTGTCATATTGCACAGCCAGGTTGCTGGTTCGGCAGATCATTTCCAGCAGTTAAAGGGATTGAGGGGAGGCAAATGGCTTTGGTGGCCCAGCTCTGCATTTATCTATCAAGATAAATGACTGCAGTGAGAAGCACTCCAATCCAGCTCAGCGACAGAGGCACCAGGCGCTGGGAGACGCAGAAACAAACCTACCCAGCCCTCATAAACCCACTCCAGCAAATCATGGGGGGAGGACGAGAGGGAGGGGGGACGTGAGGTGCAGGGGAGGAAGCGAGGGAGGGGGGAGAGAAAGGGGAGACATGGGGGTGGGGGGCAGGGGAGGAAGAGAGGAGGGGGTAGAGAGGTGGTGTAGATGGGATACTGAGGAGGATACAGGAGGCATTTTAAAGGGGAAGGATGCAGACGAACTTAAAGGGGTGAGTTGCTAAATGAATGCGTTAGCGGCCTCGTTCCCCCACAGGGACGGCAGGCCCTTTTATTGGAACACAAACACAGGAACTCCCTTCCTTCCTTGTCTGCTTGTGACTGCAGCTCAGGGGAGTTTTGTAAAAAACGGATAGCCCCTCTCTCTCTCTCTCTCTCTCTCTCTCTCTCTCTCTCTCTCTCTCTCTCTCTCTCTCTCTCTCTCTCTCTCTCTCTCTCTCTCTCTCTCTCTCTTCTCTCTTTCTCTCTTTCTCTCTTCTCTCTCTCTCTCTCTCTCTCTCTCTTTCTCTCTTTCTCTCTTTCTCTCTTTCTCTCTTTCTCTTTCTCTCTCTCACATATTTAATTTATTTCAGAGCCAGGAGATAATCAGGTTTCACTAATGGTTTCCCGTGTGCTTGCTGTGCTCTACCATGCTTATGTGCCAGCGGGCATGTAAGACCGTTTCATTGTACTGCATCCTTCTCCCTCCTCTCTCCCGAGCGTTTGAAGTAGTGGAGCGACGCCTGGACGAAATCCTGCACAGTCACTGTGAGACGAAAGCCGCGCTCATCCAAAGAGGCATGCGATGAAAGGACGCCCGTGAACGTGCCTCGGCAATCAAGCCGTTACCAACGGTGACAGCTGAATGAAAGGCATGTCGGGGGGGGGGGGGGGGTGTTCTAACGAGAGCCGTGGGCTATGCGTGCAGACAACGGCACACATGGAAGCACAGCTCTCGGTCGTGCGGTTACAGGAATCCGGCCAGAGCCTCATACTTAACACTCGCAGCAAGAGTTGAGAGGGTTCAAAGGAGGAAGTGTTGAGTTTAAGTGTGTTTGGGACGGTCGCGGGGGAATGAGTGGGGGCCGCGTACACACTCATAGCCACCCAGATCACGTCCGGCCCTGTGCCAGTCAGGGGTCTGGCAGGGCCGAGATAGCGGGCCAGCCCCGGGTCCCTGCGTGCCACACCGCTGGCTCGCTAAGCCTAATGGGCTGAATCTCTGCAGAGTCTGGAGCCGGGGAGAAAGGATCCGTTCGTCCCTGCAAGGAGAAGTGGGAGGCCTCTGAACAGACGCCCACGCTGAACGTCTGCAGCGCGGCGATAACATTTGTCCTCCGTGTTTGGAAGGAGAGAGGGCAAGAGGAGGCGAGAGAGAAGGGCTAATGAGACCAGAGGAGAGGGAGGAGGGAGAGAGAGTACGGGGCATGGAGATGAGGGGAGGTGGCGGCGGTGGCGGTGGTGGTGGTGGTGTAGGGGGGAGAGAGGCTTACATGTCAGGGTGTTATGGGAGACCGTAAACCCCTGGGGCTCCAAGTGTCCGGCAAGGCCTGGTGATTCATCTCTGTCACCTAGATGTATTCACAGGTGGCCCCGGAGTGGGAGGATGGGGGGGGGACGGGGGGGACGGGGGGACAATGAACACAATGAACCTGCTGCACGCCACAGCACCCAACTCCAACCCAGCCTGTCCTCAAAAAGGGACCCACGAAGGTAGATGGCTCCTTCTGCTCATTTCCATGTTGGGCCTCCGCCTGGCCGCAGGGGGTTGGAGGCTGGGGAGATGAGAATTGGAGGCTGGGGGGATGGAACTTGAGACTGGATACAGCGGGCTAGACACCTGAAGCTGGAGGCTAGAGGCTGGGAGCCTGCACCTATGACCTAGAGGCTACGATAGAGGCTTCCAGAAAATGGGAAGGGGGCAGGGTCCGAGGCCGATATTATCATTCCACAGGCGATGGCTGGGTGGTTCCATTTAGCAGACGCTCTTATCCAGAGCGGTTGTCCTCTCGTTCCAGCTCCTGTCCAGAGGGAAGCAGCCATGCTCAGTGGACACAGCAGCCAGCTAACAGCAGCCCTGGCACAAGCAGCGGGCATACCACTGGTTCATTTCATCTCCCAGTTACACACACACACACACAAGAATACTGATGTGCTATGGCAAAAGAGGCTGTGACAAGTTAATTTGCTTCTGCAAAGATGCACACGCACAGAACAGTGTGTAGAAAGACAGAAAGTAATTGTGACACAGAGCCAGTGATTATTCAAGCACTGTGCCTAGACACACACACACATGCTTCCAGTTAAGCACACTCACACTCTCTCCCAAGTACACACCTACACACACAAGCGAAGCCACAAACACACACACACACACCCAGGTGCATATTTACACACGCCAAGGAACACGCACTCATAAAGGCTCCCAAAGCGCAAACACACGCCCGGTAACACACCCATGCACACTCCCAGTAACACACTCACACACACTGCTTTATGCACACTGCGGTAGCGGCATCAATTATTGAAGGCCCTGGAAAGGTCCGGACTCTCGCTTGTCGGCTGCGCTCTGGCACCATGTCATGCCCCCCCCCCCTCTATAGCCCAGTATATCCCATTTCCTCTCCTTACCAGCCACAGCTCACTCCCCAACTTTTGATCCTTTTGATAGTTGTGACATTCTATCCTTTCTGCATCACTCCCCCATACCCCTCTTCAAGCCTCTCCTCTTCCTCGCACCCCCAGTCCTCCTTCCCCTACCTCCCCCCATGTCCTCCCCCTCCTCCGCGGTGTCTCTCCGTGGACCCTGTCGCACCAGGAACGCCTCCCTTTCTCATGTATACTTTGTTTGCTCGTGAAATATTCATCCTCCTCGCCCACCCTCCGTTCTCTCCCTCGAGCTGCCCCCATCCCTCTCTCTTTCCCCTCCCTGAAAGACACGCTGTCGCTCTGCGGCCACGTCTGGTGGCCCGCCTTCCGTCTTCGGCGAGAACGACGCAACCTAACAGCCTCTCTCTCGGTCCGTGTTCCAATCACGGGAACAACGGTGCCATACGTACAGGGAACATGAACATGACAGGTCTGGTGATTTTCTCCCAGCGCATATCCCATTGTCTGCCTTTCACCGGCGACAGGGCCGACTCCCCCACCCAACACAGGAGTGTGCTTACAGACCACCCACTCCCCCTCCCCACTCATCTCTCCCTCCCCACTCCCTCTCTCCTCTCCCCCTTCCCACTCCTCCCCACACTGGTTCCAAGGCTAGAGATACAAGCCGAGGGTTATTAACACTCGAGGACAAACGCCTGATGAAAGGACTCAGGTGCTGCCGAGATTGTGTTTTTAATAACTGACAGGATTTGAACCGGGAGGGAGGGAGGGAGGGAGGGAGGGAGGGAGGGAGGGAGGGAGGGAGGGAGGGAGGGAGGGAGGGAGGGAGGGAGGGAGGGAGGGAGGGAGGGAGGGAGGGCACTGAGCACTGTCTCTATCTGTCTCTCCACCCAGGGTCACAGTCCTTTCATTGCATGCAATCAGAAGGTATTCAGACCTGCAATGCTGACAAATTAGATATTCTACTTTCTGGCCCCAAAAAAGAAATTTTTTAATAAAGGACCAAGCCTAAATGGAACTTCCAGGCCCAGTGAGGGTCCTTTTACAGATTGTCTGAATGATTAAACCATTCTTTCCCCCAATCTGACAGTCTGTGGGGACATTAGGGCCTGAGGAAATGAGATAACACAAATATTTAATCTACTGAGTGATTCTGGAGCTAGGAGCTGCAGACTGAGCTGAACACATTATCTCCCCAGAGTGGCCTGGTCAGAAGAAACACTCTGTGGGGCAGGACAGGACATGTCATACTGGTATTGTCTCTAACACACTGCTCCCATTGGTCCTCGTGGCTTCTGTGTCTTCTGTGTTCCGATTGCATGAAGATGCCAGTCTGACAATCCAGTTCGGCAGAATCGATATGTGGAGAGAGGAATGTGCTTAAGCAGTACAGAACTCTGGGTTATTTGAGTGACTTTAGTCAGAAACGTCAGATTAGGGAGTCAGGTGGCTGAGCGGTTAGAGAATCGGGCTAGTAAACAGAAGGTCGCTGTGTCAATGACGTTGTGTCCTTGGGCAAGGCACTTCACCTTACTTGTTTTGGGGGAATGTACCTGTACTTACTGTAAGTCGCTCTGGATAAGAGCATCTGCTAAATGACTAAATGTAAATTAGATTGGATGTTAAATTGACACGGTTTGCGATTTCTATAGATGTGTTGATTCATTCATCAAGCACTTAGGATGAATTGTTCTCTAAGCGAAAGCATTTATTGTGCAGTTTGTGGTATTGAGGTTGTGTCTAGAAACCGTATCACAGGGATATGCTACTCTTTCATAATGTGCCGTAGCGTGATACCGTGTGTGTGTGTGTCTCTGTGTGTTCATTTGATTCAGTGAACAGATTTAGAGGATGGAGAGAAAGTAAAGTGATGTAGAAGAAGGGAGGATCCAGACTGTTTTAATGGAGAATGTTTGGCCCTGAGGCAAGGGAACAGAAGGGATGTGACACATGATTAGGACTGGTGATGTACTGATTCACTGTGACTAGCTTTGCCCCTGGCCAGCTGGGTGCAGGCGAGGGATTACAGCAAGAGATCTGACCTCCAGATTTCATCCCTTTCTCAACAGATTGAGAGTGCTGCTTCACGATGGCTGCAGATCACAGAGGCTTCGTTGGGATCTGCTCACGGCTCATTGTCATTAGTCCTGAACAAAAGGGGGTTATTTTTCAAATGATTTTCTTCCCTCTATAAAAAGGAACTTATTAGAAGCTTGAGATTGATATCTGATGGAAAATCAATAATTAGGTGCATCAACTAGATCTCTGTTCTTTACTTATTAAAAATGAATAAGACAATGATTAAATGGCCCTGTTTGTTCCCTTTACTAAATGAAAATGTACAGTTCGGCATGACCACTTGAGTTGGCGTGTAAACAAGCAAGCTGACAGTAATCCCCAAACCTAACTAACCATTAGCCTCCATGTCTGAGGCTGTATCACTGAACAGCACATGTGAAGACTCAATAATCACAGACTGAGGGAAAGAGGGACACTCAGAAAGAGAAATAGAGAGGGGGAGAGAGAGAAGGGGGGGAGGGAGGTAAAGAGAAAGAGAGAGAGAAATGAGGGGGGGAGGTAGAGAGAGAGGGGGAGAGAGAGAAAGGAGGGGGGGAGGTAGAGAGAGAGGCCAAGTGGCATGTTTGAAATTCTGCAGGGAGCCAGTTGCTACGGTAACAGGGAAGGTAGCCGGCTCCGGTGGGAGGTGTTTCCACGGCAACCGGCCTCGGTGGCCAAGTGATGCTGCTGAGAGGGAAAAAGAAGAAGGCAGGCGAGCGAGGGAGGGAGGGAGAGGTGGAAGGGTAGAAAATGTATGCGTAAGTGTATGATACGAGGGGGGAGATGACGGATGAGAGGAATCTGATGAAAAACGTGTGTGTGTCACCGCGCGTGCCGTGATGCACTGTTTCATTAGTTAGTCCTCTATCACAGCCTCCGCTCTGCATGGAAATTTCCTTCCTGCCTGACAAAAGGCTGAGGTCTGGGTTCCCCTGGCCTCTCCTTGGCCTCTCCTTGGCCTCTCCTTGGCCTCTCCTTGGCCTCCACACTGGGGCTCGACAGACACAATCACCTCTCCAGGCCTTAGCACAGGGCCCCAGCCTCAACCTCAGCCTCCCTTTCAACCCAGCCTCCAGCCTCAGCCCCGCTCTCCCAACCCCAGCCTCCTTCCCTACCCTGGCTCCCTCCCCAGCCTCGGCCCCGCTCTCCCAGCCCCAGCCTCCCTCTCACCCTGGCTCCCTCCCCAGCCTTGCCCCCCCCCCCCTCCCAGCCCCAGCCTCCCTCCCACCCTGGCTCCTTCCCCAGCCTCGGCCCCCGTCTCCCAGCCCCTATTCCTCAACCTGCTGTTCATTAAAAGCCCATTAGCAGCTCCTTCATTACCATGAACAATGTGCCATGCACGACGCCGTGGCAGCCGCAGCATGAGGGACGGTGAGGGCCAGTCAGAGGGGATACCCCTGCCATGTCCTCTCAGTAGGAGCTGCGGTCCTCTGGCATTTTCCAGCCTCGCAGAGGCCATCTCCCCCAGAGAGGACCATGTGTGACCATGGAAACAGTGCCACGTGTCAACATGGAACGCACGGCAACAGGGCAGCAGATTGTGTGTGAAGTGGGACGACTGGTGGCGGTGGGCGAGTGGGTTGGCGGGGGGCGATGTGAGAGGGGCGGCGTTATTTTTATCCTGTATGCGCCACCTCTTAGTCGGCACCTTCACCACCAGACCCAGCCCCCCCTCCCCCCCCTCCTCTGCCAGACACCTCCCGTGAAAGCATACGCCCTCCAAAATGCAGCTGCCACACGGACACCACAGACTACTCGAGGGACGTGGTCCGAATCTTCCTGTACTTTAGCGGGCATCCGTGTGAGTCGATCAAATGAAAAGGGAGATGGTTGGGGGGGATAGATGGATGGACAGATGAAGGCTTGCGGTGGTTGTCCCCGCGTTAGCGGCAGCCTTTCCTCCGAGGGCCTGGGAGATCAAGCAGAAGCACATTGCAGTGCCACATCCCGATATTAAATATGCACTGCCCGCGCCCCCCCCCCCCCCCCTGGGATGCCGGGAGAGAGCGGGATTGGGGGATGCGCGGCGTTCAGAGAGCAATATCACCGAGAGAAAAAGCGAGCGGAGAGTGGAGTTGTGGGGGAAGCGACGTGACACGAAGATGTGGTTTTAAGAGGGGGCAGAAAACGTGTTACTCACAGAGGGGACTCCGACACTGGTGGCAGTCGCATCCAAGCCGGAGAGAGCAGAGTCGATGAGCAGCAGCCAAGGCTTGACGTGACGGATGACAGATGAGGGGGGGGGGGGGGATGGAGGAGGCACGGGAAAGATCTAGGGGCGGGGGTGACACAAAAGACACCGAACTTGGTGACGGGGTGTGCCTGGATTGTGGGAAGAAGCCTGTGTCTAATATGCTGTAACTGAATACCTGGTTCATTTCGACTAAATGGGACCTCATTTAGAAGCTTCCCGTCCCGTAAAATCAGTTAAACAGATGGTTTAAAAGAGCATTATAACGTGGTATGAATATCCCAAGTTGCCTCTGTAGGCTACAGGGAACCACCACAATGGCACCTGTTTGTAAAAGAAAAAAGAGAAAGAAAGGGCTTAGTTTCGTATTCATCCTTCCCAAATCCAGTCTCATGCAATTCCCTAATCTTCGGTAACCTGCTAAGAAAAGCAGACGTTTCCAAAGGAGGATTACCGATTTCACAGTGATAACAACGCCGGTTGAAAGGCCGGTTGTCTGTCGGGCGGTGAGACGGAGGGCCACTGATTCGTAACGCTCAGATGGAAGAGAATTTGAGAGCTGCAGCTCAATCCGCCTGAGGGATCCTGTAGCCTACTGTAGATGGATCCTGTACTGCTGACAGATGTGGAGGCCAGCTGTGGTCTGCTTTGTATACAGCTGTGGTATCTTTAATACACGGCTGCTACCGAACTCCATAGCTGGTATTTTTCTCCTAGGCATCGTCGTCGGGTGTATCACGCGAGGATGTTTAATGAAGATAATGTCTTTCAATTTAGTAGCTACTTATGCATATACCGATGGTTACTGAGAAAAAAAATTGTGCTTGCTGTTTCACCCGTAAATTCCAATTAGATCTTTGTCTCACGCAGCAAGTAAATATGTTTGCACAGTTGTGAAAGGCAGAGCGAGTGTCTTATCATGTGGAGATCTGATTCAGTGACATTAATGTTGACAGCTAGTGTCAACATTAGACTGTTTCAGAAGGATCGCAGTGCTCAAATCGGAGTTAAGCTTTTGATTCCTTAAATCCTTTGAGGTAGCACTGAGCTTGGAATCACAGATGTAATCGTTACACAATTCACTACATTAAATGGCGACATACCCATTTCGTGATCGTCTGTCTGCATGTTGAACATAAGGGGCCTTTCTTTGAAAATGTATTTGGAAGCGCTTAAGGCTTTATTTCGGCAGATGTGATCAGCTTTTCATTTGTTTTCTCTACGTCTGTCAGACAAACCACAGCAGTGATTTGGTCTTAATTTTTCCCCTTCTTAAAACTGATTTCACGGAGATTTGGCGTGCCGTTTTCTCTTTTTCAGTGGGGATTCATCGGGTGGCGCGAGAGGAATGTGGAAAGAGCATGTTCAACTTATTGTGCTTCTATGTTTTTGTGTCAGAGCTCCGGACAGAACGCACGCATTAACCGTGCCCACTTCGTGCACTGTTTGTTATCGGTGGTGATGACGCCCCGTGACTCAGAAGGAGACGTCTGTCAGGACGTGTGAGAAAGAGAGGGTGGTTAGCACCATATCGAGACATTCTCAATAACAGTAGAGCTGTTACCCCTAACAACCAAGAGTCAGGGAGAAACCTGCGTACAGAATAGGTCTTGCTGTCACTCGGGTTTTAATTTGGATTTTATTTTCATGCTGACGCATGTCTTGCTCCAGTGTTGGATTGTTTTGTCCTTTACAAAGTAAAAAATAAGTATGATTCAATAACGCAAAGCTTGGGAATGGTGCATAGGGGATGTAGCTACCAATGCTGGCGTGCCCGTACAGGCACGACTGCTGGCGTGTCCTATTGTTTATCTGCGTCGAGTGTGGGCGCGTATGTGTATAACCAAGTTTGCGTTATTGTGAGTGAGTCACGCCTGTAGCCATCTGTTTGAGAGTGGGAGCCGTGGGACGGAGCGTCGTCCGTGAGTGGCCTTCGCTAGTAGCCTTCGCGAGTAGCCTCCATTCTTGTGGGCGAGGACCCTAATGTAGTCTGCTGGTGTGTGGGGGACCTGCTAACAATGACTCCTGGAGCAGACCGGCCTCTTCGCTGCGGGGAGAGAGCTCCGTCACGACCTGCTCTGCTGACTGTTTGCCTGCCAGGCCCAGTCTGGAGTGCGACTCCACGTCAAGATAAACAGGGAACCAATCGGTCTGTGAGTAGCTGGCTGTGTAGCAACCAAGTCCAAACGCCAGTCTCCATAGACAAACATACCAGGTGCTTGGTGAATAATATCAAATGACATTGTTCAATGGCCGGCCTGTCTTCTCCTAATCTCAATAAAGTCTCTGACCACAGTGGCATCTGACTCCAGTGTAACCCCACATCTGAAATGAAATCAGATGTCACGAGGTGGGCTTTGTGTGTTTACGCCGCGGCCCTAAATGATCCTTAGGGGCTGGGATGATGATCAACCATCTGCTCCCAGTGTGACCCACCTCACCACTCCTCATGACATAACAACTTCTGCTGTTATGGCTGCGTGAAGTGGCTGGCTGTTCATTGTCAACAGCCCTCCACAGGTTTTCTGGGTTTAAAGCTAGTAGACAGAGGTGTTGATGTTCCAGCCCCACAGTCCACTTTCACTGACGGTTAGGAACATGTGTTTGGGTCCATGTGCGACTTCGGCTTTTCTATTTTCGTCCTTCCTCTAAGTTTGGAAAGCTCTCTCTCTCTTTTTTTTATTTTTATTTTTTATTAGGCAAGTGTGTTGACAAGAGGTTAGTTGAAAGCGAACCAATTTCACATTCTGTCAGCCCCAGCCCTGCCCAGCCCTGCCCAGCCCAGCCTTGCTCAGCTCACACACATTAGGAAGAGTCCTGATAGATTAGATGAATAATTAAAGACCCTGATTATAGTGATGAATGCCCCCAAATCTCTCTGACCATTTAGCACCAGTCTGGGGAGGGGTAGAACCAATGCAGGGTCTTTATGTGGGAGTGGAGGGAGGGGCTGGGGAGAGCTGAGCTCAGGAGGTAGAAAAGAGGTAGGAAGATGAGAGGACACTGAGAGAGGGAGGGAGGGAGATGGAGGGCAGGGAGATGAGAGGAGGGAGGGAGATGGAGGGCAGGGAGATGAGAGGAGGGAGGGAGATGAGAGGAGGGAGGGGCACCAGGACTGGCAGCCACCCTGCTATTCAGCCATCTGGACCACAAAGACACAGACACAGAACACACTGCCTGTGTGTGTGTGTGTAAAAGCATGTATACGTGGGTGTTCTTACAAAACCGAGTGCTGATCTGTGTTGCATACGTTGCACAGTGCATCCACGTGAGAGTTCCTGGAATCCTGCGCCTCACCCCTGTATTGGCGCCGAGCCAGCATCCAGGTTTATAAATACCCCACAGCCCCCAGGCCAGGTGGGGATTAAACCCTCAGGAGGCTCTGATCTCAGCAGTTCACCTGCCAGCCTCCTCACCCTGTCGTTAGCGTGCCGTCCGACCAGAGAACCGGCCCGCTCTGCCAAGCACACGCCAGCTTGGCCGTGTCCGAGACAGGACGGAACAGGACCGGATGCTGCCAGAGCCAGGCTCCAAAGAACTGCTCTCCCCACATTAACATTTACAGCACGGCCATCTGATGTATGGTCGAGGAGGAGGGGGGGGGAGGGGGGAACTTGTAAAAGGTGACAGATGATGGCGAGCAGGAGGGATGGGGGGGGGGGGTGTAGGGTGGGGGCGGGGCTTCAAACCCTCCCCGATCGCCGCGCTGCCTTGCCTGGCCTGGCCGGGAGATTGCATCATTACATGAGATGAAGTCATCCTGCAACAAAGAGAGAAGTGGGGGGTTGGGGCGGGGGCGGAGGCAAGGCGGGGGTGGGAAGGGGAATGGGGGGGGGAGGGGGAGGGGGGGGGGACAGGTGCTGAATATTTAAATAGGTGGGCCGAGAGGAATATGGAAGAGATTGGGCCCTGCCTGGAGAGATATCCACTTGTACTGACAGGGAGATTTATGGCCAGGATATGTGTTCAGAACTGGCTCCTCTTCTCTCTTTCCTCCCCTGTACTCATTATCTGTCTGTGTGCGTGTGTGTTTGTCTGTGAGTGTGTGTGTGTGCGCGCGTCTGTGTGCGCGCCTGTGTGTGACCTGCGCTGCAGCCTAACGCCCTCCATTCATTTAGGATCTGAAGAAACACGAGGACTCTACCTACCACCTTACAACTAGCACACGATGTCCTCCCTTCACTTTTACTGTTAGCGATGCGTAGGCTTAGTAGTCCGTGCCCTCAGTGTTTTTCTGCTACTGCAACCAAGAAACACTGGGGAATTCACACCGCGTGAAAGCTGTACAGAGTAGGTGGTGAGAGGTTAGGAAAGGGAAAATATCAAGGGATTGTAAACCAGTGAGGGGGGGGGGGGGAATGGAGAGGGAGAGAGCCGGAGGGGGGGGCGGAGAGAGAGGAAGAGAAAGAAAGAAGGTAGAGAGAGAGAGAGAGAGAGAGAGAGAGAGAGAGAGAGAGAGAGAGAGAGAGAGAGAGAGAGAGAGGGGGGGAGACGAAAGTAAAAGAGAGAGCGGGGGGAAGGTAGGAAGAGAGAGGGGCAAGAAGCCAATCGATATCTCAGGGCTTGTGTCAACAGGCCGTTATTAATGATGCGTCAGCCTCTGCAGTAGGGAGCTGTCAGGGTGCTCCTCCGTTGACTCCCCTCCGTTCGGCTCTCCTCTGGCCTGCTCTGGGG
Source organism: Osmerus mordax (assembly GCF_038355195.1). Taxonomy (NCBI): domain Eukaryota; kingdom Metazoa; phylum Chordata; class Actinopteri; order Osmeriformes; family Osmeridae; genus Osmerus; species Osmerus mordax. Next base: position 17,773,149 of record NC_090055.1, read on the forward strand.
CTGCTGCCGTACACCTCCCCTCCTCCCTCTGCATGGCTCACTGAGACTCCCAGACTTGGCTGTCCAATTAAGGCAGCCCAGGGGGGGTCGAGAGCAGCTGAGGATTGGCCCTGCCAAGCCCAGGTCTGAGGAGCCGGGGCACTGCCGACAGGTTGTGGAGTGTTATTGCGAAAGCGTCTGGATCCCAACGCCCTGATGAAGAGGGGGGGGGGGGAGGAGGAGGAGGAGGAAGGTCTGGAGTGAGTCATACTGTGGTCAAACCAACAGGAGTCTTACTGTTCTCCAGACCCCGAAATAGAAGAAAAATCCTGCACCAGACATGGAAACAGCTTTTCGACAGAAAGGGACCATTAGAGCTGTGAATCGGATTGGTCAAAAGACACCAGAAGAGGTCAATGTCATAGGCATCTTGTGGCAATGCCTGTTGGCCAAATACAAGTGAAAAGTGATACAACTCCATAACTCAAATACATGTAGCTATACACAAATGTACTCATGAAGCAGTAGAATGGGCCGTAGATAGTCAACCTCCGTCGGATGTTGTCTTCCTGTGGACTTCCAGGGTCAGGTGACAGCTCTATCACACTTGGCTGATGGATTGATTTATCATTTAAACAAGATTAGCCTCTTGGCAGGTTCCTCAGTCATGTGATCTGTTCCAGGGCGAATAACAAACCCCGACCAGGATGTCTCAATGACTCTCGTCCTAGTCCTCAAAACCCGTTTAGATCAATTACAGTACCACGTAGCATCTGGTGTCTGTCTTTTACCTGATCCGAGCAACCAAACAGAGCCAGGGTGGTTATTGTTGTTCTGATATTTATATTGTTCATCGTGCCTGGAAGCTGGCTTTGAGCTGTGCCTAGTAAACAGAGACTGTTCCTTGACTCTGTTTGAACTGCACACTCCTGACATATACTTTACACTTTGTGTATAATTGTCTGCTAATGAAGAACTGTCAGGGTGAAATTAAATGATTGTATTGGCTTAGGGCATGGAGCAGTGTTGTGTGAAGGAGAAGGTATTATATTCAGTAGAACTGGAAAAGCAGATTTGTTAATCGAGACTTCTCCAAGAGAAAGGTGACAGGCAGGACAGAACAGACACCCGGGGCAGGGAGCCGATGACAGAGTTATGATGACACATTTTTGATGTTCACATTAAGCAATGTTTCAGTGGAAAGATCCAGGCTTGTGGAACCAAACAAGCGCGTCTGAGAATGTGAAGCTTCGATTGGTTTATCGATGGTGAATCATTCAAATGAAGTGCAGAAGATCCGACACGAAACGCACTCCGATGGACTTCCGTTTCGAGACGAGGAGTGTGAGCGAGAGTCTTTTCGACAGTCGCTTCTTCTCACCCGCTCCTCTGTTTTCCGCCGCGGGGGCGATCTGACGTCCGATCTGGTTTGATCTTCCCCCCCCGTCGTCCGTGGCGTCACTGAGTACGTGGTCCCATGACGTCCCTGGGGACGAACGGCTGCCTGGCGTTCCCACCCCCGCCGAGAGAGCGGGTGAGCCTTGGCACCCCTCTGCGCCTGCTGGTTGTCATGGCTGCGGCGGCGCTGGTGCTCGTGGCGCCTGGCAGCGAGAAGGAGAGATTTTTTTCCTAAACTGGGTGAGAGACGGCAGGGGTTCCTCTGCAGGCAGGACACAGTCACTTTGAGAGGAGGAGGAGGAGGGCTAAACAGAGCCAGGGCCCGTTCCCGAAGCAGAGCGTGTGATTAGCCGTTATCGCGGCGGGCAGATCTAATCGGCGGCCCAGATCTGAGCTGTGATTGGAGGGTCTGGAGAGCCACGCCGGAGGTCAGGGCCCCGGACTCCTGATGGGCTCCTATTGATTGGGGGAACGGGGCGATACAGTTGCAGGCGCACGCCATTGATTTTCTGCTAGTGCAGGAGTGGCGTGCAGACAGGGGCAGGAGGTGGGGGGGGGGGGGGGTCGCGTCGTGGGGGGGGACGTTGCTGCCAGGTTATCTTCTCAAATATCCGGAAGTCTTTTTTGTGCTGTTGACCTTCCCCAAGTTGAAGAGGCATATCTATGTAGCCATTACCTCAGCAGACATGTTGGTGTTGCTTCTGTGGTGTTCAGCCTAAGCAAGCATTTTCCTCTGCTCATCTGCACACACACACACACACACTCACACACACAAACAATCTGGGGGGGAAAAAAGCTTGAATTCAGATAATTAAATCAAATACTTAGATGTTGATTTATGTATCATCTCATATATCAAACATCTCTTGTCTTGGATTGTGTGTGTGGGGGGTGTGGGGGTGGGTGGGGGGGGCTGTTCTCTGTGCAGGCTTCTAGAATTAATAACGCAAAGAGCCGGGTTAAAGCTTGCGGTCTCTAGTGATCCCTTAACTAACTGGCCCTATTCTGGAGCAGCACACTCATTCGTCAGGGCCGGCGCTACATACAGACGTTTATTTATAATCCCGTGTTAATAACCATAGCAGCTTTCTCTCGTATCTCAGTCGAAGTCTAACCCTGCACACTCCTCGGGGCCCATTCCAGTTATTGTATATTTACATGGCTTTTTTTATATATTTATTTTGTGTTCCAAATTTTAATTAGAACTTCAAACACTTTAGCTGCGGTTGGCTAAGGCAGGGCTTTCCTTTGATCGCGCGTCACTCCGCTCCCTCTTCCCCCCTGGGCGTCCTCCTTCTAATTGGCTCAGCGAGGCCTCGTCTGTCTGTCAGTCAGCGGGGCCTTCTGTCTGTGGGTCTGTCTGTCGGCTCTGTTGTCAGTGTCCGGTCTGAGGGAGGGCGCTCACTGTCAACTCCCTGAATCTTCCCAGATGCTGTCATTGCTGGCCCGTGAAATGTTTATCTCTTTTCGGCGAGTGGCTTTTTTGGAGGGGATGGGCTGAGATTGGGAGCTGGATTTCACTTGGAGGGGCGGGCAAGCCATAATAATATCCCTTGGCTGTGTTTGCTATCTTCTATCTTTTTGTTATTTATGATCAAAGATGAGTCCCCCGTTCTGTCAGAGATACCGCCTGGATCTGTGAACTCTTGGCGCCAGTTCTGTGATCCTTCTGAAGATGAAACGTAATTGCATAATGGAATCAAATTCATGTTCATTTAGGGTTGTTTAAGAAACACAACATAAATACAATGTTTGATCTGTGCCAGTGAAGCATAGATAATATCCTAGCTGTTTGCAGCGTTTTCCTCCCTCCCTCCCTCCACCCCCTCCTCCTGTTTCTCCTCCCCTCCTCCCTCTGTCCTCCACTTCTCTGTGCAGTGTTAATGTAGTGAAGTGGCCTAGCGGTCAATGAGCTTGTATTAACACCTGACTCCAAGGCCTGGCTACTGTTTGTTCCTTCATGTGGGGCCCCCAGGGCCCCCCCCCCCCCCCCCCCCACAGCACAGGGAACCGATCCCAACATCAATAACAACATCCTAGAAGGCTGCTCGCCTCGAGAGGGAGGGAGGGAGGGAATGCGAGGAGAGGGAGAGGGAGGGAGGGAGGGAATGCGAGGAGAGGGAGAGCGAGGGAGGGGGATGGATAAAAAGAGAGCGAGCAGGCTTCTACCTACTTGATGTGCCGTCGCATATGTTTGTACCACACCTCCTCTTCTTGCCCCCTTTTAGTTCTTTTCTCGTCGGTGTGAACAAACCTGGGGGCGGAGGCAGCCAGTCAATAATTCCGACTTTTTATCGGCTCTGGCTGTCACTCACCTCGGTTACCGTGACGACCTGGGCTCAGATGTGCATCTCTCCTCTCCTGAACTTCCTGTCTGCCGATATTCTCTCTCAATGGACAATGAGAGCTCAATCGCTCCATGCATTAGCTTGAAAGCCCTTCATTTCTACGCACACGTCTCCTGATATCTCTGTCTCCGCTCCGCCGCACACACACACACACACTTTCTCTCCAACTCAATAACGTCCACCACTGTGTTTGCATCGACTGCTTGTTATCACCTCTCTCAGGTCAACAACAACTAAATATTCTGTCTCTCTTTGTCTCTCCCTCTTCCCATCTCTCTCTTTCCCCTCCTTCCCTACATCCTTCGCTCTCTCCCTCCCTCCCTCCATCTCTCTCGCTCTCTCTCTCTCTTCCCCGCCCTCTCTCCCACCAGGCCCTGCCCATGGCAGAGGTGGACGGACCAGGCCCCCAGGGGGCGGAGCCTCAGATTGCCATGTACTGCGGCCGCCAGCTCCTGCATATGAACCCCCAGACGGGCCAGTGGGAGCCAGACCCCCAGGGACGCCAGGGCTGCTTCACCGAACCCAGCCAGATCCTGTCCTACTGCCAGGAGGTAGGCCACAGGCACACCACCACTGCTGAACCCAACGCACCCTCCTGGAGAAACACATAGAGCAACTGTCCTGGAGAAACACATAATACTACTAGTGCTCTTCACTGTGTGCTATATAGATCTGTACTCTATGTAAGGCGACTATGGATACAGTAAGATCAGTCTGAAAATGTTTCATTCTGTCTCTCCAACTGGGTTTGTCTTGTCCTCTCTGATCTATATATTTCTGCATATATAGTGGAGCGATGGTGGGGAAATATTTGGGAATATTTCTTTAAATGTTCATGGTGCCGTGCATCTCTCCCCCTCCTGTTCCCTGGCGTGTCCCCTGTTCTCTCTCAGACGATCCTAGACGATCATCGAAATGGATGAGAAATATATGGGCTAAGATAGATCAGGAGGTCGCGGGTTCAAATCCCGCCCTGTACGCCACTTTGGTTTAAAAGCGTCTGCTAAATGAACACATGACACATATACACAGTAGCTCGTGTCGAATGCCATGAGGGGCCTTAACAACACTCAGACGAAGGTGGTCGGGTGGGATTGTGCGCCACCTGGAGGCGGCACGCGGCACCCCTCCTGAAAGAGCACAGTCACACTGCTCGAGCGGCCGTAATGTGATTAAGACGACGCATTATGCATCTGTGATTGCTTTCCCATGGAAGCCATCCTTTTTTCTTTTTTTTTCCTCAACGTTTGTGGAGCAAGCTTTTAGAGCCGTGCCAAATATGTCTCCTGACCTATTAAACCTCATTCTAGGATGCCGGTTACTTATCGGCGTATTCTTGTAATTGAAAGTAGTCGGTAATAAAATTAGGATTACTGAAAAAAAGGAGAACGATCAGTTGAATTTGAGCGGACAGGGCTGTAATAGGGCCCAGCTGAGAGCCTTGCATACAGCCTGCCCTCAGGCCTCAAAGATGTGTTGCATGAATCTGTCCTTTGTTACCCCTCTATCCCAACTGACTGTGATCTCCCTCTTCCCCATCCCTTCCTTTCCCTTTTTTCGATATTCCCCTTTTCCTCTCCACCCTCCTCTTCCACCCTGTCATCCTCTTGTTTCTTGTTCTCTCCCTGTCTCCCTGTCTCTCTGTCTGTCTTTGTCCCACACCGTGTCTGTCCGTCTGTCTTGTGTGTGTGTGTGTGTGTGTGTGTGTGTGTGTGTGTGTGTGTGTGTGTGTGTGTGCGCGCTCGCGTCCAGATGTACCCAGACCTGCAGATTTCCCACGTGGAGGAGTCCTCCAACCCGGCCACCATCCCAGCCTGGTGCAAGAAGGGCTGGGACCACTGCAAGACGCGCCCCTTCATCGTGCTGCCCTACCGTTGCCTAGGTACGGGAAGAGTCATTGTTATTGTCACCGCCCATAGATATCCTTCCCTTCACTATAGTTGGGAACCGTCAGTTTGTCATTCGAAACCAGCCTGTGTCCGCCTGTCTTTTGATTTTGGGTGCCAATTCAGTGAACGTGCAGCCACATTCCTGATGGGATGAGTATTGGACGGGTATTGCTCGACGAAGCACCTTTTTAACTTTGCTGTGTCCTTGATATATGGGCTGCTGCCCCAGCTGGTGCGCTTGTAGTAGTGCTGCAGCAGCACAGAGACACGCTCTCCTCCCAGCCTCACCTCCCCACAGCACCACAGTCAGCGCTAAGAAACGCCTGCTCGTTACCATGCCGTTTTCTGTCATTAGCATGGAGCTCGGGGTTAAGACAGACCTCTCCGACAGGGCTCATTCACTTTCGATGGCGCGCTGTACTCATCCGTTCTTCCCACCCACCGACCCCTTGCTCTCTCCCTTGTTCCTTCCCTCTCTCCCTTCCTGTCTCTCTCCTTCCCTCCCTTCCTCCTGTCTATCTTTCTCTTTCACCTTGTCTACAATCCTCCATGTCTCCCTCCCCTCCCCCCTTTCCTCTCTCCCCTCTCTTCCGTCCCTCACGGTATCCCTGTCTACGATCCTGCCTGTCTCCCTCTCTCTCTCTCCCTCCCCCCCTCCCTTCCTGGCGCCAGTGGGGGAGTATGTGAGCGAGGCCCTGCTGGTGCCTGATCGCTGCCGTTTCCTGCACCAGGAGCAGATGGACGCCTGCGAGAGCTACGTCTACTGGCACAACGTTGCCAAGGAGGTGAGGGGCTCCTTTTTAAAGACATCTTTTTGGGGGTTTATTTATTGGGCTTCATTGGACAGTTTGCAAGTAAAGTGTGACAGGAAAGGCAGGGTGGGGGGAGAGAGAGAGAGAGAGAGAGAGAGGGGGGAAGACTTGCAGCCAAGGCCTCAGCCTCTCAATTAACCGGTGAGCTGCTGGCCGTTGGCAAACATCCTTTTTTAGAGACTCGACACAAAATGGAGTGGTGTTTTAGACCCAGATGCAGACGAGATCCGCTGTCGAAGGGAAATATGACCTGGTAGGGGGTTGTGTTCCTTTTTTTCAATTCGAATTTGAGCGCAAGGGAAGGTCTGTAGATGGCGCTGTCAGATTACATTCATGACTGACTGACGACAGGCTCTGACAGCGAAGAGAGAAGGGTGGAATGTAATAGTGGGGCAGTGTTGAAGCAAAGTATTAACACACTTCCGTAGTGTGTCTCTAGTGATCGATAGCAGTACACAAGCAAACGCATCCTCAACATTTGCCCTTTTTATGTTATTGTATGACTGTGGCTTTAATGGATTCATGCAGAGGTTGTGATCACCGGAATGAGACATTGTGAATTGAAACTGTTTTGGATTAGATTTTGTCCTGAACAGCATGGCAGCTGTTAGCCTGATACGTCCCTCCTGCCTGCCAACTCCCATGTCCTCCTGTTTCCTCTTTATCTCTCTTCTGTCTCCCTCGTTCGGTCTTCTCTCTCTCCCTCTCTCTCCTTTGCAGTTTTCAAGATAGTTCATTTGAACACGATCGGGACAATTGGTTATCTTTAGATTCGTAATTTCCTGACGAACCATATCTCTTCCCCCCCCTGTCCTTCTCCACCTCCCCTCTCCTCCTCTCCTCCTCCCCATTTCAGGCCTGCACCGCCGACGGTCTGGAGCTCCATAGCTACGGGATGCTGTTGCCGTGCGGCACCCGTTTCCGGGGGGTGGAGTATGTGTGCTGCCCGGGGAGGGGCGCAAGCGGCAGGATGGAGGCCGAGGCGGCGGACGCCCTCACCCCCAACCTCACCCCTCAGACCACTGGCAGAGTCAACACAGCGTACGTGTCTCACCGAACGGAGGCAGATAGGAGCCGCCGTTTTTGGTTCCCCTGAGGGAGACGTCGTCTTGTTGTGTTTGTGTTTGTCGCCGGACTGCGCTGGGTAGCGTGTCAAGGCAGATCTCCTCCAGAGCCTGCGGAGCACGACGCCAGCGCGTAGAGAGAGACGCTCGCGCGACAGGGCGTTACATTTGATTCATTTGGCAGACGCGTGATTCATTTCGACTCCGTGCCTGTGCTGTCACTCTACTGAGGTCAACGCACAGTTAGGCATCATGATGAAGAAAATGAGGATGATGATGATGATGATTTCTCTCCCCCCCGTGCAGCACCAAAGTGACCCCCCCCACCCCAAGCCCCTCCCCAGACACGGACGTCGATGAGGCCGACATGGAGGAGGAGGATGACGAGGTGGTGGAGGAGGAGGAAGAGGAGGAGGAAGAGGAGGAGGAGGTGGAGGAGGAGGTGGAGGAGGAGGAGGAAGAGGAGGTGGACGAGGAAGAGGAGGTGGACGAGGGGGGTGAGGAGGAGGCGAAGGCGGCGGCGGCGGTCAAAGAGCCAGAGGTGTACGAGTACTCCGTCGACTCGGGTCCCTACCAGGCCCGAGACTACCTGGACTCTTACTACTACGCCAAGGGAGGCCAGGGGGCTCGCAAGCCCACCCCGGCCCCACCGCAGGCCAGGGGAGACAGCTGTGAGTACCCCCTCCCTCCCCCTGGCCCTCCATCTCAGTCCCCCTCCACTGCTCGCAGTCTACAGAGAGCTTTCTCAGCTCCTGGTTCATTCTGTACAGTGGTTAACAGTGCAGTAAGAAGGCTGGGTAAATGCTGACAACACCACTAAACCCTCAGCTGTCACTTACTCTTCCTTTACTGGGGAATGAAGTGCACTGCCCAGTTAGCATCTCCTCCACCGCCATACACTCTATCTCTCTGTACATTAATGGGTCTACCTTTCTCAAGCACATACACACACACACATGCACGCATACATACACACACGTCTGTCTCTGTGGCTGGATGTAGGACGTAGATAGGCCTGTCTATAGCTGATGTATTTGCTGCACTCCAACTCAATAATGCTGACCGCTCTCCCACTATGTGGATCAATGTCTCTCTGGCACTCTCGGCCTCGGACTGGGTAATGATTGTTATCTCTTTCTGTCTGACTAAACACCCACCTCTTCCTTTTTCTGCCTCGCGCTTTCTCTCCCTTTCTCCTTTTATCTCTCTCTATCTCTCTCTCGCATTCTCTCTCTCTCATTCTCTCTCTCTCATTCTCTCTCATTCTCATTCTCTCATTCTCTCTCTCTCTCATTCTCTCTCATTCTCATTCTCTCTTTCTCATTCTCTCTTTCTCATTCTCTCTTTCTCATTTTCTCTGTTTCTCGTTTTCTCTCTTTCTCATTCTCTCTTTCTCATTCTCTCTTTCTCATTCTCCCTCTCTTTTTTTCTCTCTCTCCCTCTCTCGTCCTTCTCTTTCTGTCCATCGCCCTCCGCGGCCTCCCTCTCTCGTCTCCCCCCCTCCAGTGCCCACACCCCGCCCCACGGACGGAGTGGATGTTTACTTCGAGATGCCAGGGGACGACAGCGAGCACGCCAACTTCCTGCGAGCCAAGATGGACCTGGAGGAGCAGAGGATGAAACGCATCAACGGGGTAAATGGAGGGGTGGAGACCCGGGAAATCGAAATTGTGATGAGATTTTCAGGCAGCCAATCGGATGAAGCTATCCCGGTGCACCCCCGCCCACTCTGCAGGCAGATTTGGGTAGATTGCTCCGGGATCGCAAAGTGATGTCTTAATGTAACGACGAGACAACGATCAGACACATCCAATGCTCCTGTTATCCAGACAGCGTTTCACAGAGGTTGCTAAAGTGAGACAGATAATTATAACCTCAGCCTCTAGGGATTCCTGTGTGTGCAGAGTACCGTGTGTGCAGAGTACCGTGTGTGCAGAGTACCGTGTGTGCAGAGTACCGTGTGTGCAGAGTACCGTGTGTGCAGAGTACCGTGTGTGCAGAGTACCGTGTGTGCAGAGTACCGTGTGTACAGAGTACCGTGTGGTGTCGTCTGTGTGTGCCTAAGCTGACCTCCTTCTCTCTCTCTCAGATCATGAAGGAATGGGCGGAGGCAGACAACCAGTCCAAGAACCTGCCCAAGTCTGACCGCCAGGCCCTTAACGAGGTAAACACCAGAGGAAGCAGTCCCAAATATATCAAGACAATCCAAAGACGTACAAAGAAAGTACAGTCGGCCCCAAAGATATCCACAGGCTGATCGATCCCAAAGATAAGCACAGATATCCAAACCCTGAACCCTGACCACGGTCCTCCCCTCTCTCTTGGCAGCACTTCCAGGGAGTGCTGCAGACTCTGGAGGAGCAGGTGACCGAGGCCAGGCAGAGGCTGGTGGAGACCCACCTGGGCCGGGTGGTGGCCACCCTCAACAACAACCGCCGGCTGGCCCTGGAGAGCTACCTGACAGCCGTGCAGAGCGAGCCCCCCCAGGTGAGCAGCCCAGGGGGAGGAGGGTTCTTGGGTGAGGGCCAGAGGTCTCAAAGGGCATGTTTGAGGGGAGAGACCCCTTCTGTGGGGTTATGGTGAGAGAGGGTTCAATCGTACGCCACGATTAGAACCTCTTCTGCTTGCCGGGCTTCGTTGGGATGTTCGTTTGGCAAGGATCGTTGCCTGACTCCCTTTCTTCCCCTTTCCTCCTTGCCTTTCTCTCCTCCTCTCTGGCTCTCCTCTCTCCTCCTCCCTCCCCCCCCCCCCCAGCCTGAGCGGGTGCTGCAGGCGCTGAAGCGCTACATGGCAGCAGAGCAGAAGGACCGCAGACACACCCTCAGACACTACCAGCACATCGAGGCAGTCGACCCCCAGAAGGCTGAGCAGATGAAATTCCAGGTGTGTGTGTATGTGTGCACAGGTTTTATTATTCTTGTGAGAACCAGAGGTCTCCCCAAGTAGACGAAGGAAAAATGGAAGTAGTGAATACATATTTCTGGTCCTCACAGCTGCAAGTGTTATTGCTAGAGGGTGTTAGGGGTGTTATGCTTAGAATAAGTATTAGGATTAGAATGACATTAACGTTAGGGTTAGGCATTACACCATTTAGAAACAGCATAAGGCTGCTGTTGCTGTAGTTCCTCACTTGTGTGGGTGTGGGGAGGTGTTGGTCTTTAAAGCCTTTTCAATTACATGTTTGTCTTTTCATGTACTATTCCGTCTTGGTGAGGCTGTGCCTCATAATCAGAGGAGAAGCCTAAAGCAGGATGATGTGTTGCTTCACAGGTGTACACCCACCTCCATGTCATTGAGGAGAGGATGAATCAGAGCTTGGCTCTTCTCTACAAAAACCCAGTCTTAGCCGAGGAGCTGCACGATGATATCCGTAAGCTAGTCGCTCCTGTCAGAGCTGTTAGGTTTCAGGGCCAGTCATTGACATCGTTAAAAAAAGTATTTATAAAAACAACAGCTTTTTTTTATCACACTTGAATTTCTAAATCTAGTTTCAGCCTGTGTGGATGCTTTGTGATTGATGTGCCTTGAGTGTTGCAGTCAAAACAATTAAGAGAAGCAGTACCAAGAATTTCAATGTACCTAGTACATTACCTACATTACCTAGTATTTAGTACAAAATGGCAAACAAACTTGAAACTGTCCCTCTTTGCGTTTACATTTCCCATTTCTCCTCTCCGTGTCCGTGCAGAGGAGCTGGTGAAGGCAGAACGCGGTGACATCAGCGAGCTGATGACCACCTCCTTCTCCGAGACGCGCACCACCGAGGAGCTTCTGCCGGCCGAGAGCCAGGAAGAGAAGGACGATGAAGAGGAGGAGGAGAGAAACTTCCAGAACAGGCCCTACCCACCCCACATCGGTACTGGAGATGTTTGCCACCACGGAAAACCGTTTCAACGTTTCATCCTCAAAATATAATATTACATCCGCAAAAATACACAGCCACTCAACAGATGCATGCTTTTTATTAAATAACACACTTACACAACTCACAGGGAGTTACACACTCACGTGCAGATCATTTGAGTAAAACCGTTTAATTACAGAAAGATTGAACACGTTTACCCTTAGAACACAAGATGGCCGACGTGTTAACTCTCTCCTGTTTGTCTTTTTATCCACAGATCCTCAGCTCAGTAGTAAGAAAGGTGAATGAGAGCCTGGGGGGAGGGGGGCATAGATAAATATCTATGCTTCACAGTTCAAATGTTCCAGAGTGTTCCGCACTGTATCTTAACGTGGCGTTTCTGTCTGTGCTCCCAGCCTCCACGGCGGATGAGTACGACTATGGCACGTCCGAGAAAGGCCCTGCGGATGAATACGAGGAGAAGGTGAGGGATTCTCTCCACTCTGGAGCATGTTTAGGGTCTGATGAATCGAGGTGTGTTTGCTCCCTTGTGTGCTGCAATTTCCACTCAGCTGGAGGAAAAGACGCTCTTCTGTAATGGCCTATTACATTTTCTTTCTCTCTCCCTCACTCTCCCTCTCTCTCTCTCCATCACGCTTTCTCTAGATAAACACCTCTGTGGAGCTCAAGCAGGTGGTCTACAAGTCCCCAGGGATCGAGCGAGATGAGTTGGTAAGGATGTTTCCACACATCACACAGCTTGCTAGACCGGCCCTCTTTTCTTTTTCTCCGTTCGTAAGTTCACATTCTCCTCCTTTTTCCCTCTCTTCTCTCTCTTTCTCTCTCTCTCTTCCTTCCATTTTCCTTGCTCCCTCCTTAGCAACCCGACGCCCTGGAGACATTCAACCGCGGGGCCATGGTGGGGTTGCTGGTGGTGGCCGTGGCGATCGCCATGGTGATGGTGATCAGCCTGTTGCTGGTGCGCAGGAGACCGTATGGGACCATCAGCCATGGCATCGTAGAGGTGAGAGCCAGCCCACGGACACACATCTTTGTATTTAGCCTCGGTCGAGTAAATACATGTAAATACAACATTTGGACTATTTACAACAACAAAAAATCCACTGGGAGAGGAAAATGTGAAGGGTAGTGTAGTGAGCAGCGTGGTTTGACCTGTGCCTGTCTGCAGCAGGTTGACCCCATGCTGACCCCCGAGGAGAGGCAGCTCAACAAGATGCAGAACCACGGCTACGAAAACCCCACCTACAAATTCTTCGAGCAAATGAACTGAGGCGGTGGGTGTGGCCTGCCGGTCATGTCCAATCACATTCTTTGTTTCCCTCTAGGGGCGGTCCCACTCACTCCTCCAATGACGTAATTAAGATGTATTACAACCTAAAAGTAATTGACAAGATAGCAGGAGATATGCCCCTTTCATACTGTATATGACCAACCATGTCCCTGCATCCTTCTAGGAGGAGAACAATTCCATGTTGAGACCCAGTATCAAAGACACATATTACCAACTCACCCATCCTCCTAGTTGTTTGGTTCAGGGTAAAAAGGTGTTCTGGCCACAGTATTTCCACCTTCATTCAACAGACCCACAGCTTTCCACTGGTCTGAGTTGGCCCCCTTATTCTTCCAGAAGTGGTCATCTGTCAGAGCCAGCCCCATTGTTCGCCAGTGTTGTGACTGAAACAAGTTTTGATCAGTATGATATCAGTTAATTTAAGATAATTGTAGGGTCATTGCAATTGATTAACATAAGGACATTAAAGTAAAAACTCTTCATGAGGAACCTTTTCAGTCATGCTTCGGCAACTACCAGTCCAATCCATGTTTTTGTTGACACTTCCTGTGTAGAAAAGATGACCTCCCTCACTAACCACACCTCCACAAGCCAATGGTGGACTTGCCATCACTTAGAGCCAGTAATCATCACCATCATCATCATCACTAACCTGTCTGTCAGGGCTGTTGTGGAGGCTTGGTAAGCATGTGATGTCTTTTTAGCTTGATTGACCATAGGTACTTCACACCCAAAACAAAAACATAAATCTATCCATCCTAAACCCTTGTTGAGATGGTCTGCTCTCTCAACTCAAATCCATCCCCCTTCAATCTAAAGAATTGTACACAATCGACCCTAAGAGCCTACTTCATGTGACGGAAGCTACTCATTTGATCAGTGTATCAAATGTGCCATTGATTTAATTTAATGAGTAAAGTGAATGATAGATTTTAATTTGTTCTTGTACTGCTACCTAAAGAATTGTAACAACGTAATCGGAAGTCCATTACTTTATTGAAAGCATGCAAATTTGGTGTATGATGCTACTGTATTTGTGTTACTGTTTTGCTTTTGATAAGATGGAAATGTCGCAACGGAGTCAGTGTACATACTCTAGGTCTAGAAGAAAAGAACCTTACTTAAAAACCGACATTTCTAAGATTAATTTGCATTGGTGTCATGGAGTTATATAAAATAGAGAACTTTGTGCTGTTCAGAGAGAGAGAACATTTTCCTAACATGGCTGATTGAAAACGGACTGTTGTAAAAACCAGCACAAGTCAACGACACAGTAACTTCTGACTGAATGTATTCTAGGTAGAAGCTGAAGCTCCATCTTGACTCTTGGTAGTGCATCTGCCACCCCTAGTGGGACCCTGAGGAAGTCCACCCATGTGTTGTAGACGAGCTTCTCGCCTGTTCCCCTCCTCTTCAGGTCCATGTAGCTGCCTGGTCCTGCTCTCCTTCCCATCAGGCTGAGTTTAGATGTTGTCGTGGGTTCATAGTTGACTTCATTGTTTCAGAGCGTTAACAGGAACCAATAGGCGTTGATGGTGACGTTCAGATGATTGGTCGTCGTTTTTCTTTGAGCGGGGATATGTACAGTGTCGGTTTGAGTTCGAATGTGAACACCCTGTTTGCGTTTCTCCGGTATATCCGACTCATCTGTGGTCATGCCAACCTGACATCTTAGCCCCAACAATGTTGAATGTTAACCTTCTGATGATGACATTTTCAGTTAAACTCTGTCACCGATAGATCACATCTCACCGCCGTAATCGCATTAGTCAGACTACGATCAATATTGTTCACTGTGTATATTTATATTGCAGACAGGAGGGATCGCCCTCTTCTAGATTGTTGACCTGTTGGGTGGGTTTGAGTCAACCCCCATGCCATCAGCTGAGCTAACTGAGAGGCTAATGTTCACGTCGTACAGTACGGCCAAGAGGAGCCTTCCCTTATTGTCCCTCTCCTCACTGCGAGCGCTGTGAATCTGCTGTTCCGACGACACAAACCAAAATCCCCCTTCTCTCTCAGAATCCTGGAAATAGCTCTTTTTTTAAAAGATACATAAATACGAACAAATCCTGGAATCTTCATCTTTTATTTTGACCAATGGCTGGATTTCTGCTGTTGTGTACTTGCTGTAGAAACTCTGTAGTGATAACATCAGGGGAGGGATGAAGTGCACCACTCAAACTCATAACCACGTTATATCCTGAACACTGCGTTTAGGAAAAAGGGGAAGTTCATATTCCATTTCCTGTGTTGCTTTTGACTGTAGGAATCCTAGATTGCGGTTGCATCATGATAGGTAAAGAGTGAGGATAGTCCTTGTATAATTTGTACAGTTCTGTTAGTAAATGAAAATGTGGTATATTCACAGTTGAAATCTGTTGACCTTGTATTGATACCGAGGTCATAGACGAGATTACGCTTGCCTATGTTTCCCCAACCTCTCAAGGTGTCCTACCAGCATTTAGCAGAATTAGACTAGTGTGTACTGTAGTCACTCCCCTCACATTTGTATGTCTTCTCTTGGAAAAGAAAACTTCTATGTTGGCCTCCCTTCCCTTCTCTCCCAATGATAATGTAAACGATGATCATGGAGATTTTAATTGCTGCATTATTGCCTTTTACAATGCTGTGTTTTGGATGTAATTATATGTATTTTTTTTTTATATAAGTAATAATTGATTGGATAGAGAGGGTCTTGCTTATTCACTGTAAGAAAATTTAGGAATTCTAGCTTGTATAAGAACACATAGAATCCAGTGATGTGATCAGTCAAAATGAATTGACCTATACTGTACGAATTGATCCCTAACGTAGCACCAAGCACAACTACAACCAGATGGAACAAAAAAATATTAAAAGAAAACTGATTTAAATGACCATTAGTGTGACTATGCTGATTGGAAGGTTTTGGTAGCATCTTTGAGAGAGCTGATCAGTTTCATTCAGATCTTGACCAAAGACATGCTCTAGAAAGACATTCGCCGTTTTACTAATTTGACAAATTGTCTCGAGTTGTTGTGTAATTACTGTACTATGTGCAAGCAATCTGAGAAACAGACGTCTGATCAAGCTAATTAATAGTGTAATAAAATGAAAAATGACCCATAAACTCTTGTTTGTGCTTTGTTGAATCACAGTTGTAGTAGGGCTGTGGTACATATTGCATTTGAGAGGGTAGCACCTTGTGGTTCGGAGGGGTGCTGGGATGGGTTGGGTTGGGGGAGCCCCTCTGATTCAGTTCCACACTGCTCATGGAGAGTATATTTCCATAGCAACAAGGAAGCACTTCTTTGGAAATAGAAACTTTAAGCTCCTGCAGAGTCTCGTGGGTGTTCAACCCCTGCCATGTGAAATCCATGAAATGACAAATACAGAAGTAATAATTAATATAAATAAATTATTTGTAACTGTATATTTTGTATACTACATAGGCTATATATTTTTCTTTTTATTGAATGCCATTTTTTTGCAGAATAAAAGCACAGGTATAAAAGTTAACTTGGTGTCTTGAATGACCCATCAAGTAAGGCATGTGACGTGACATAACTATTTACCTTCAAACTCCTATCACATCAGAAAGGTGTCACTGTTGACATTTACTCAAAGCTTCAGAGTAAGAGAGACAGAAATGTCATTGTGGTTGGCAAACAAGTAAGGCATCTTTACAGTCTGTTACAATAAATGTTAACCACAATGGTACCGTTTTCTCACAAAGCACACTGGTCTGTGGTCTCTCAGTACCTAAAATATTGTTCCAAGTAAGCCTCAGCTCAAGTACATTTTACTTCTGATTCAATTTTCAGATTGTTTGACCGTGTCTAAACCTAGAGGTTGCCTTCTAACCTATATATGTCAAGACCCCGACAATATTTACAAAACACGCCAGTCTAGCGATTTTTATTCGTTCAACATCACAACCTTGATAGTAGGTTGATACTAGGATACTTGATACTAAAACAAGTCATTCATTCAATTGAATAAATTAAATTCACTTTATTAACCGTTATTGGAGTCGCATCGTAACAGAATTGACAGTGCAACCCAGAACAGTACATTTAATCTTACTTAAACCTCCCCCAGTATGATTCATCCCCAAACACACCGTGGCTCCCCTCTTCCAGTCTCGACATTTACAAATTACAGAGAACTGCAGCCATGTCCATTCCTCCACAGCTCACTTCTTCCTAACCGCATTAACCCAGAAATGTTCTCTACTGACATCATGTCAGTGACATGAAGTTCTCTCACAGTCTGTGTGTGAGCATCTCGGCCGCAGCTTTCTCTAGCCTCGCTCGTGTGAGGGAAACAGTCATAGTGGTAAAGGTTCCTCAGAAGTGCTGCTTTCTTTACACAGTATCGCTGACTTGCCCTTCTTGATTCACTGCCTCTTTGATTCATTCAAGGTGAATATGAATATGAAACTAACCACTATAATCAACACAACATTTCTAGCGTCCGGAGAGCGAGATCAAAGGAATTCTGCAAAGTAAAATAATAAAAATTAAACGATATACCATAAGTTCTTATTAAAGAAAGGGTGGCACGACCATGTCATTTGTTACCCCCATCCTTAAAACCCCCGACAGCATTATGGTTCGCACTAAGACGCTCTGAAAATGAAATTAGGACCACACGGGGCTTTATCTCATCCAGCAAATAATATTTTCATTACGATCATCCTGTGTGCCTTTAAATTGCCGATGTTTCAAACAGAAGCAACCTGTGCATGTCAACGCACACTTACTGTTTGTCTCGTTAATCATCATTCATTTACAAAATAAGGTAACGTATCTTATCAATAATGTTGCAGGAATTTGGCTAGTTTAAATTTCGAGCACGTCGGGTAGTTAAACTTTGAGAATATATGAATAAATCCGCAACAATCTGTTAAAAGATCTCAATTATTACAATAGTGGTGTCAGTCTTGTGGGCTCAGTTGTAAACTTTGTAATTCCCACTTTGTTTTTCAGATTTTTTATTTGACAAATCAAAAATGTGTTCTGAAATAAGAAAACGTAAATTTGTATGGTGGAATGAAAGAATAGTTCTCATTCAGCTCACTAAGGGAATCCTGTTTATACAAACAACCCTTTTAAATTCATTTCCACCACACACACACACACACACACACACACACACATCAGTGAGTCAGCATAGATGCGGGAGTCTGCAGGCAGCGTTAAACTGACTGAAGAAGGGGAATTGCGGGTGTTTAGGGGTCGTTGGGGGTTGGTGCTGATATTACTGTACAGCGTAGCCTTGTGAAGAATCTGTAGCTGACTCTGCCCCGCAGTACAGAGGATGACATTTAAGGATTCTGCTGTCATAAGGGTATGCTCCTAACCCATCGACCAAACGAGAGGTTTGATGACCGTGTGGTCGGTGCTCACACAGTACACCTCATTGTTAAACATTTTAAGAAATGTTTCGGGAAATGCTTCTCTACTTATTTGCATTGATATTGCAGTGTATACATGCAGAACATTTTGAGTTCCTTCTAAAGAATACATTATGTTTCTGTAAATTTTAAAGTGGGAGAAAAAGACAACAGCTGAACAATTTTTTAAAGAATGTATTCCATCTACTGAGGTGTACAATTAAAACAAAAGGATTGGAATTTGCATAAAAGATCACGCTAACAAGAAAATGGGAGTAATTATTGATTATTGAACATGTCAACATTTTCTTTTATAGCAATGCAAATGCAATAGTTTGACACACATATTATCTCAGCACCTACTTTCACTTTAAGACATAATTATGTACCATGCATATCGGTTCGATTCTCAGCTGTGCCAAATGACGTTGTGTCCTTGGGCAAGGCACTTCACCCTACTTGCCTCAGGGGAAATGTCCCTGTACTTACTGTAAGTCGCTCTGGATAAGAGCGTCTGCTAAATGACTAAATGTAAGTGTAAATGTACGTGAACCTCTTTGCTTAGTAACAGGCTCCTCAAAGGCTGGGGTTTTGGTCAGCATTAGATGCTAGGTTTTTTTTCTATATTGCCTGACACTTTAAAAGGTCAGTGACAGATCATATGTGACTGACATCACTTTTGGAAGTCTCAGCCTCTTTCCTGTGTGAAAGGAGGTGGCTGTTCCACTGCAGGAATGACTGCAGGCCAAATGTAACACCCTTCATCTGGCCCTAGTAAAGCTAGGCCTGTGGTTAACACTGCAAGTGCGCCCACTGATCCCACCAGTCACCAGAAAAACGATATTTAATAGTCGGATGGTTAATCTTTTCAAATGTTGAACCATTAAAAGGGCCTATTTTTTGTCTTGATTTGCCTTGTTGTTCTATTGATATGATATATTTGATCATTACATGATTTTGATTAATGTTCGTTGTCATTGTCGTTGAGCTAATGAGGTTCCAAATAAAGAGATAATGAAATACAAATAAAGAAATACTACAATAAATGAGTCTGATCTACTGTTTTTTCACAGTATCACAGTATGAATAGCAGAAACATTCCAGGTGGAGACAAAAACAAGTTCTCACATGAATGCAGTTCTACCCTCATCCAAGCCATCACCAAACCGTCCGTCTACTCGAATGGAAAGACAGAGGTGTGGGGAGGCCTGTTGGAAAGTACTGGACCATACAAACGGTTTAGTGTCTCACCTACACAGTCTTTGTAATGAAGACACCGTCTCAGTCATTATGAATAACTGAATGTTCCTGTAGCCCTTTTCGAAGATTACAAAGTTAGATTTTAAGCACTGACGCAACTTTTGCTTTTTTATAATTAACTGTTCAAATCTGGAAGCTTTGATTGAGTACCTGCCTTGAGAGCGTACTGTACTGTACTTTAGTCAAGAAACACACAACATTTCTCAATTCTGCACTGACCGGGCTGGTAGAGAAGGCTACTAGAGAAACACTTCAGTCACACTGACATCAGAATACAGAAAACTGATTTCAAACTATTCACTTGAAGCATGTTCCATACAAAATAGCTCAGGCACCACTGGTCCATGCTGTACGAGCAGCAACCCAGATGTCTCCAGTGAACATCGTCTCTGCATGGCTCCTCTCTCACAAATACATGAGCTGCTCGCCATGGGCTGCTGGTACACGTGAGCTATAATAGGTCTGCAGGTTTCACCCACGACCCTGGCCCTGGCCCTGGGCGTGACTTTGGCATCTCTGGTCTCTCACGCTTGGGATTCCCTGTGTGAGCTCAAGCTGGCTTCCCTGAGCATGTATTGGGGGCCATGATAATACACACTGACCTACCTTTGTGGCTGTGGGGAGAAGTAGATCGTTTTGTTGCACAACCCCCCCCCCCACACACACACACACACACACACACACACACGCATGCATAGAGACACACAGACACACACAAAACTAGACCTGCACTGACTTTTTTTACTGCTTTTATTATATTCAAAGCATGTAGGTGCAATTCTGATGTGGTCGGGAGGTACATGCTGTACCTGAGCTAACCACAATTCCAACACATCATCGACAAATGCCCACAATCATACACTATAAAAACAAAACACTATTGTTAAAGTTAAATGCATTATTGTAACATGTCTTACTAAGCCTGTAGATATAACCCTACAGTCAAATCAAAGGTCAAATCCATGCACCATAAACTAATCATATGCTTGATGTTACCCTGATGGACCAATCAGCAGCAGATAAATTGAGGAGGCGGGGCTGAAGATTGAGGAGGTGAGAAATTCTGAACCTCACCTAAGCCTACAGTCAGTCAGAGATGTCATTTTACAGTAAGGCCTCCGTTCGTGTCAAGTTGTCACTCTGCAGAGGACACAGTTGAGTCACTTGGTGAGTTTCTTCATTGTATTCAACACCAATGCTTCTCTGTGCTGTCTGCCACCCTGAGTAGTTTCACAACTGTTTGCTTCTCTCTCTCTCTCTCTCTCTCTCTCTCTCTCTCTCTCTCTCTCTCTCTCTCTCTCTCTCTCTCTCTCTCTCTCTCTCTCTCTCCCTCTCCCTCTCCCTCTCTCTCGTGCATCCTTTCTCTCCTTCTCCCTCGGCCCGTGTCTCTTTCCTCTCCTCCTCTCTTTTATCCTTCATCTCCATGCCTACGCGCTCCTCTCTTCTCTCTGTTGCTCTTTCAGGGTAGAAGTTGCTCCTGTGGTTTTCAGGCCAGAGCTCCCAGGCGCTTCTTCACGAGCAGCGCCCGCCGTTTTAACGCGCGAGGCAAGTAGAGGCCCACGGCCCTCTCTGAGCTCACGCACCGGCAGAGGATGTTGAGGAGGTGCCTCCGCTTGCATGGTTTTCCCCCTAGAGTGTGCGAGCCACAGTACGACGTGTAGATCAGTGTCATGTATTTGTGTGTTGTTGTTGCGCCATCTTTGAGAAACATTGTTATCACATCTCTATCAAGGCTACATTTAAGGTTTCGCAGCTCTGAAAGTGCGCCGCAAAGGACAGTGTGAGTCGATGTTTAGGTACGTGCTGGGATGATGTTTTCTGTGTATCCTTCTTGCAAACGTCTGGTCCTTTTTTTTATGATTGAGCTGTTTCTTGTGAACACGTCTGCCAATCGTTGACACGGGTTTATCTGCTCTTAGGCTGCTGTCTTTGAGGCCTCAGAGCAAACCTATTCAAATGGTGCCACCGCTGTTTTTTAGATGTAAAAGATGATACAGACACAGTTTGCATCATTAATGTCTACGCACGGAATGTGGTAATTATCAGTTATGTGCTAATTATTTCAGTTGTGACTAAGCTTCCAAAGGAGAACAGATTCGTTTAGGAAATTGTATCAAAAAGAGAACGAGTCCACAAAGAAGAGCGTCTCTGTCACTAGGTGTGTATTTGATGACATGCAAACTTGTAGGTGGTCTCCATAAGTTAGTGCTTTCACTGTTTTTTTTAAACACGCTTTTGATCCAAGTAAAACCCTTTTAAAAGTAGAAAAAGACAACATAACCAATGTAACAGTCATTGTGATTAGAACAGAGAGCACAAGACCAGCATCTCAACAGGGATTATCTGAACCAGTGTGATACTGCTAAACATGATGTCAGCAGGATTAAACACCAGACAAATAGCTCCATTATGGTAACATAATGTCTTAATAAGGTATTTCTGTCTTGCATTATCAAAACAATAATGGTAGTCGTTTACAAATAGAGTTCAGTGAATAATAATCAAACATCTCATTAGTATCTGATTAGCATCTCATAAATACCAGACTACAGGCCAGACTGCAGGTTTTAAAACTTTGAAGCGCTTCTGCCATTACTGACTTATTGATGTCTAAACTGCAATGTGTAGTCTGCCAAAATACGGAAATACTCAAAACTGATTATTATTCCAATGGTGCGTGGTGAAGCACACCCACATGGTTTATCTATCCAGATACATTTTTACAATATCATACTGGTCATGAATAAAACTAAAACTAATCTAGAATACAATTTTAAAGAAACATTTTAAATCATAGATCATGACACAGTCAAAATTGTGATATTAATAAATCCTTAGTGAATGTTGTGTTCTCCGAATCCTAGTAACAGTTTGCAGGGTTAATAGTTTGCAGGTGTCAAAATAAACACAAATGGAACATACAAATCAACACTTACAACTACCTTTATTCTCAGTGTGGCAGAAGGGAGGTTGGATGTGTCGCTTTGGATGTGGACAGCATCATTGTGGAGTCGCGCTTAGTCACTTCTTGGGTGGGCGAAATTGCATTCTTACAGCATGAGAAGTCAAACACACAGAGAAGTTATCACTGGCCACAAGAATGGCACCATCTTGGAAGGAGCATGCCAGGACATGTTCCCAGACAGCTCTAGTACTGGTACTGAGTACATCTGAGTACTGAGTACTTCTGGAGTTGAAATGTATTGACCTTCTCTGCATTCTCCTTGAAGACTCTACTGCTTGTTGGTTCATGTGTGTGGGTGTGTGTGTGTGCTTGTGTATCTGTGTGCGCATGTGCTTGTAATGTATGTGAGTGCGTGTGTGTGTATGTGTGTGTGTGGTTGTGTGTGTGTGTGTGTGTGTGTTTGTCAGGGGAATGAGAGAGTCGGCCTCAGTCTGTTAGAAAGGGGTTATGCATCAGTTCCAGTAACAATGACAGTGTTATCACTTTACTTTCCATTTCATCAGCAGACTGAAGAGGAGTCGCCTTCTCCGTGACATGAACAGAAATGGCGCTGCAGAGCGAGCCCAAACGGAGTAGACCTAGTAGACATGTCCACTGTTCCTCAACCACAAACTGAAACTGACCTCTTACTGTAGATCCTCAATACTCGCTTTTAGTGACTACAATGCTGTTTCATTTGCAAGGTGCGCCATTTATACACATGAGGGAAATCTATATTTGGTAATAAGACTGTGTACTTCTTCAGTATACATTTACTGTATGTATATATAGTTCATGTAACTTTATCAGGGTTAGAATTTATATGTTTCCTGTTTCTGAAGAACTGCAGGGAGTGTTTTTCGCAAGTGCACACTTTTATGAATGAAGATGCGTATCTAACCCAAATGACTGTGTTTTTACGGTTGTTGTTGTTGTTGATCAAACAAATTCTCTGTTTGTCTGTGAAGACAATGTGTACTGGCATTAGTCATGCTTTCGTATTCTGTCAGGTTTTGTGGCTTCCTCACAAAGCTTGGAGCGTCGTTTCAAAGTTAACTTAAAACAAATCGACCTTTTCGCACATCAACCAGACACAACCCACGTTACGTTTTACTATGGAGGCCAGACAGTCTTTCTATAATAACTATGTGATTCATACTGTAGTCAGTCTACCACAGTATTAGGTTTGAAAAGACCAAACAACATAGCTCCATAAATAATCTGGGTTAAAAAGATAAGATCTGGGTTACAATTGTTGGTTTCTATGAAGCGTTATTTTTTAGTCGACAGCCTAACCAACAGGTACGTCACTGCGTTGATGTTTTCACCCTGATCTCCTACCTCGTTCACTTTCACCCCCTCCTCTCACACCTCACCGACACTTTGGAAACATCCTAACGACCTATCAGCGATGGAAAAATCTAGAGAAGTGGGGCTTATCTGCTCGTCAACAATCCCTTCACTCGAGGAACCATTTTCCACTTTACACTCTCACATGTCTCTTTCATGTCTCTGTTCGCAGGAAGTGTAGGATCCAAACTCTGTAGGATGGTCTCAGCCTGCTGCAGCTGAGGCATCGTTCACCTGCCTATCCCCCTGTTTTACCTCCTCATCTCCGCTGCTCACCTCTTCTCCGCGGCCCCTCCTCATCCATCATGGTCCGCCTCCACAACGTTCAGTACTCCAGCTTCCTGCGGCAGGCGGATGCCCTCCGTGGCTCGGGCTCTCTCTGCGACGCCGTCATCTCGGTGGATGGCCGGGCGTTCCGGGCCCACCGCCTGGTGCTGGCGTGTGCAAGCCGGCGGCTGGCTCAGCTGCTCGGCCAGGGGGAAGCCGCCGACCAGCCCGTCAGCTGCACCCTGGACCTCTCCCCCGACACCTTCCAGCAGCTCCTGGACTTCAGCTACTCCCAGGCCCTGGAGGTCCCGCCGTCCGACTTGCAGCAGCTGCTGAGGGCCGCCCAGCTCCTGGAGATGCGGCCATTGGAGGAGCAGTGCCGGAGCCAGCTGGACGCCCTGGAGCGCCGGGCCGGCGAGGCGGACAACACCAAGGAAGCGGGAGAAGAGGCGGAGACGGGAGGATCCGAGGAGAGAAGTGAGGGCCAGGCCTCCAGAGGAGGGTTCGTTCCGAAAGGGGAGCCCCACGACGGAGCTCCGTCTCCCCCCGGGGAGGAGCACGAGGTAGGGGCAGTCAAAGAGACGCCTCCAGCTGCTCAGACCGAGGGCTCCGGCCCCCCTCCTCTGAAGAAGAGGCCCCTGGTAGTTCTACCCACGCCCGTGAGTACCCCCTCCAGGGACAGCGTCATCGCCAGCACTGCCACCTGCAATGGCGCCCGCTCGCCATCCAGGTACAGGTGGCACTCGGTCAACACCCTGAGAAGAATGTCCCTCAACTACTCCGACCTCGTGGCTTCTCACCCCTTCCACCGATCGCAGCAGTTGGGGCAGTACTCTTTTCCTCTTTCCACACAGCACATGTACCCCCTGCTCGCCTCCCCCTTCCCAGCCCAAGTCCACAACCCTTTTGTGGGCTACCCGGGCATCATTCACCCCGACACGCACTCCCTCCTGGCCGGCTCGCCAGAGCTGGGGGACATAATCAAACAGGAACTGGAGAGGAAACGGGACACCTCTGAAAAAGTCTTGATGGGGGAAGAACAGGGAGAAAGACCGAGGTAAAAATACCTTTATTCTACATCTTTTTCCATCTTTTCCCTGTTTTCTTTCTAGTTTGATGTTCAGTTATTCAGAATCCCCCTAATTTGCTTAACGCTGCTTGATTTTCCGAATGACAAGAGCAACCTGACTCATTAGTGTCGGGGTGGATGTCAGTGATAAGTGGACCACTTTTGCACTTTCCAGAGTTTCCCCTGTCAGTAACCCTTCCCACTTGTCCAATTCAGACAATCCGTTGCATTTAAATTATACACATTTTAGTCATTTAGCAGATGTTTTTATCCAAAGTGACGTATTAATAGTGCCCATGGAAATCGGGGCAGAAGAACGAGACAATGGAGAAATACAAAGCCCATCAGGCACGCCCTGAGTACATTTTGTGCTATAACAGATAATGCGTTACTACTTTATCATGTTACACATGGTATTGATACATATTTATAAATATTTGTTTTCTCTGTCTTAGGATTTTAATGATTTAGTTAAAAAAAGAAATAATTTTTTGTTTTTTGAGATTGCTGTGTTTGTTTACAACACACATCAGACATTATTGAGAGCTCAAGTCTAAAACTCAAATATTGAAGTAAAGTTAATTCTGTCATACATTTATACATACAATATATCGCATTATACATTTATTCATGCAGTATATATGCTGTTGGACATGTCTACATACAAAATCTGCTGTTGGGTATCAATAATTTTTTATCCAAATGCAAACTTTCTCATTGTAAACTTTCTCATTGTAAACTTTCTCATTGTAATTAGGGGGATTGTGGAAGTAGTACAGCAATTAGATGTGATTTTTCTGTGTGTATAAATAACTCCTCTTTTCAAATGATTTGCCCCACAATGTGTACAGTGTACAGTAACATGTGTTTCCAGAGAATAGTATCTACGGGGAGCCCCCTTAGCCTGTCCCCTCCCTTGCAAACGAAAGACTTCAAAGACATTCAGATCTACCCAACCTACAGACATTTCAGACAAAACAGAACTATTTCAGTCTTGCCCTTTGACATATACAGACTCAGGTAGAACACATACACACAGCAGATTGAATATTGAATTCCCCTGTCCATCTCTGCTTTCCCATAACCTACTCCTGCAATATTCAGCCATGAAAGCTTACTTCTACCACTTGATACCTCACAGAACTCAACCACCCGCCAGGTCCTCTGCTAGCCAAGGTCAGAGAGACAGAGTGAATGTTTGGGCCAAGGCACTGCTGTGTCTGTGTGTAAAATAGCAACTTCCTGCCCACTCCTGCAGATCTCTATCCATATCAATTTGGGGGCGTAGGAAGTTGTCGCTCAATTCGTTTCCTGTTGCTCACAGAAAACCGTTTTTTTTTTTTTACTTTTTCTCTGTGAAAGGGACTGCATATATCTATATATTCAGGTGAAACCAAGGTGACATGAGACTGAAATGATGTTAGACTGTGGAGCATGTAATGAGTCACGCAATGGGAAGTCCCTATTTCACACAAAACGTGTTTACTGTATATATGACATATCCGCCACATATGGATTAGTGTGGAGTTTCTCAGGGAAAAATACAATTTGGTGTCCATTTGATTTCTTCCCTGCAACCGAATCAAACTTGTCCTCACTCTTCTAAATTTGGCTAATTTGGCGTGTGTTCTCTCCAGGTTCCATGAGGAACTTGCCGACCGAGCGCTGAGGAGCCAGGGCTGCCCGTTCTGCAGCAGATCCCTCCAGGAGAGACCATGGTTGCATGCATCACCCACCAGCCGCTCAGGTAACACCAGAACCAAGGGGTTTATAATGGAGATAAAAAAGAGAGAGATGTTTCAAACTCAACGTTTGCTAAACATTCTTCCCTCTCTCCATTACAGTCTTATTGTTGCTTTGGCAATGTTTACAAATGTATTTTATGCCAATATAGCCTTTTCTGACCTGAACTGAGAGAGAGAGGAAGAGTTATGGTGCACCCGGGCAGTGTTATCGGTGTGTACGTGTGTGTGTGTGTGTGCGCGCAATTGTATATATGTGTGTGGGTACGTGTGTATGTATGTGTGTGTGCGTGCGTGATTGTGTGCCTGCAACAGCACACACGTGTCACAGAGTTAACCAAGCAGGCGTTACACCGACTGACATACCTGTATGCTCAGATGCAGGAATGTAGCCTCTTGTGAACCGTAAGGTATGTTAGAGAACCACATAGAACCGTAAGTTATGTTAGAGAACCACATAGAACCGTAGTTCTTCCAGAACACTACAAGCCTGCCATTGACTTGACCTCAAAACCCATCCCCAGCAGAAAGGCACTTCCATGGTCAGGTACGTGCTGTGTGCTGCGTCTATTATTAAAGTGAGGCAGTAGGAGAGGACAGGAAACCTCTACCTAATGGGCCGATAGAGGATGAGTCGAGCACTGTGAAAGGAGCTATGCTGCGGTTTAACCTCCCTCCTTCTCTCTCTCTCTCCCTTCCAACCACCCTCCCTCACCTAACTTCAACATCCTGTACGAATACTACTGTGCCTTAATAAGACACACTGAAACTTGACTCGATTCAGCTCCTTATCGAATTTCACACCTTTCGTTTAAAGAACACTGCAAAGTGGGGGAGCGGGTGGGGGTGTTTTCTGGGGGCTGAGAGGATGCGGTGGCAGTGCTTCGTGTCAGTGGCAGGGCGGGGCAGCGAGAACAAGGCCGACCAGAAGATCTGGACTTCGATGCCACAGGGCCTGCTCAGTCCTCGCTGTGGTCGAGCGAATGTGTGTCATAAAGGTTATTCTTACGACTGTACCCCAGCCCACACTGACACTGCGGCCCTCAAAAAGCTACACAGCAGTTGATTTCTCCCTTGATGTAGAGCGAGGGTAGAGAGAGCGCGCCGACCGCACGGTGCTCCTGTGCGTGTCACAATGAGGCACAGGAACACAGAATGAGGTCGTAGCCAACCACAGGTCACTTTGTGTCTGTTATCATGCGGCTTGGCACTGTGCGCTCTACTCTGTCACAGGCCTGATTGGAATGGACACCCACCGTATTAGAGCAACTATGTACGTGTGTGTCTCCAGCCCAGCTTTTTCACACATACGTACATAGTTGCTCTAATACGGTGGGTGTCCATTCCAATCAGGCCTGTGACAGAGTAGAGCGCACAGTGCCAAGCCGCATGATAACAGACACAAAGTGACCTGTGGTTGGCTACGACCTCATTCTGTGTTCCTGTGCCTCATTGTGACACGCACAGGAGCACCGTGTACGCAGAGGCTAAAGAGAGGCTAAAGAGAGAGTGGGAGAAAGAGAACGGCCCATAGACGTTGTCGAGCAAAAGACAAGGTGTGGAATGTTTCGTGGTGGCATTCGTTAGACTAACTCATTTGCGAACATGTCAATGTGAAAATGGGTTGAGCAGAGGCCGTGACACTTCTGTCAGAAACGATCGAACTGAAAGAGTTTCCAAGCTAGAAACGTCTTCCAGAGCTTCATGACATCTCCCCTCTTCCTCCTCCTCCTCCTCCTCCTCCTCCTCCTCCTCCTCCTCCTCCTCCTCCTCCTCCTCCTCCCTCTCTTTCCTCTCAAAGAGGCCTCTCTAGGTTGTGGGTTTTGTGGGCAGGGCTACAAGTTGGAGCGCTCCCTGCGTCCCCAGCGGCGAGGACACGGCTTGGAGAAGCCCTACCAGTGCAAGATTTGCCCTAAGAAGTTCAGCCTAAAACACCAGCTGGACACACACCACCGCGTACACACAGGTACACCGCCCTGTGTATCCCTGTGTGCGCTTGTCTCTGTGTGAACAGGCGCTTCCTGTGGGAGAAGCTGAAGAACATGTTGATATTAATCCGTAGATCAAGTGTTGCCTTGACAAATTCACCAATGGGATTTAACTTGTGGTTGTGCCTTACATTTCTTGTTCGAGTTTTAAGTTAGATGCCATTTGGAACAAGTACAGGGACAACGCAAATCTTTGATCCTGCTCCTATTGACACTTTCCTAGCGGCTTGAAACCTAATGTGTCAGTTTCAATGTTTTTCCAAAATTGAAGAATTCGCGTATGTTGATCCAAATCAGTAGATTATTAGGTTAGTATTATCTTTGTTGTATGTGGTTAAGGTGCAACCTTGATAAATACGATAATACACAAATTATTCTACTGATAAGTTATAATCTTACCCATACATGACCTTCTCATGTTTGAATCCATGGCCCCACCTGGTTCCCCTCTGACTTCATCTCCTCATCTGACACCCCCCTCTCCCCCCCCCCCCCCCCCCCCCCCCACACACACACACACAGGAGAGAAGCCCTTTGAGTGTCGTCTGTGCGGTCAGCGGTCACGTGACTACTCGGCCATGATCAAGCACCTGCGCACTCACGGTGGGGCCACGCCCTACCAGTGCACGGCCTGCCTGGAGTACTGCAGCAGCCTGGCCATCATGCAGAAACACCTGAAGGAACACCCTCTCCAGGACTTCCCCTCAGACTGGACCATCAACAGCACCTACCTGTACACCAGCCACACCTGACCTCCACATGAGCCCCTGACCTCCGCCGGACTGACTCTCGAGCCACCAGCTGTGACAGTCGTAGCTCAGGCAGACGTCAATATGTCCCAAAGTATGAATCCAATCCATTGCCGTGAAATGACTTTGTTGGGTGTGTTTATTTGTCAAAATGTAAGAAAAACATTTGTATTTTTTATTTATTTCGATTTTAAGGTTCATATCGGAGGAGTCTGACACATGTAGAATGTATTGTACATAACCGGTCATAATACACCATATAGACAAAAGTATTGGGACAGCTACTCATTACACTTACAGGAGATTTTATGACAACCCATTCAACATTCTTGTGGACAGCCTTCCAGATGAGTGGAAGATGTTATAGACACATGTGGGTGGGGTGACAACTCCATATTATTTCCTGTAGTTTTGGAATGAGACATACAAAAAACTCATATAGTTGTGATGGTCGGGTGTCCCAATATTTTTGTCCATACAGTGTAGTTCATCTCAAGGGTCTTCAAATCCACAGTGAGTGTCTCTGCACATGACTTCCACTAGAGGGCACCAGTGTGTTGCTGTCCCTCGGAACACAGTGTTCCCTAGCAGCATTAGCTTGTCTGGCAGCTTAAACTAATTTATAACACACCTTCATGCTCCCCGGAAAGAACCTGTTTGATGTATATTTGACTTTTGCATTTCTGTTTGTTAATTCTGCCATTTAAAAAGTGTTTTTTACAATTGTTATGTTTTTTGTAGTTGTATGTTTTTGTTTATGCAAGTTAATTGTAGTTTCATATTGAATGAAAGTGGTTTTGACCAGACACATTTATCTCTGGTATTTCTTTGGAATAAAGAATAAAGATTGTCAACAACTAAACAATACATTTTATTTTCAAATATTTCTCCCCTTTTTACATTTTATGGCTATAATTTCACAGACATAGAAGAACATGTCTATACCAACATATCAGGGGTAGCCTGTTTCCCATTTTGGATCAAATGTTCAAAAAACTGTACATACAACAAGAAACCTTAATATCTCAAAGCAATTAACAGGCAATTTGCTGTGCATGCTGTTATCATGTATCACATGGTCCTAAGTAATTCGGGTAATTACAGATACAGTACCTTATGTTATTATCATCATTGCTGAGTAGTGTGTAAAATCACTATGAAAGCAGCAAGAGGAGGGGCAGACACACAGTCTACATAAATATAACATTTAACATAATAATATGTCGTAATGAGTCATTACTCAGTACATACATTTCAACAGTCACAATGTTAAACTGTGGTTGTGTAACCCCCGAGGTCACATGGGATGGATCTCCCCTCGCCCTCGTTCAGCTCCGAAAACCTCTCCTCCTGGATGTTGTCGATGGTGAATCCCCCGTGCCTCAGCGACGCTGCCTGGCCCTCCCCCTCCCTCTCCCGCTCCCTCTCCCAATCCCGCTTGGCCTCCCCCTCCGCTTCCCCCCAGGGCTCCCAGTCTCCGCTGGTCCGGGAGGCATCGCGGAGCTCACAGTCCCCCAGGGTCTGCACTTGCTGGGCCTCGCTGGCGCTGCACTGGGGCAGAGGGACCTTGTACGTGGAGTGGAAGCGCCGCAGGTCCACCCTGAAGGATCCCTTCTCCAGAGTCATGCACGGCTCAAAGCGGGCCCCCCACTCGATCTCTGTCTCGATGTAGGACGTCTTGGCCTGGCACATCATTCCTGGCGGAAAAACGAAAGACAGGTTGTCGAGATTGCCTTTGACAGTGAATACTTTCTCCGTTTCAGTCACCAGGATTAGTTGAAGCTATTATTTTCCTCCACCAGATGGCGGTCTTTTGTACACATTGATCTAATTAAACAGTTTGTGTCTGCATTCCTGGAACAAATTCTTGAACTTCCCCTTGAACTCACTCACCTAATGACTTGCAGCTCATTCCAGCTCTACTTTATACATATAAAGCGTGGTGTTGCTGTGACAACCAACCTGTGGCCTCCACAATGCCCTCCAGGATGACGATGATCTCAAACTGCTGCTTCCTCAGCTGCCCGGGGTCCAGCTCCCAGAAGGGGCTGCTGCTGTCAATAGTGTGCTGGATGACCTGCGGTTCCACCAGGAAGAGGCGGTCAGAACCGCTGTCGTAGCCCAGGTCGATCTCCGACTGCTCCAGGGGCAGGAACTCTCCCTCCGCCGTCTGGCGCGACTTGATGAGCTTGGCGCGCACCTTGGCGTCCACCATGTGGCTCTCCCTCAGGTCGCCCAGGCGGAACATCAGGCACAGCTGGTCGTCCCGGTTCGAGATGACGCAGGTGCGACTGAAGAGCAGAGTCTCCGCTCGCTTCTTGGGCCGGGAGATCTTGACAAACATGCAGCCCACCATGAGGGCGTCGATCATGGATCCCACGATGCACTGCGTCATGACCAGGGCCACGCCCTCGTGGCAGGCGGGGGAGACTGTGCATGAGCCGTAGCCGATGGTGCGCTGGGTCTCCACGGAGAAGAGCAGGGCGGAGACGAAGTCGTCCACGCCCTGGTAGCACCTCTCCTGGCCGTAGGCGACGTCCCGGTGGCTGTTGGGCGGCGGGTCCAGGTCTCCGCGCAGGAAGGCGTCGAGGAAGTAGAGGGCGGCGAACCAGAACCAAGTGACGGCGTAGCACATCATGAACACAAAGAGGAACCAGCGGTACTGGAGGTCCACGAAGGATGTGAAGATGTCGGACAGGAAGCGGCCCCGCTCGGCGATGTGACACAGGTTGACGCGGCACTTCCCGTCCTTGGTAACGTAGCGGAGCTGCTCCCGGGCCTCGGGGGGAAGCGTGGGCGTCTGCGCGCACTCCGTCTCCTGCAGCTTGCTGCGAGCTTTGGCCAGCCTCTCCAGCTCCCGCACGGGGCTGGAGACGATGCTGCGGGAGGGGGCGGGCAGGGAGCCCCGCTGGGGGCTAGGCCCGGGGCTACGCAGGGGGCCGATGCTGGTCATGTTGGGCACGCTGAGGGCATGGCCGGGGCAGCACCGCGGCAAGCCGTTGGGCTCTCTCAGGGAACAGCGTCGGAACAAGGCTAGCTCTGCCTCAGTCGGGACGTGGATGGAGGGACGATGCGAGCGAAAGTAACCCCGTTGAGGGCTGTAGGCGATGTCTGTGGTGCTTTTGTGTCTACGTGTCAGGGTTGGAAGCAGGAAGGGCTCACCAAACATGATGTCAGGCAGGGGGAGAGGACTGAGAGGGGCTTCAGTGTCTGTCTGGAGGGAGGGAGGGAGGGAGGGAGGGAGGGAGGGAGGGAGGGAGGGAGGGAGGGAGGGAGGGAGGGAGGGAGGGAGGGAGGGAGGGAGGGAGGGAGGGAGGGAGGGAGGGAGGGAGGGAGGGAGGGAGGGAGGGAGGGAGGGAGGGAGGGAGGGAGGGAGGGAGGGAGGGAGGGAGGGAGGGAGGGAATGAAAAAAACAGAGTGTGTCCTGAGGTGAACCTGAACTTCTCTTTGCAGTGCATTCCACAAAGTAAAGAGCTAAATGCACACAAAACACCTGGAAAACTTTTCCCAACTTCTGTCTTATGTCAAAGAAAACTTGACTTTGGGAATTGTAATCATTATTTTGATTGCAGCAATCAAGTTTTGAAATTACAAAACAAACTATCCAGTATGTCCAATTCAAATGGGCACCACAAACACTAGATTTTACAGGAAACACTTCCATCATTCCTTTTATTTGTCATTCCTCGCCAGCTGGTTTCCCCATAAAAGTATCTGGGCCTCTTTCCTTTTGTGAATAAGGGTAACACAACAGGAATGTAGCATATTATCTCTTACACATGCACTCCTCTGTCCTTGGTGACATAACAAGTACTTGCTATATTAACTTTACTTTTGTTTCTTTTTTTCTTGGCTTTTTTTGCAACATTTTACACATATCCCTGCATAGGGAGGACTTGTGGGTAACAATCTCATGACCGGATTCCCTCACATTTAGCAGATTGCTCTGATGGGACACGCCCTCCCCTGGGGACCTGGACTGGACCACCATGATGGACTGAGGCCGGCTGGAGACAGACAGGCGGCGGGCGCGCGGGGGCCCTTCTGGAGCGGGTCCCGTGGTCCCTGTGGGCATGCTGCTCTCAGGGTTGGAGCCCCTCTTGAGCCCGAGGTGCAAAGCCCGAGGTGCAAAGCCCGAGGTGTATCACTGAAGCCGGGGCTCCAGAGCTGGGGAGCAGCGGCGCACAGTCGCCAGATGGGGAAACAACATTAGATGATCCTGAACCAGGGAACGTTTAGATAGTATGTGTGTGGGTACACACACACACACACAATCAAACCAAACAATAAACCATTTTTGAAAAATAAATATTATATTGTTACCATTATTAATAGATTAGTTGAATTTGGGTCAACCATCCAGGCACCATTGAGACTCATAACAGCATCTCTAGACATGCAGCCTGAGCCTGCTAAACAGCTTCTAGATGATTGTGTAAGATGTGGCAGTGAACTGCTCTATAAGGTTTAGCAACAGTGTGTTAATCCACTAAGGTGCAACTTCATGTTACATGAAACCAATGGTGGGTTCTCAGAAATGGCCACCTCATGGCCTCTGTCAGTAATACAAAGTTTGAATGACACAAAGCTAAACTATAAGGACAAAAGCAATGCTTCATAGTTAGTGTTGTATGACTAGGTTATTTTCTAGTAATTGGAAAAGTTTATGAAGTTTTAGGAAGTTTTCTCTCTCTCTCCCTCTCTGTCTCTCTCTCAGTCCCCCCTCTCTGTCTCTCTCTCAGTCCCCCCTCTCCCTCTCTCTCAGTCCCCCCTCTCCCTCTCTCTCAGTCCCCCCTCTCCCTCTCTCTCTGTCCCCCCTCTCTCTCTCTCTCCGGCTCTCTCAGTCCCCCCTCTCCCTCTCTCTCTCAGTCCCCCCTCTCCCTCTCTGTCTCTCTCTCAGTCCCCCCTCTCACTCTCTCTCTCTCAGTCCCTCCTCTCCCTCTCTGTCTCTCTCTCAGTCCCCCCTCTCCCTCTCTGTCTCTCTCTCAGTCCTCCCTCTCACTCTCTCTCTCTCAGTCCCTCCTCTCCCTCTCTGTCTCTCTCTCAGTCCCCCCTCTCCCTCTCTGTCTCTCTCTCAATCCCCCCTCTCCCTTTCTGTCTCTCTCTCAGTCCCCCCTCTCGCTCTCTCTCTCAGTCCCCCCTCTCCCTCTCTCCCTCTCTCTCTCTCAGCTCCCCCCCCCCCCCCCCTCCCTCTAAGCCTCTTCATCCGCTGACACGGCAAAACTGCGTCCTCGCAAACCCTGTCTGAACACAGACTTCTAGCAGGTTGATGTTTACAATTTAAATGCAATTTAGTTAGTTTTATGATCATGTCATAATTATATACATTTTGAAGGATATACAGAATTATATTTTGTACACATATTAACTGACGTAAATAAGGATTTAATCCTGATTTAATCCCCCACCTTGTCGGAATCTGACTTGTCAGGAATCTGAAGTTATAATTTGGATTCCAACCACAGGAAGTTGGCTCCTAAACACATACACTTATACTTATGTTTTCGCCAGTTTATCCTGGTCCATTACAATCAACAGTTAACGTACTCACGGTAACGTCCAACCTGGGTAGGTGCGCTCAATCAGCAAGATCTGAAATCGTCACAGTCCGCAGATAGCCTACTAAGGTGCGTCACATGGGATGCACCGGTGCAGACGGTTTTGGGAAGCTCTGCATTTATTGTCTGATAACTTTTTGAGCGAGTGTTTCTGGGTTGAAAGTAGCCATATTCTCCCAACGAAACATCGGACAATGCGTGCAGTAAAAATAATACGGAGCCCCTGAAGGGACCTGTGAAAAAATAAATAAAAAAGAGGACACTTTCTCGTCCGGACGAGAAACTATCTAGTCCGAACGTGAAACTATCTCGTTCGGACGAGAAAGGTTTCACGTTCGGACGTGATGGCGTTCAATTTTCTGCACAGGTCCCTTCAGCGCTAATTTGAAATTGCGGATTAATTTAAAATAATTAAAAAGTTATCTTTGAGATTGTGGAATAAGCACAAGTAGACGAATGCACCCTTCCTCCTTTTTCTCCTCCTCTTCCGCTCCCCTTCGCTATACTTTTCGAATTGTTCTTTAGTCAAGACTAAAGGCTACATCATTCACGATGTACTCGAGGAGGTGCACATCCGACCGAAATTCTTATTGGGATAATGGACATAATGGACAGTGTATACAATGCAAATTAAAGTTTCCAATAAAAGCAGGTAAGAATGTCTTGAAATGTATTGGCCTATGTGATATACGGAATAAAGCCACTTTTACAGGAAACTGTAACCTCGAAAATAACTGTTTTTACAAGGGACGATTTAAAACTTGCCAGAGAGCTATTTTGTTGTTAAAAATTATATTTTGTATGGTCACATTTCTTATGTAGGCTAACCTAACAAACTTTCTGTCAAGGGTATGAGTTTTCTCCCAACTGCGGCTATGATGATGAGGGTGGCAGGCATGAAATAGCCCACCGTCCGTGTAACCCCAAAACATTCAACAACGGGAGTTTCGTTGAATGCCAGTCATGCACCATTTGTTCTGGGAAGACTATCCACGAATGCAACACTACAGTGGACGCGCAATGCTGTGAAGGGTGAGATGCGTTTCGAGCGCATCTTCGGCCGCGAGTAGGCTGGGCTATGATTTGTCTTCTTTGGTTTAGCTATTTGATCTGAGAACCATAGCGTCTGTCGGATTTAAAGAATAGCCTAACATATAGCCTACGGTTGCTCTGCAAATGTAACCATTTTTAAAGTCTGTTATTAATCTTACCTCACAGAAACTAATCTGAATGGTAGGTGGTTATATATTTGGCATAGTCCTACACTGATTATTTATGGCGGCTGTGTAGGACTTTATGTGAATTGTGTCAACATCTCTTAGGAAGGAGGATGGATGCGGTCTCGGATTTACAACAAAAAGGGTAAGGGGAGCACTAAT
Source organism: Osmerus mordax (assembly GCF_038355195.1). NCBI lineage: Eukaryota > Metazoa > Chordata > Actinopteri > Osmeriformes > Osmeridae > Osmerus > Osmerus mordax. The sequence goes on from NC_090055.1 coordinate 17,809,481, forward strand.
CCGAAGAGAAGAGAATAGTATTCAATAGAAATACCATCTCTTTTTTTAGTTGGCTACTCAAACGTATGGGTGGAGCGGTGGGGTTGGCTTCTGGGGCTTGAGTACACGGCCAAGCCACCAAAAAGGTAGAAACACTTGAGGTGGCTTCGCCGCCTTGCGGCTTGGCCACCAATAAGATGCAAATGACTGGTAGAAAGTGCACAATGACTGGTAGATGACTTGTGCAATGTGCAATAAGGGATGGATGGACTTAATAAAAGTTAGAAATAAAAGTGTTAATGGCAGTGGGAGTCTTTTGCCTTGTTGTAGAGGCCAGCAGTCGAACTTTAGAAGAAATACATGACATACAAGTGCCTTCTCGATGGACTCTGAAGTGTCACAAGGAGGATTTGAGGAAGCTCCGCATAAATGTTTATCAAAAATCACCCTTTTCATCTAAACACCTTTTATTTATTTATTTATTTATTTATAGAAGGCACGGGATATCAGAATTTCTCTTCAGGGATGAGTAAAGTTCCATTTCCTGAAAAGGCTCAAATTGGCCAGTTTATGTGTTATAAAAAAGTATCGTTGACATAAGAAGTTATGTTCACTTTGACAAGAAGTACACTTGTTAATTCACTTTGTTTCACACACAGACAACCTTGGGTTCAACCTGGGCTTCAACTTTGGGTTCAACCTTGGGTTCAGCCTTGGGTTCAACCTTGGGTTCAATGACAAAACTCCCACGATCCACCAGTATTGGTATTGATGTACTTAAATCTGAACATTTTCTTGGTTGTAAGTCACAACATAACACCCATTTTAAGATTTCACATGATATGGAAAAATTGAAAGATTTCACGTGATATGGTTGTAGACTCAAGTTCACCCATAAAACTCTTCTCTGGGTTATGCTGATGTGTAATACTATGCTGTGTTTCTACAGGGATTACATGTACAACTGTCGTTGTAATTATTCTCCTATTATTAGTCGTCTTCTGGAAGAGAAAGCAAAAATACAGATACCTATGTTGCAAAGGTAATTCCATACAAAATAATGTAGTACAGGCTGAAATGAAACCATGTTTTCTTACTTTATTTTTTGTCTTTTCTGTACAGATAGTGAAGAGCAGCCAAACTGTACTCCAATCACTATTGAGGAGGTCCCCTTATACAATGGCCACTATACAAACCACCATGCAACCCAATCACAGGTGGAAAAACAAGATCCGCTGAGTATGTTCCACTGACAATCTAGTCACACATCTCACAGAAACACCGTTTGAGCCAGATGCACAGACAAAATGTTTGTGTTTCAGGGGCACTGGACAGGCAGTGTTTATGCTGAAGAGTGACTCAGTCACATTTTGAGTTAAAATGTTCCCACATTTTAAGGAAAACAACACTAGAACATGCTCAGTATACCAAGTATGTAGGCTACAGGATCATTTAACGGTGTTTGGCTGACACCTGAATTCTCGCGGTCCACTGCAGGTCTGGAGATCCAGTCTGCACCGTTACAGATAGTCCTGGAGAACCTGGATGTTCTGGAGGAGCTGGTGATCCTGCTGGACCCAGAGAGGGCAGGGGTGAAGAACACCACCCACCTGGCCTCCAGGTGCTCCTTCCCATCCACCTGGATCACCTACACCTACTCCCTGAGGGCGACCCGGAGCCCCCTGAAAGCAGTGCTGGAGGGGGTCACCACCAGAAATCCTGACTGGACCGTAGGACACCTGGCCCGGCTGCTGAAGGAGATGGACCGCAATGACGCAGTGGCAGTGCTCACCAAACTCTCCCTGGCTCAGGAAATGTAGGATTCATTTAGCCAACACTTTTATCCTAAGCTTTCAAATAATTTCCCTGCCGGTACAGCATGTTTTTTTATGAAAAATGTGTTGACTCATCCTACAGATCCTTCCTGCCACAGTATAACTTCATTGAATAATTTTATGTGAAACGTGTGTAACTTTAAAAAATCTGCTGTTACTTTTTTTATTACTTCAACGTGTATTATATTGTATACTTAAATGTAAAATCTGTTTTAACACAACACATTAATTCTCCCATTTTATGTTCATTAAAAAGCTTTGTAAGACCATGTTTGATTTGTTCAAACATCATAACATCTTTATTAAGCAAATAACATTATAAATAAAAAAAGTGCATAGAAAATTAAACAGGTTTAGAAATATGTATACAATTATTTACAAACTCAGGGTTTATTTGTACAAGGTAACAAAGACAAGTTCACACATATTTTCTCATTTTTATGTCTTTTACAGTTTTTATACTTTAAAATAACCCTACCATATAGAACATACAGCTTTCTGAACAAGTTCTGGGAGAGATGGTTGTGGTAACTTGACTTTGACTAGTGCTTTGCCTCCTTCATTGCACACACAGGACAGCTCTGCAGGGCATTTAAAACCAAGCCACGCATACTCTAGATCATCATCATCCTCTTTTTTGCATTAGTATTCCTTAACATCTGTCTAAGCAACTGAGGTAGAATCCTTGCAAGAAGTTTGGAGTGACTGCTCTGGTATTTTCAGTTAGATGATTGACACGCAATAATGTGAGCTCCATCCCTGTTATTGGTCATGCAGGAAGGCAGGATGTCAAGGCTATCCTTGACTTCCCAACTCCTTTCCAGAGGATTCCTTGAGGACATTTGCTCTTTGCTCTTGGAGCATCTACGGATAGAAGAGCATAGGCTTGGATGGGCAGGCCACACAGATTTCCCCTGTGAGTGATACAAAGGTATTCTCTCAATGAAAACATTACCAGAACGTAAAACATAAAATTGAAATAAAATTTAAAAAGACCTGCTTTAGAACGTCTCTTGTAAAGGCTGAAATGCAATATATAACTGTCCCCAAACGAACGTTCAAGTAAAAGAGCAAAGAAAAAATGGGAAAATAATGTCAAATGTAAAAAAAAACCCCAACAAAAACACGCCACCGAGCATCCTTATCTTGGCTAGACTATGCTTAGGCGGCCTGAACCACAACCACCACGGTAGCTATGTGTTGGAAACTACCAACCAGCAGAGTTGCAGGTCGACAAGACCATGCAAAATGGGTGTAAACGGAACATGAAAAGAGAAAGATTCGACAAGACCACCACCACTTTTTACAAAGCACAAAAAAATGTTTAGTTCACCAGTCCAAACTCAGAAACACGAATAAATACAACTATTCTAGAGCTCAAGCAATCTCTTATAGTCATCGATGTGTACAACAGTGTGTTGATTATATTTTCCTGACTGACTGGCAGCACGTTGTACAACAGCAATCTAAAACGTTATATAAAAGGTGCCAAGAGCATTCTCTCCATCTGAGTACTAGAGGCAGTCGTCTGTCTAGCCATCCTACAGAGCAATGTACAGCACTGGGCTACCGTTGGGCTTTAGTCTCAGGTGCACTAAATAGCTCTCAGTCTGTTGTTTGTGTATTCTGGTCAATGGAGTTAAATGCACACACTCTCAGTGATGATGCTTTACAGTGCTCTACCCCTAAAGACTGCAGGGGTCATTTGAGAGAATGCAGAGTATTGAATTTGGATTTTGTTAGAACACTAAAGATGTGCAAGTGTAGCATAGCCAAGACGTAATATTATTGCAAAAGATAATCAGCATTTGCCATGATGGTAATAAAAATATATATATTTATATACACGCATATATATATATATTTCAAAATAAAAAAAGACAGATTTACAGCTAAACTCTGAACTCTTGGCTTGGTTAGTGTTTGCTACATACACTGTACAATGAAGGTGTAATTATGATGTGGAATAAAGACATGATTTGTCTTCGAATATGACATGGCTGGTTTTAACCGTCAACCTGGATATACATTTCTCTTTTAGTGAGATAGGGAAACCACTGCTGCAGAAACATGATTTGTGATTCACAGGCCAAGCGTTCAGGGCCTTAGAGACTCAACTGTCACATCTTAGCACCATGGTTTGCTGATTACAAAAACAATATATAACCAAAGAAAGAACATATCTACAATGGGAAGTGTGATGTATTATCCCAAATAAATAATGAATAACTCTGATATAGTTGAGAAAGTGAAATATGGCAGAGGTATTGAATAATCTAGTAAAGGAAAATGGAGCCAACATTATTGTGGTGAAACCAACAGACATCCCAGAAATAATATACATTACATAACGATCTCCAAGCCTAGCAGGTTATTCCTTTGATGTAAAAAAAAAAAAAAAGAAAAAAAAAAAAGCACGACCACAAGCAGATGCATCCTGTTTGAGGAAACACTCCCACTATATAGGTAGCAAGCAAGCTAATCTTGCTGACTTGCTGCAGTGGACTCAAAGCCCACATGAACCGAGAACAAACAGGACTTATTTAACTGGTCTTCTTATCTTTCCCCATCTGTTCTTGACTTTGTCTCCCCCGGATTCATCAATAGTGGCTCAACCTACATCCCCTGCCCAGTCCAACCCATCAGGAGCCCATCCTCTCCCACCTCCCAATCCAGCAAAGCCTTAATTTAAGGCTCCGCCAGTAATCTGGGTCCCCCCTGTTCTCCTCTCTTCCTCTAGTTAAGGAATCGGCGACATCTCCGAGCTCCGCAGTTACAGTTCAGCTTGCTGCTGGCGTCCTCGATGGGGAACTTGTAGTCGTACGTGAGCTCCTCGCCCCGGTAGATCTTCCTCAGCGCGAAGATGACGATGTGCTTCTGGCCCTCCACGTTGATGACCCGGGAGTAGCAGTTGGGCTCGCACGAGTGGTTGATGAACCGCGCCGCGTTGCCGTGCATGGTGGCGTCCACCACATCGAAGTCGTCGATACGGAACATGTAGCAGCCGATGCCCTGATAAAAAAGAATTAAATTGTTTGACTTCATTAAAAACTCAAAAAAGGTCTCCCGCGATTGAAATACGAGCTTTGAATAAGGTCACACTTATCAGATGGATGCAAATCGACCAGGCGACGTAGTTAGGGCCGTCAAATGTGCAACGTGCAAGTTCCCTGCCTCTCGCTGGACACCTCACCTTGCCGTCGTAGTACTTCTCTCTCTTGTCAGTGAGAACGGAGCGAATGACGATGCCAGCATACTCGATAACCATCTCCCCTGCATCGATGTTCCTCTTGCAGAACAGACCTCTGCCGTGGATAGCCGACCTAAGGGGAAGACGGAAGAGGTGAGGTCATCTGGTATCTGCAATGTACTAAACATCCACGTTTGCAGTTATACAAAACACATGTGGAAACTTCATGCTGGACTCATTTTCTTGTGGGGAGATCATAGAATAATCACAAGGCAATTCAGCTGTGTCATTCTGCCGTGTGACTGGAATAACATGGAAATCAGGATGTTATTTTTTATGACAGATGGGGGAAGGCTTTTCTTGTTTCTGGTCATTATGAATATCCTCTCTAACAATGGGATTTTATCCAGCGACACTGGCGAGAGTTCGGACCTGTACACGCCCACAGCCTCTTTAGAAGTCCTCTCCAAATGTCTGAAGCGCATGGCCATCGGTAGCTCCAGACTGGTGGCACGTCTGCAGGACAACAAGGACAGAGTGTGACAGGGCCGTGTGAGCAAGTGACACCCAGTCCCAGTATGATGCACAGAGCAGTGGTCCAAGCTAGTCCCAGTTTAAAATGAGACATTGTGTTACTTGTGACCGTGATTGTAACAGTATAAAATGCAGAAAATAAGGTGCGACGTCTGTGGAACAGGGAGAAAGAGGTGGGACCTGGTGGACTTGAGAGGAACTTCATCCTCCTCTTCGTCGTACGGTCCGATGTCGGGCAGCTGTCTGTGCTGAGACGCCAGGAAGTTGAACATGTCAAAGGTGGATTTTCTGCAAAAAGAAACGACAAGATGTAACGGTTATTTATAGACGGTCATTAGTTACTGGGAGGTAGAAATAATATTTTTTCCGCTGGGGTAAAACCCCACGCTAGGTAGGGAAAACACCAGAGTTGAACTGAAATCGTAGACATGGTTGGTGAGCCCCACTGACCTGAGGTAGAGCTCGGAGCGGGCACAGCCGCTGGGGTTGACAGGCAGGTCCTCCTCCTGGGTGATCTGCTTGTGGAAGCGGAAGGTGTGGCGCAGGCAGCGCCGGGCCCCCTGGAGCTGTTCCACCAGGAAGACCACAGCATCGTGGACCAGTCCCAGCATACGGCCCCCGCTCATCCCGGAGAAAGACAGCTGTCTCAGCTTGGCCTGTGCCCGCGCCTCCTGGACCCCATCCATCACCGCCTTCCATGCCACTGTGTGTGTGTGTGTGTAGGGAGGGGGTGGATACAGGAGGAGGATGGGGATGGGAGAATTTCCAAACAATAACAAAGTGTGAGTTTCAGGGCGGAGAAGAGTGGGAAGGGACTAAAACATGACAAGCAATCAAGTCATCTTTCGTTTGAAATTCAAAGGATTCCTTAAACAGTATTTCACAGTTCCCACTCATTTGCTTATCTCTTCCTTCCCTAACCCTCACCCTCTATGCTGTCCGCTTCCACATTGAAGCCATCATCACTGGTGATCTGGAAGAGCAGGTGGGGCTGGTCCCTGGAGTTAGGGTTAGGGCAATCTTCCTCGTCCGAGGGCGGCAAGTCATCATCTGAGCATGAAACAGCACCTGACAGGAAGCACACAGACGACAGATGGAACTCTCTACTTCACTCCCACACACAACTGGGTGTGTTTCCTTCCTGAATAACTGTTATTACCATTCAGATTCCAAATAATTAAGGAGAGTGGTGTCAAAATACCTGAGTATTTGTTCCAATCGGTCAGGGCATTCCGACCCACTGCATCCCATGTCTGTGGTTTTCCAGGTTCACTCCCACCTCGAGATAGGGAGAGGCGGTCCCAAAGCCCAGGCCTGTAAGATGTAGCAAAAAGCCATTAATCCAATTATTATTTTAATCATTAAAATGACTGACAGACTGGGAAGATCTATAAAGTATGTGACATGACGATGAGGAGGAAGTTAATACTGTGGTTTGTACACTGTTATCCATCACAATCTGGTTGGCCTACACAGGAAACTTGACGTTCTATTCAGGAAATTCTATAGAACACTCGATTGCAACTGCAAAGATGAGTTATGACGCAACTGCAAAGATAAGAAACATGACACCTTGTGCCTTACAGTGTTTCCCCCAAATTAGAAATACATTTGTGGCGGTGGGGGTGGGCGGGTGCAAAATAAGCCTCAATTTTCCTAGACCTTTAGTTACGGTAGTAATGCTGAAGGCTCACTGATATAGCTGTCTGTCTTACTAGACGGCGTATGTATGCATCGTTGCTAACGTGTGCTGACGTTGTGACTGTGTGTGTGTCTGGGCGTGAGTGACAGAGAGACGGAGGGAGAGCAGGGAAAGGAAATGCAGCTGAACGAATACGCTACGTGTTTTAGCCTAAATAGTGTACACATTTTTTTTTTTACAAAACGCAATATGTGGCGGCCGGTGTTGATTCTGTGGCGCACCGCCACAAATTAGTCTATGTGTGGGAAACACTGCTTTACTTGTAATGTGGTGAGGCAAGTCACCTCCGTCAGGTAATATTATATTTCAATAGCTCACCTAGAGCTTTCAGAGTCGCTGAGGTGCTCTTCTTTCAGCTTATCCAAATCCAATATTCCTTTCACTGTTGGGGCTTTGATGCGAACCCCTCCCGCTCGGCTAGACATGGCAAAGCTTGCCTTCTGAAGCTCCTCCTGTCCACTGGAGGGCTCTGGCTCCAGAAAGTCAGTCTTCGACTTTTTAGTGACGATGCGGTCTGAGAGGCAGGACACCCTCTTCATGCGAACATGGGAGCGAGGGCGTGGTTTTGGAGCTGGTGATGAGGCTGAGGGCTCAGGTTCAACAAAAAGGCCAGTGGGGAGGATAGAGGAAGGGCTCAGTATTCGAGGCCCACTGCGTTTGGGGGTGTAGTTGCTGGCCATGGCCTGGTTGATGATGGCTTGGGCACTCTCAGCCGGAGTCATGGGAGAATCCAGCTCTGGGGCCTTGGTCAACTTCGATCTCTTGAAAGTCGACTGTTCCTTCTTTTTCCTTGGTTTCTTAATCCCGGGTACAGAGCCATCTGCGGACGGTTTTGCGCTTTTCCTCGCCTTCTTGACCTTCGTTGGTGCCCCCGCTCCATTGCTGTTGTGGCTGAGAAGCTGAGTGATGGTGGCTGGACTCTGAACCACTGGGGTTACCATCCGAGAGAGATTGGTGTTCAAGGGTGCCCCTGGAGATGGGGTGGCCATGGTACCAGCTGCTGCCAGTGTGGCTGAAAGGGCATTGCTTTGGAGGAGACTGGCTATCTGCGTGACACAGTTGTAGGAGGGTGAGCTAGTAGTGGGCAGCTGGAAAGTGTTGCTTTCTGGGTTCTTCACAAAGATCTGACCAAGGCGGTTCACCAGCAAAACGTGAGGTGTGGGGTCAACATTGGGACCCCCTACCTCCTTCACAGTCAGGATGGCATGGCCAGGAAGAGCCTGGGGGAGCATGGGCTGTTGGGGCTCCATAGCTGGTCTGGGGGTGGAAAAGTTGATGGAGATGGTGTGTCCTGTGGAGGCTTCCTTTTGCAAAGACGAGGAACTGTAGCCATTGATCATGACTGGGGCCAATGGGGTCTGAAGCGAAGAGATCATGGGCTGACACAAGGTGGACAAGCCGTCAGAGAAGGAGGATATGGAGGGAGAGGTTGTTACAATGGTGATCCCTGTGGATGCAAGGGGCTGGGATTGAGCAGAGAACATAGGCACTGAGACGGATCCGTAAGATCCCACGGGGAGATTGGTGCTGGAAGTCGCAGACAACAGTGGATCGGACTGAGGAGCATTCAAGGGCATCGGTATAATGCCTCCACCTTGAATGGGTTTCGTTGCATCTGACAATTTGGTGCAAAAGCTGTCCATGGACGGCAGGACTCTGGAGCCTTGGATGGGTGTCACAGTCTGCAGGGAAAGGTTAGCGAGAGGTGCATGGGTGAAGCCAGACAAAGAGGACACCGAGGAACTCATCTGCAAGTGATCGGCAGGGGCTTGACTGGGGTTAGGGAAATCTGTGGACATCAAAGACGAAGGCTGAAGGAGATCCAACAGAGATCCCTGACTACTGTTCACTGGTTCCGTCAATGAGGGGTCTGCTAAGTGGTTCATGAAGATGGCAGATCCATCAGTGGGCGAGACAAAATGGCCACTGTCCGAATCTAAAAAGGGGTGTTTGGGGACTTGATGAGCCTCCTGCTGGGTATCCACTGGAGTGCCCTCCTGAACGGGGACCAACTCAGTAAAACAGGCACTGGGGGAAGGAGGATCACACTTTTCCAAGACAAGAGGTGCTCCGGACGGCAAGTCTAAACTGGCATCCTGGAATAAATCCTCTGGGTAGGTAGTCAGAGGCCGTTTGGTGCTGACAAACTCAGACAGAGCTCCATGAAGGGGCACAGTTAGCACTGTTTCCAGTGGACACATCTGTGCTTTCACAGGGGGGCCATATTTCTGCCGTTCTTGTGGAGCTGTGGGATCGTTCAACTGCAGGGAAATTGGAAACACTCCATCAGTGGCTTCAGAAGGATCCTGGGACAAACTGTGAGGGGTAGGTTGAGCGGAGGAGACGGCAGCTCCGGATGAGGACAACGTGTCAAGGGATGGAGCATCCGAGGCAGGACTTCCAGAGTCTGCACTCAACCCATTCCTTGTCGTTTCTAATCCAGGTGGCAAGTCTCGACTTTGGGCAGGATTCGGAGCTTGACTAGCATTCTTCAACTTCTTAGCCCCATCAGTGGTGGTCAGGCTGGCATCGCTCTCTGTCCCATCGTCTACACCGTCCAACTGGGGGATGTGCCTGGAAGAGGGGGAAGTGGGGGCCTGGGCTTGGTCCCTGGGGACAGGACGAGAGACTACCGTGCGGGAGAAGTCAAAGTAGTGCTCCATGTCTTCGTCAGAGGAACTGTTATCCCAGCCCTGCCTGGCCGCAGCTGCTGCCCGTGGAAGGGACGCGACACGCGTTTTCCTCCTGCGTACATCTAGCGCCCGGCCCCAGAACTCCTCCTGGTTTTCATCTCCCTCAACCACTATCTGGCCTCCACAGTTCATGGCCACTCCCTCGTTTAATAACGTCTCCTCTATCTCCAGCTCTGTCTTCATCTCAGACCCCATGGCAATTTCTGAGTGCTCATGGAACGGAGGGTAGGAGAATTCTCCTTTCTGCTGGCCTGCTGAGTCTCTAAGAGGAGAAGTACCATTTGCTGCAGAAACATCCTCAGGTTCTGGGGAAGCAAGGAAGTTGTGAGGTACCTCCACCGAGTCTGCTTGACTCAGGTCAAAGGTCAGCCGGGGCCGCGGGGAGTGCTGAGGGGTTGGGGAGAGGGACAGGCTGGAGGAAGGGAAGTTGCCCACACCTTCTTGCCATGGGGACTGGGGAAACAGTCCTGAGGTAGAGTGGCTCATCATATTCCCTGGGCATCGGCCAGAGGAAGCAACACGACCTCCGACAGGGCGGGCTGAAGGAGAGGTCAGCAGGTTGTCAGTAGCACCGAGGGGGAACAGTGGTGAGGTGGGCTGGGACTTCCCAGCGCGGTGGGGGATTGGTCCGGCGGGTGAGCCCAGGGGAAGGGGGGGGACATGGCTGCGGGGGCCGATGGATTGGGTGTGGGAGTGGGGGCTGTGGCGCCGCGGTCTGCGAGTTTCCTCCAAATCACTTATAGTTAGTATGTGGTGGGGTTTGGACTTGGCAGCTAAAGAAGAAGAAAAAAAAAAGCAGGATATAAAAATTGTTAACTTAGATTGACGTAAATCAGGTTTCTGCAAAAACTATCATTATTACAGATTACAAGAAGTCAAGGCTGTTAAAGCAAAAACCTGGGGAGGGTAAAGGCCGGAACATTCCCCCAGCTGGCCTTCTTGGCTGGGGATGGCTGGGGATCTTTGGCCTTGCCCCTTGTTCTGGTTTAGAGAAGAGTGCTGAGTTGCTGGGCGTTGAGACTTGTTGGGACTGGGAAATGTTAATCTCCTGGGTGTCATATTCTGAAAAATGTATTTAGAAAATTGGTGTATGAAACATCAGCCATCATAATGTTTTTGTAAGGTTTAAAAGCATGGAGAAAGTGCCATTACACATTTTACAGCAGAAAACGGACCTGACTGAGGACAGGGGCTGTGGGCAATGGTACGATTTTCTCCCTGGTCAGGCATTTCCTCCACAGGTTTCTCAGGGACCGGCGGTCGGACCTCCCTAACAGTGCAAGTGTACTTGCAGCGCCGCTGTGGGTTAACTGTGCTCCAGTACCAGCGTGAACACCTGGGAGAGAAGATGTTATCAAACGGAACTGGTCAATTTACGCCTCCAGTGATAAGGTATACACCTTATGGAAACATTACTTCTGACACTTACTGGTAGCCAACAGGGAAAAGTTTTCCATGGCTAGCAGACAGCTCTGTCAACAAACCCAGGTTTTCAATCTGTAGAGAGCCTGGAAGCAGGAAAAAATTGCATTTCGAAGAAGAAACTAAACAAAATCTGCAACAATTTATGTTTCAGTAACACAGCAAGTTATTATCTCAAGACGAGTAGGTAGGTAAGACACTAACCAATCATCAAGTTGATGGAATCTGGCTCAAGTCCAGTCAGGAACTTCCTGCGGAGACTGATTCCCTCAAAGTCCACATACACCCTGCGGTTCACTTCAAAGGCTTGACCAGAGATCATCTAGTGGGAGTGACAAAAACATTGGCACCCATCAGCTTACAAACATTATAATAAATCATAATAAAAAAATAAATTAAAAAACACACTTTGAAAGCTAAAATTATCTTGGTGTGTACCTTGCCACTGATGAGGTTTCTGTGTTTGTAGCAGTAGACTTTCTTGTCATCCTGGAACACACAGTGACGGGAGCGAGCGCACATGAAGTGGTAGTTGCTCTGACAAGATGTGAGGCAGCAGCCCACGGTGGCACCCGTCTGATTACAGCGCTCACATCGCTGAAAGGGAACCACACACACCACAGGGGGAGTCAGTGGAAATCCGACGGGCTGGAACCCGACTGCGCGGCTGACCAGACCAAAGGAACAAGTTACTGTGACTGACCATGAATCGTCCCCTCGCCACGGCACTGTGAACGTGCAGAAGAGAGCCGTTGTCCTCCTCAAACACCTCAGCTGACCACATGGAGCAGTTGACATGGGCCCACTCGTTCTGGCCCAAGTACAGCAGCCTGCCTGCCTCCTGAGTAACAGAGACAGGGGAGAAGCCAAGTCATATCTGAGGTTCCAAGTTAGTCAAACAGCAACTATCTTGTTCACCATGACACCGTTTACTGGGAAATGTTTGGGATGAAGAAGGGATGACCATTGATTTAGTCATCGATGAGTAAATCTGTTCAAACAAGCTGTTCCAGAACTGAGCACCAGTTACTGGAAAGCTGTGCTTTTCTATGTTGACTTAATACTTACATTGGGCTTAGCGTCTCCATACTTTTGACACAGGGAGCATTGTCTTTCGTCGTCCTTGGACCAACCAGTGTCAAGGTCAGCCTTGGAGAGCCGTCCCCTTTTCCCTTTGAATTTGAGCCTGAAAGCCTTGCTGGTTCTGTAGTGGCTTCTGCTGGCTGAGTCGCTGGTCAGAGGGCTGGTGAGAAGAGGATCGACTTCCTGCTTGACCTCCAAGGGGCACGCGTTGTCCCCTTGGAGGGTCCCCAAGGGGGGCCGGGATCTCTGCTCCTCCTTCTTGCAGCACTGAGCATAGACGTGCTCTTTGGCGGGGGGCTCAACAGCATGGGGAAGCATCCCACTGGGGAAGTCAGGCACAGAGAGAGTGAAGGAATAGGGGGGAAACAGGAAATGTTTTCAAACATTCTGCATGTTAAAAGATGGTTAATTGCACGCGTAGTCAATTGCCAGCAACATACAGAAAAGGAGGAAAAAACGTTTTCAACTCAATGACCTTAAAAAGAGAGAAGAGAGAGGAAAGAAAAACAAGCACAAATTTGCAATGGCTGTGACCACATATGCAAAATTGTGAGCCAACTGAGCTATAGAGCTGCTCGCCGCCAAACCAAATGTAGCAAGCATTTCATGTCATTTTAGGCAGAACAAGAAAGGACATTCTTGTTTTGACTGGCACTGGTACATCAAATTCAGGAAACCAGGCCAAAATGCAGGCCAAAATTTGACTAAACAACTTCAATTGAATCTATTAAAATCATTGAACTTAAACAAAGTAAACATTGAATCCATTCATTGTGAAACTCCAAGCCTGACACACACATTTAACCATGTGAAATAAAGTTATTACTCACCTGGGAAGGTCTTTGGTACGTGGGTCCCACACTTTGGGATCCTGACTGTTAAACCAGTTGAACACCTCTTCCAGTAGCTGAAAGTAGAGATCAAGGTAGAGATGGAGTAAAACGTTCCCAAATTCCCACAGATTTCATTGTGTTTTTGTCCATGCTTAGAGTCAGAAGCACAAAAACAATTGTTCTCTCCCACAACGCAAAACAACCACACACCATTTGGAACCAGACAAACAATACAGATCCGACATGATGACATACTATAATATAATTGTAGGAGTGAAGATATTTGGTTAATGTGTCGGAATTATCCTCTGGGGTGTTCTGGACTTCATTAGGAACATGTGTGGTGGCGTGGCTGTAGTGGTGCTAACAGCTAAAGCTGTGTAGCACGGCTAGTAATCCGAAGGTTGCCAGTTCGATTCCCGGTCATGCCAACTGACGGTGTGTCCTTGGGCAAGGCACTTCACCCTACTTGCCTCGGGGGAATGTCCCTGTACTTACTGTAAGTCGCTCTGGATAAGAGCGTCTGCTAAATGACTAAATGTAAATGTTTAATCTATCAGAAAGGCCCATTAGCCGTTGGTAGTAGGTGGTTTACTTTTAAGTAGTATGAGCGGGCCAGGGCTGTGGGCCTCTCCTCCTCTGGCATCCCCTCCTCCAGCTCCAGCCTCTTCCTCACCACCTGGACCACGTCCTCGTGAAAAGATTTCTAAAAGATAACCAGAAGAGGACAGAAGATAAACAGAAACAGGAACAAGATGAGTGTCTTCTGTTTCAAAGCAATGTGGTGAGTATGTGTTTGTAAAAAAATGCTTTAAAATGAAAAAGAAATTCCACCACCACTCTCAACTAAACCAATACATTTGCTAACAGACACTACATTTGAAGTAGTACAGTAGACTAGCATAGCTACAGTTTGTAAGCAATAAACTTATTTACAAGGCATGAACCTTGCTTGTTTGGTAGAATCAGAATGTGGTGCCCATTTTAAACTACTTTGTTTTGAAGCAGGGTTTATATATAATGAGTCAGCATGCTAATGCAGCTGGTTGTGTTACTGCGGTGGTATAAGGATTTTCGGAATTGTTTATCCTAAGTGCGTAAGTGCGTAGAAGATGGTAAACAGTATTCTACAGTTCTGTGGACACTGTCTCGACTATTAGTCACGCAGGTTTTGTGGACACTAACCAGGGTGGTGTAGAGGCCTCGGTCAAACTTCTTGCCCACAGCCCGGAGGTCACAAGCTGGTCCCTCCACTCTACAGTCAGGGTCCATGAGGGTCTCACACTGAGGGTCAGGGAAACACAGTGAGGAGGGAGAAGCACATCTCAACAGAACAAAGTACTAAAGAGGCCAGCCTTCAAGGCTTCCCAGAAACTACAAACAATGTCTCTGCAGAACATGCCAATCCAAACGGGAAGTTGAGGTCCCACAAAACAGCGTGTTCTACCTGAGAGCAGGTGACCAGGTGCTGAGTGAGGGTGGAGGAGAGGAGGCAGGCCAGGACCTTCTCCACCCCAGCCCTGAGCTCAATGTAGAGAAGCTCTCTCCAGGCGCTGGGCTGGGATTGGCTGCACGGCCGACAGGAGTACACCACACTCTCTGGTAGGCTGGACAGGATCTCGTACAGGTCATCTGATGTAAAAGAGAAGTGGAGAAATGCTTCAGAGGAGGAATGCACGCATCTCTAGGTGCGTTCGACATCGACTGCGGCTGCATGAAACGACCGGCAAGAGTTGCCGCTTGCAGTCGGGGAGGAGTTAAAAACGGCTCTGTGAAGTCAGACATTCCAGCTTCTCGTGGTTTGCTGCGTTGACGTCAGTCATGGCTGATCAAGCGCTGTTTGCTTACTTTATCGTTGACGAACTGCATGGTTTGTATTGGGCTACGTTAAACTCTTTCTCCAATCTGCAGATTGATAATACAACCAGAACTCAATGAAACTTCCGTTAGTAAAGAGGCGGCCTAAACCCTTTCTTCAACAATAGTAGGCTATCACAGTCTGTCAATAAAGGCAAATATTGAATGAAATTGTACTGTTTGGTCCGGATTTGAGCATTGGCGAAACTAAAGGTGTCAGATTAAATACAAAACACGCGTCAAAGTTGTCGTGTGTGAGTCTGGCCAATCATGAAATATCTGTGTCGTCATTAGAACCCGTGCAGTTGCTCTTGAGATAATGCGCTTGATTTCACAGCCGGAAGATCTCGAATCGGTACTTTGATGGCTACGTCACAGTGACCTAGCCTCCGCGCCGTCTCAAGTCGGACAAAAAGTCTAACCAGAATTCACTGCTTCAAGTCAGCCGCCTGCGGCGCTGCATGAAGTCGAACACACCTTCTGATTTACCGCAGACAGGAATATTTCACTGTTTAGAAACCCCCATGACTCAGCAAAGGTCATCTCTTTCCGTGAAGGCTACAAACTCACTTTGTCAAGTGAGTTTTGGCAATTGCTGTCACTTATTCATTACCTTATAAGACTTATTAAAGCCCTGTTTAAAGTCTGACCATACACCGATATGATGCATCTGTAGAACATTTTTGTTTCACTTCCTTTTTAGTTTTGAAGGCCCCTCAAAGAAATATTCATCAATCTGTCAGTCACTTCCTTTCTTTGTCAACAGGGTTGGTGTGGAAACTACCACGGTTAATGGTAAACTCCTACCCAAACACCGTCATTACCTGTGAGGTCCTCGCACTTAGCATGGACCCAGTGGTTACACGAGCCACATTGCATCATCTGGCTGTCGTAGTCATTGTCTTCATAGCATTTGAAGCAGATCGGACAGTAGTTTCCTTGACAGAGGAAGCAAGTTGGAGACAGGAAGAGAGAGAGAGAGAGAGAGAGAGAGAGAGAGAGAGAGAGAGAGAGAGAGAGAGAGAGAGAGAGAGAGAGAGAGAGAGAGAGAGAGAGAGAGAGAGAGAGAGAGAGAGAGACAACGTAGGCGTTTGAGTCGGAGATAAACTTGTTTGTCATCTCGAGTAGGGGAACAGGCAGTCTGGATCAGAGAAGAGAGAAAGCATCCCGGTGGGGTTTCCTCTTACCCTGTTCATGGAGCCGTGTGCAGTCTGAACACAGTCCTTTATCGTGGTCCCATTCTGTGTCCCAAGTCTTCCCTGGAGTCACCCCACAGCTTTTGCATCTGATGCACGTCATGCACACCTGTAAACATGACCAAGAGGAACACAGAAACATCAGCCGACCAAGTCATACAGAGCATGGCCACCATGCTACAAAACGAGCAGGAGACGTTTGTTTGTTTTTAAGTGTTTTGTTTTTGTTTTTTTACATTTCTCTGCTCTGACAGTGTGAGATAAACAGGAAAGGCAGGAGTGGGAGAGAGGGGGAGAGGGAGGGAGGGGGGAGAGAGAGCAAATTGGGTTAAGGGAGTCTTTCTGCGGAGGACGGACTTACCCAGGCCTTGCGCTTTTTGTTCACTTTAGGGTAGTTCGGCCCCAGACACGCAGGGTGATAGGAATTCTGACATCTTTCACACTCCAACAGAGGCTGATGGGAACCAGAGTGAAAAGGCAGTGAGCAATCACAGGTCTCCAACAACAGAGTTCACATCCGTTTCACCAAACTATCTTCTCCCTGGCTGGTTGCCAAATACCCATCTCAAGCAGACCGTGTTCAAAAACAAGCAAAACAAGCAAACGGCTACATGGCCGAGCAGCGTCCTACCTTCGACTGCTTGTTTTTCTTGCCGCACACGTGGCAAAACCTGCAGCGGCGACAGCACCAGTTCTCCTTGTGCTCCTCGGAGGGGCGGTCGGCCGGCTCCAGGCAAAACCGGTGGAAGGGTTCACAGCACACTTGGCAATACAGCATCTGCAAAGAAGAAAAGCACTTTGAATTGCCACCGCACGCCTACCACTCCACGGTGAAAACAGCTGCATCTAATTGCATGTCTCTGAATGGGCACGCAGGAGGCGCTTCACCTCGTGTTGCCCCTTGCTGGCACACAGCAGGCAGACGTGGGGAGGCATGAGGGGCACAGATGTCAGGATACTCAGGCCTCCCATTGTCCACACATTTTCCAGTGTACAATCCTCCTGCAAAAGGAAACAACACAAACATACATCAGCTCTGTAATCGTACTTGGCTTCCTCTGAAGGCTTGAGGCCACAGACAGCACACACAAGCAGCCTTTGTTGACAATGAGTAAAGGATAAAGGGCAAATATCTGCGGGGAGTCGACAAATGAAACTAGGCAACACTGACCTCAAGTGGTCACTCTCAGAAACACGGAATCTGAACAAAACCAGGCAGTGCAAAAGACTGATTTGACTGAACCAACAATCATTTAATGAGTTTGAGTGTAGATCATTCTGAATATAGTTATAAGCATAGAGTTATTCCCAGAATTAAGTCTATGACTACAACTGTGATTAGCAAGAGAGGTAACCCCACCTTGAAATCGACTCGGATCTTGTGCGACGGTTCAGACGGTTCTCGGTCCCTCTGATCAAATCCATTGGCAAGGGCAGCCAGGACGCTGGGAGGAGTCTGCTCCAAAGGATTCTGGGAAATACACATGGTATCAAAAACAGCCTGACTATCGACCAGCCACACACACACAAACACCATCCCGACTCCTTCTGCATTGGCTGTGGCAACGTCACTGTGCCCACCTGAGGTGCCAGTTTGACTGAACAGTGTCAATAAGAGGATCAAACAGGAGAGGATGGAGAGGAGAGGGACAGTGAGCCGTCGATGGGATCACTCACCTTCTCAGCTTTGCGTCGTCCTGGCGGGACTCTGTGGGACCCAGACCTGCGGTGCCTCACTCCCTCGTCTGAAATGTCGCCCAAGAATCCATCCAGGGAGACAAAGTCTTTGAATTTTTTGAGGAGAGGGGGGTAGAACATTGATTTGTTAATGCCAATTTTGTCAATGTCAAAAAGAAAATATCAATTTCATTCTCTCCTTAGCTATATTTGAACTATGGTTTTGAGAAGGAGCTCTTTAAACCTACCTTGACTGAAACGTGGGCCGAGGCCCCTCCTTCTGCCAGGAGAGGTGGAGTTAGACACGGCCCTGACTTCCAGGTCCGAGTCGTAGTCGAGCAGGTCGAAGTACGAGCGCGGCTTCACACAGCGCTTGGGCTGCTTCCTAACGGACGAACTCTGGCCGTCTCCATGGAGACCCGACAGGGACCCCTCAATCCCGTCCCCTTCCTCGTTACTGGAGTGACCCCCACTGGCAGACAGCCGTCTGCGCTTAGAAGGGCCTGAGAGGAGAGGGGCAGCTGTTTTTTGTCTTGTTCGTGCGCTTTAGTTGATGACGAGGATAAACAGGAAGGAACGGGTGTCCTACCTTTGGGAAACTTTCCACTCAGACGGCGAGCCTTTCTCTCCTCAATCTGATCGCATCGTTTGAAGCTTAGGCGAGAGAAAAATTATTTAGGTTTGTTTTAAGGAACATCAATCACTGTTTCCTGAAAAAGTGGATCAGACAAACAAGTCAAAAACTTACACACAACACTGCCGTTTGGTATTTGGACCACCAAATTTAGGTTTGTCGAGGCAGTTCATGCACTTGCCACAGTCGTCCTCATGGTTACAGCCCTTGCACACTCCACATCTCCGAGAGCGATAGCCAAATGGACCAAGGCCCTTCCGTTTGGCAAAACCAGAAGATTTTCTGACCTTGGTGACCTTATGGTCTGAGAGGAGAGGGCTATCTCGCCCAGAAGGAGACCCAACTCCTAACAATGAAAAGGAAAGCAGTTATTAGAATGTATAAGGCACAGATTCAATTATCTTTGCATTGTCATGTACTGAATATACTGCTGTTCAAATTCATTTTGTATATGCAGATTTTTTTCAAGACAGTATAAGGATTTGTACAGGTAATCAGCTGTCACTGAATCTACCTTGGGTGGGAGAGGGGGATATGCCGGTTCTCTCATGCAGGGGTAGAGCACTGAGTCTGGGGATGTCGTCAGACACCACAGCCCTGGGTTGGCCCAGCACTACCGCTGCTGCTCGACACACGTGCTTAATACGCGGCCCTCCCGCTCTGCGGAACTCCTGACAGAGAGGAGAGACATGCTGGGGCTGTAACAAATATTCAAAAACACACACAAAAACAACATACATGGATGAGTAGAGTAGGTGAATCCACACTGATCAAATACTGACTGCACAACAGAAACATATTAGAAAGCGAGACGGGATTACAAATACAACAATTTAAACCTCGCATTTTATTCTTGAGCAGATGCATGTATTCAAAGCGACGTAACAAAGAGTGATATCACCAAGGAATGAAGATACGTCTGAGATTAACATGAATGTTCCTTTACCTGTGAAAGGGGGGGCTCGTTCTTGTCTGGCCCTGCAGGCTCATGCTGCCCTTTCTGTTTCCTCCTGCATCTCTTTGCTGTGGCATCTCTGGATGCAGCACCAGCAGGGCCTGACAATAGCTGAGGGGGAAAAACAGGTCCAGGTATTTACATTATTTAAAACCTGACTCTTCTCATGAGATACATCTTAAAGGTTTACATAGGTTTTACAAGTTAAAATCCTATATAAATGTACATAAATATTGCATATTCTAATGCATCTTACTTTATAACATAACATTCTGATTGACATTCTTTAATAAATTACCCCGGAAGATTTGAGCTGCTTCTGCTGGTCGATTTTGATGAGCTGAACCTTGGCTTTCTTGAGGAGGTTGAACATCCTCTTGTTGGCACCCGTGAGCCGAACTCTTTGTGAGGCTCCTTTCTCCTCGGACACAAGGTCACTGTCAGCAGCCCCATACAGCTCCCGCCCTGGCTCCCGCATCTCTACTTCTGACACGCGAGAGACAGACATGTCACCGTTTAGGAGGACACTTGCAACGCTGAAACCACCAAGTGCATCCATGGTAACTTACGGTGAAAACACGAGGTACTCCGCTTACCTGTTTTTATCCCCTCGCCCCTCGTCACATCCTCCTGTTCTCCGTACTGAAACGTCAAAAACTTGGAGTTTAATGTCCTGACGCACACCGACACTTTTCGCACGACTCCGGGGGAATCAAGGTCTTCTATCTTCAGTTTGGATTTGCCCTTGACTGTGCTCGTGTGTCGTTGTCTGAGACTGATGCTCTTGACTTCATCATCCAGGCCTTCTGCTATGTCAATGGAAGATGACAGAGTATTGCAGACGCCATCCCCCTTCTTCCCTTTCCTTTTGGGAAGTCCCGGATGTAACTTTTTCAGCTTCTTGTAAATCTTGAGATGTGCAGTTTGCTTGCTGAACTTGTAGGGACGTTTCTTTTTCTGAACAGTTGGAGGATCTGTTGCTGAGTCGGAGGGTACTTGGAATTCTTTGGATAAAAGGATATTTTCATACTCGTTCTCAATAGTTTTGTCCAGTGTATATACCTCTTCACCAGACTCGCCCGGCACATGCCACTTGAAACTGGGATTCCGCAAAAGTGATTTCCTCTTTCCAGATTGCTTTTCTAAGGACAAGCTGTCAGTCAGATCCGTGGTTTCCTCTAGTTCCTGAGTTGAGAACAAATCCAGGTCTAACTGAGCCTCAGTCAGAAAGTCTTCCTCATCAACGGGGAGGTCAGGGGTCAGCTCACTCCCTGTGGCATCATCTCTTCTCCTTCCTGGCCGTGGGTGCAGGCCAAACAGGTGACCTTTCTTAGGAGAGTTTCGACGAGGCAAAACAGACATACCAGCATCATCCATAAACCTCTGTGGAGTCTTGATCACCCGTGATGACCGGGCACTCACAACCGGCATGATGAAGTGTTTGATGTTCTTGAGGAACTTTGATTTCCCAGGCTGGGAATCCAGGATATCACACTGCTGTTCATCAATTGATGTGTCTTCTGCTTCCTGTTTCAAAGCCTGCTGGGCAAGGTCAATTTCAAGGGCTTTGCTAGCCCTCTTTCGTTGCTTTTTTGATCCAAGGAATTGAAGACTTGAAGCAGAAATCTGCTTCCTTTTATACTTCGTTTTAAGGATTCCAATCAGTTTGGAGTTAGGAGTAGGTGTGGAAGCAGTCACTGGAGTGGGGATATCATCCATCTTTTCAACGCTTTTAGACACATCACTAGTCAAGTCAGTTTGATCACTCTTTCTTTCTCTAGGCTTCTGCCTCTGTTGCCTCTGTCCAATTAGGCTTCTCCTCCGCTTTTTGCCATGTTGGAATGGTCGTTTGTGAAGGTGTGATTTAGTCTGTTCTATTGTAGGGTGCTCTGACACATTTCCAATCTCTCTTTGCTGGGTGTCAGACTCTACTTTGACCACTGGCTGACTGTCGTTAGAAGTCAATGCTTCAGATGGCGCCAATTCGGGCTCCAGTGTTTTAGTGGGTTCAGGTGAAACTGCGCCCTTCTTCCTTGGAACAGGCCTCTTCCTTGTTGAAAGGCTTGTTCGTCTCCTTCTGGGTTTGGAGGCCACAGGCAATTGGGTGGGTTCTTCTGTCTGCCATTCTGCTTCATTGGCAAGGCTGTGTGAAGCATCCTCAGCAGGCATCTGTGAAGGGTGTTCAGGAGCCACCTGGGCAGAATCGTCTGTTGCTACCTGTGGAGAATCTTCTTTAGCCTCCTCTGGAGAATCCTCTTTAGCCACCTGTGGAAGGTCACCTTTAGCCACCTGTGGAAGGTCACCTTTAGCCACCTGTGGAAGGTCACCTTTAGCCACCTGTGGAAGGTCACCTTTAGCCACCTGTGGAAGGTCACCTTTAGCCACCTGTGGAAGGTCACCTTTAGCCACCTGTGGAAGGTCATCTTTAGCCACCTGTGGAAGGTCATCTTTAGCCACCTGTGGAAGGTCATCTTTAGCCACCTGTGGCGAGTCCTCCTGAGGGGAATCATCAACAGGTATGTGCGAAGGATCTTCAGAATTTGGACTTGATTTTATTTTGCGTTTATGTGTTGTCCATGGTTTATGACTACCACGCTTCTTCCGTGGGGTAGCCAAGTTTGATTTTCTCTTCCCTGCTTTCTCCTCTGGGGAATTGGCCATGACTTTGGGGTCCGGAGAAGGTACCGTCTCTTCCAGAATTTCACTTATTTCTTTTGTGACTTCTTCTTTGTCATCAGGCAGAGAACTAGCTTTCTGAATCAAGAATGATGGCTTTGAGCTTTTACGTTTACCGGGAGAGGAGACCTTTTTTATCTGAAGAGGTGGCACAACTTTCACAATGGCTTCCCCGGAATCAGTTTGCATGGCCTCCGGTGGATGTGGCAGGGTTAATTGTTCCACTTCTCTCTGAGGAGACGACTTATTTTCAAGTGACAACATCTCCTCCTTCTGTTTTTTGGAAGACTTTGCATCACTATGTGTTGGGTCAATCTTTTCAGAAATAGCGATGGTAGTGGCTTCTATCTTTTCCTTGTCCTTTGGGTACTTGACACTGGAGTCGGATAGAGAGGCTTTCACACCTTCAGTGGTACGCTCCTGGCCTTCTGTTACTGTGACAGTAGTTCCAGAATCCTGCACTTTAGTGCTTTTTCCCTTCACTAACGTAAGCGTCCACACAAACTTGCTCCGTTTCTTTCGGGAAGAGCTCTTTTTCAGAGAATCATTCAATTTGGGGTTTTTGACTCGTATCAGTTTCAAACCTGGGATTCTCATATCTTTATCTTTAAAAGGCAGGCCATCGCTGCAATCGAGAGCTGACTTTTCAGGCTCCGTGGTTAACTGAACATGGACGTCTGCCACACTCAGATTTTTACGCAGCCTCTTACTTTCTTTCTGCTTGCCCTTTCTGAGCGTTGGGTTAGCCTCTTCTATTCTTGACACTTCTAGCAGTGACTCAGCCAGACGTACTTTGTTACTACTCTGTTTATCTGGTTTCATTGCCGTGTCTCTCTCCGCTTCAGAAAGGGTATGACTAGTCCGTCTTCTCCGTCTGATAACCAGTTTATTGACTTCAGTGCTTTCATCTGTGATACTTACTTTCTGCTTCGATTTCTTGACATTTGTTTTTGGCTCTGTATTTCCACTGTCCAGTGCAATATCACTTCTGCGTGATGATCTTTTACCCTCAGTGTTTTGGTCGTCGACCTCAACTTTGGTTCTGTTTTGAACACTGGGTTCTGCCATCTTGGAGGCAGATCGTCCACGTCGCCTTGCTGGTGTAGCTCCCCCTCCCTCGTCTTCAGTACCATTCAGATGTTGTCCTTCATCTGCCTGCATTTCTGTCTTTAATTTGACATTTGCAGTGGCTATCTGGTCCCCCATGATATCTTTTTCTTTTGACTGAAATTGAAATCCTTTAATTTTCAGCTTCTGATGCGCAACCTTTTCTTTCTTGACTGTCTTTTTGGCCACCAATTTTATAGTAATCCTTGGAGTTGTTGAGCATGGCCCATTTTTTGAAGAACGCTTCACCTTGGCTGCAGTTGAGAGCTTGGTTTTCGAATACTTTTTACCATCTTTAGCTAGTTCTGCATCAAGAGAAGGTAAACTGTGGATGTCCTTTGAGGATTCTAAATCATCTTCTTGAGGAGCTGCTGATGCATCGCCTCTATCTTCAGAGGGAGCTGCAGTAAGAGGCTTCTCACAAGTTTGTTTTGCTTTCCCACTTACAAGATCACCTATGAAGGCAAATATAAAAGGCATGAAATACAGAAATAAATTACAATAACAATGGAACTTGTTCACATTCACTGAACTTAAAGGGACATGATAAGCAGTAAACATGGGAAATCTTTCGATTAATTAGTAATAATAAAGCCATTACAACAAATTTGCAGAACATGTGTGCTTTAGCAAATCAATGATGAGGGAATGAATGGGAATGTGTGATGCTGATCAAACTTACCTTTAGCAGGATTGTGCCTTGACCGTAGAGGTCCTTTGTAGCCTGTTCTCTCAGTTTCAAATCCTTTGAAGTCATCCCCCTGAAATACACATATTCAAATAAGAACAGACTACATACAGGTTGATAAATAATGGAATAGAAAATTAAAATAATGTATTTCATAGATTACATAATTTTACATGGAACGGTGGGTGCCTGGTTATTCATGTTAGGTGTTTATGCTAGGATAGATTAAATCACTAAACAGATGACCATACTCAGGGTGTAATAATTATATTCAGAGCAGATCAATATATTTTAAAATGTGATCATCTTATCAACTCGCGAGCTGTAAACGTGGGATACCTCAAGGTGCATTACTAACCATTGGATTGTAGGCCAACATATGGGCTCAAACCCATCTTTAACATGATCTCTTAAGGTAAAACCCTGCTATTCATCATTTTCTGGATAGTTTTACTATGAAACAACAAGCAGTGTGCTCTATAACTCGATTCCTTCAGCAGAATCTATAAATATTTAGTCGTGGTGGGAACTGGTGGTAGTAAGGAATATATGTTCTGCTACCGTACTGCCACTCAGTGTGACTGCGCCAAAAGCGACCGCAGAAAGCAATCAACGAAATTACATTATTTACTCAATAACACCTGTCTGCGTACTTTAGTTTACTTGTCTAAAACACAAAAAGATCGTGGTCGATAGGTATTAAACTAGTTGCACTTCCATCAGTCATGAAACTGTAGTAGCTAACCTAGACAGCTAGCTAGACTAGCTAGCTAGCTTTCTAACGTTCAGCAAGGTACAGTAGCCCCTCCCCCGTTAGCTGGACTACCACAAGGCTAGTAGTTGGTAGCTAGCGACTGCTAAAATCTTACAATTAGCTCCAGAGCAGAATAACTGCTGGCAAGTAAATATATCAGTCAACGGTGTATGAAGATGATCATCTGATAGCAAATCAAATCGTGGAAAGGATGGTGTAAAGCAAAAGCTACCCTAACCACCGTCACTGGAGCTCACACACAAGTAGTTCACGTTAGGTAGCTGGCTAGCTGACTAGCTTGCTTTCCCCTTTGTTAGTTAGCTAGCGAGTATCGAACGACTCTGGCTATTCACTGGAAATAAAAAGAACACTTTGAATGTTGACAATTATGTTTAGGAGGCAGACGTCGTCCGAATAGTTATCTGGATGCAAAGCATGCATGTTTAAAGTAGTCTGCAACTGAGAAATAGTGTCCATAAAGATAAAGTATATATATTGTAATCGTTAAAAGTTATTATGCATGTGTACTGCAGCGGTACAGAGACCTGTCTCTTCCCAGCAATTAGACGTATCCTGACCTCTCTGTAAGCAATGTTGACACTTCTTCCGATGCTTGCTAATGTTAGCTACTAACGTTTCTACTTCTAGCTAGCTAAACGTTCTCGTAACACTCATTCACATATGGTTACTTAAAAGGTTGTGAAAAAAAGAAAAAAAATACTAACTCCGGGAGAGATTTGGGATCTCACCTCTTCACTCCCACTTGAGCTGTATCCAGCCTGACCAAGGCTCTTGTGGTTCGCCTCTATCCCAAGTAAGCGCAAATGAGACTGGTCCTCGTTTAACGACAGTACCAGGCTAGTGGGCCGTGGGCCTCCGTTGGTCGCATCATCAGCATCTGCCCCTGAGCGTCCCAGCTGCCAGCGCTTCTCAGAGCGCAAACGGCTACGAGACGACCATGGCCGACCGGGGAAGCGACCACGGGGCGCAGCAGTACCACCTTGGCCTCCTGTGGCAGCCGCGGTTGCTGATCCGCATCCCGCTGCCGCCATCATAGCTTCACAACAACAACCGATAGCAACTTGGGGATAGACAAGAGGGAAGGCGCGAGTTAGGGAGGGGGGCACCGCAATACTGCTGGGAAAGTGAGTCTTTTAGATACGGATTTGACAACGTTACGTGCAAAGGGATATATAATCTGCATGTATAGCCTAATTTATATTTGAAAATAGTAGTATTAAATCAAATGCAAATAATGGGACACCTAATCTCGTGTAGACGGTCAACTGGCTACTCCACATTCAGAATAAAACAAAACTGTACTTGACGATCAACTACAAAACCCAGATTCCCAAGTAGAAATTTTACTATTTTGTGAATGGTCATGGCGCTCTCGCTTCTATACCTTTTGGTTGTCGCCCCCGTATGCGTGTTTCACCTACGCGTGCCGAAAAATTTTGCGTTACTACATTGTCATTACATTATACACTGACTTTGTGAAATTAAATATAAATATTATTATTATATATATAGATTTTTTTTACAGTGTTACTTATTATTAAATGTATGTAATAGTTAAGCTATATATTATTGTAAATGAAAAATAAATCATTTTCGAATAACTACTCCCTCTTATATAAGAAACATGTGTTTTAAAGTTTAATTGTAGAGACATTAACCAATTGGATTGGACGTGAAATGTTAAGGTACCGGGGGATGGCCCGGGAGTCCAAATCAAATTACGTTGTATACTCTGAAAATACGTCACGTGTACGTCGTGCAGGAAGCGGAACAAGTGGAAAGGAATTTTCTTTTGTTTTGAGCTGTTAAATGCGAGTTTGAACGTCGGTAAGAATTTTAAGCAGAGAATCGAACAGAAAATTGAGTGCTGTATACAGTAACCACTCAGGTAAAATACACAGAAAATCACTAATGTCCTTGTGTTACACAGTGAACGCCATAAAGCAGGTAGACAGCCATTGTAGGTTACGTGAAAAGGCGTAGCCTAGCTAGCAAGCTAACCTGAATAGCACAGTTAGTGAATGTCAATTTGGCCAATAATTGTGTTGTATACTGAGATATTTGATTTGACCATATATTAAGGAATTTTGATGAAATGTCGACTGACATATTAATATGCTACTTTTCGAGAAGTGATGTTTCGACTTTGCACGCAATTTCCTATAGGGGGCAGTGTGTTATTAATGACGGATTGACACAAGGCCTTTATGTGAACTGAGATTGTACTTGGTAGTGCATTGTAAAGAGAACAGTTACACCATTGTTCTCAGCGGTCATAATGGGTGAATGGCAATTGAATTATTCAATTATGTTTTCAGTATCTATGACTCAATCTAAAAACCTATTAACAATAAGTGTTTCATTTCCAGGTGTCCAAGAAAGTATATCCCAACTGTCCGCTACTGTGAGTCAAATTACAGGAAAGCAGCATGAATTTAGAACGCCTACCCAATGAGGAGAAACTCGGCTTATGCAGGAAATATTACCTCGGTAAGACTGGGCAGAGCAGCGTAGCTCTCTCCCATACTTAATAACAAAGTGTGGCTGATACTTGTGTGTGTCGTCGTCGTCCCCCCCCCCCCCCCCAAAGTCTAGAGTCAAAGTAGTGTGTTTCTGGTGGTGGTATTCTTGATCTTATCACACATTTGTAGTGTAAATGGGTGATGTTCAAATGACTGTCTATAATATGCCTGTTCTTTAGTAGCGTTGTGTCTGTTTTTCTCAGGTGGGTTTGCCTTCCTTCCGTTCTTGTGGTTGGTGAATGTAGTGTGGTTTTTCAGAGAAGCTTTTGTGAAGCCGGCATACACCGAACAACTCCAGATCAAAACATGTAAGTGTTCTATATCAGTTAGTGGACAAGGTTTAAAACGACACAATCTGTGAGAACGTTGCACAAATATACTTTTATCTTAGAACCAAGATGTGTTCATTATAGGCTTTCAATGTCTCATAACTGCACACTAGCAAGTAGTGACTAACAACGGGATCTATTTGAATTCTTATTTTCCAGATGTAAAGCGATCAGCGTTAGGGTTGCTATTATGGGTAGCGGTACTCACTACATGGATAACCATATTCCAACACTTCAGAGCACAGTGGGGAGAGGTGGCAGATTATCTCTCCTTCACAATTCCACTGGGCATACCATGAGAAGCACGACATGGAGAAAACTGAAAGTCACTGATGATCCACATAACAACCAAAGCATGTCCCATGTAGATCTGTAAAAAAATTATCCTTTGACTGAAATAGTTATGGGTGTATCGGGCTACTGTACTAATATAGACAACAGCAGAGTTGATTGGCATAAGTAGCATAGGAACCATGCATAGGCTAATCATTGTTATTTCCTTGATTTTAATGAATGGGGAAATACGACTGCACCTTTCTCAAAATGTTCTAGTTGATTCAAAAGGTTAACATTTTAGTGTGTGGAAAGTTGTACACTTTAGAACCTTTTTTACGAGTGTATGTATGACAAATAAATCGTACGTCCATTAACTTTCTAAATTATATGTGCCTTTTTGTGTTCTTACAACAGGATACCTCTCCTAGTACGTAGATTGATTTGAGTAATTTGTGGCAGGTGAATAGCTTTCCAGAACAACAGAGCCACAGTGGTTTTTAATGAGTGTTTAGTTTATGATTCAATTTGAGCTTTGAGCTCTCATAACTGTAAAAATAGTCCTCACGCCTCAATAGTTAGAACTCAGTATAATTGGCTGTTTTTACACAGTTGTTTCAGTTCATGTGATCACACCACCAGAGTGGGATTGCAGCATTAGTCTTTTAAGTGCCTTGAGTTGATCTCTTAGGCGCCTATTGTGAAACTCAATAGGTCTGGAGAGAAAGCCCCCCTGCTCTACTCCCTCCCTGTTCTGGATCATGGTTGGTGCCATTTTTAGTCACTCAGCTTAAAATGACAGGCTCTATAATACTGACAGACGCCACAAACAGGAAGGGCATGTTCCCATCAACACCTAACACTTGGTTGTTTAGTCTCAGAGCATTTCGAAGTCACGTCTGTCAGTACTAGGGGTCATGGTGCAATAAATAAAAGAAGAATCAGGTGTGATGATGCGTCATGGGGAACGGCACACGTAAGCAACGTGTGGACATTTGTCCACGGTCTGGAAGGACATCCTGGTTAGGAACATAATCCACTGTTAAGGTCACTGACATTCCTGTGGGACAGAATGATTTAAATTGACTTATGAAAAGGAATAAAGTGTTGTCTCCAGTTATCTCTTAATTTTATTTGAACAAACAAATCAAATTAAATGCTGAATGAAATAGACTTTTTAGCTTGATTTAATCCCAGGTGTATATTTGATATGCTAACAATTCTCACATATTGCTGCCAATCCAAATGTATTTATTGCTTAGTTTCTTTACAGTCAGGGAATTCATGAATAATTAATGGAGAGAACTGTTGTAAAGATTGTGAACATTCGGTGCTTATTATGCTTTAAAATATGTGCATCAAGAGTATCTAATTATAAGAAATATGAGGGAGCTTATATTATTGCACATGCTCTACCATGTGAATCTGATGACCTGCACAGACGGCAGGCAGTCTTTGAACTTATTTTTGGGCCAGTCAAAACAGACAGACCAAACTGGTAAGCAGGAGCCTAATAAGCGAAAACAACAGGCACTGTAAGTGTGGTGTTGAATGAAAAAAGCATCACACCACAAAAGAATGGCTTAATTCCCAGTTGATGTGTAACCAATCCAGTAAAGAACGTCAAGGTGCCCCCAGCGAATAGTTCCCAACTTCTTATGTAACTCCACCACCATAAATACACACTGTAACCACACTGGCTCCACCAATTGCCAGAAAGGGGTCAAGCACAGACGCACGGGTGTAAAGTCTTCTCTTGGCAGTCAGGACTAACAGGGACTTGCAGGCATCTCATACTGGTAAGTAACAACTCATTTGAAGTCTAAATATTTCACCCACACAAGGTTTTCAAAGCTCACTTGAACAGCAACGTAAAAGTCATCACTCTCAGACTCTTCAGTCCATTCCTTCAACAATGCTGTGCGAGGGTGAATTTGAGACACAACCCAACGTTTTGTTTCTCAGACGTGCAATGGATTTCTATTTGCCGCCTACATTTCCTGCAAGCGGTATCCCATGGGAGCGGGTCATACCTCCGCTGATTCCACGCACGTTTGGAACCTATCCCTCCGAGTTATTACTTCCAGCAGCTGAAAAGACTGGGACTGCGCAGGTAATGAAACACATTCCAGAAACGATTCCTTTCAGTTAGATGGTGAAGCTAGTCCAATGCAAATATCCTCAAACTTCTTCTGAAGGGGAATTTTATTCTTTAAGTCTTTAAATATAAAAAAAATAAACGTGTAAGTAGATTAACACGAGCAACTTGATAATGTCATTCTTTCTGACCAATGTAACTTGCAAAACAAAAAACTGTTGGATTAACATGAGTGGTCGTGAAAAGATGGAGCAAGAAGCTGCGACAGCAAGGACTCCCAATTTCACTTTAGTACTAATAGATGACCATGTATTTCTCATGTTGGCAGGTGAACTGTGATCACAATGGATTCGTGGTTCAGGTTGATGTGAAGCTCTTTAACCCAGAGGAGCTCATGGTCAGGGTAACCGGTCACTTTGTGGAGGTGCAGGGAAAGCATGAGGAAAAAAAGGTACGTGTGCTCGCTTGCACAAGAGCTGTCCTCTTTGCATAATCCATACGCTAACTGGCTGACACAACAGCCCAGTGAATCAGCTGGGGTTGTCAAAACAGTTTTATTTTTTTTTTATTTTTTTTTACACAAGTCCCAAAGCGTGCATTCCTGTAAGTGTTCTATGGTCTGTGTTTTCAAGGATGGGGCTGGGATGGTGACGAGGCAGTTTAACCGGCGGTACAGGATCCCAGACGGAGTGGACACCATGGCCTTGGAGTCTGCCGTCTCTCCTGACGGCGTTCTCATCATATCAGCACCACTGCTGCAGGGCGAGGAGTCGAGACCCCTGGCCAATTCGCAACCATAACAAACACACATCCACACACCTACCACTTCTAAAAAGCCAAAACACATGATGACAAAAGCCTTCAAAATGAACTGATATGGACATGCAGGCACAAAGCCTCCATCCTCCACCACTTACATAAGCAAACCCTCTCGGAGAAGCTTCTGCACGTGCCAGAACACACATTAGCATCCTGGCATCATCACAAAAACACCCTGTTCTCTAAGCTTTGTACATACAGAACTGATTCCAACTCCTAATACATCTATCGTTAAAGCAATAGTTACTCATCAATCTTAATGTTTTATGAAAACAGCTATTCGTTGTAAATATTATGTAATACAATTTAAACAGTGGACATGTTTAAGTATTGATGCACTATAAGACACCACAAATGTTGATGTATATTTACCAAATATTTATTGTTGTCACATAAATAAATGCACAATATATTTATTTACAAATTATGTTAAAAACGCTTCTGCGCTGTTTTCCTTTATTCTCACCAGCGGCTATCATTCCTCTTGGAGGTCTTCCAACAGTGAGTCTACCTCCCTGAAACAGAGAGAAATTATTCTAATTTTAGAGCTTAGTCATGGTTGCTTAAATCCTAAGCCAACAGTCTTGATTCACGAAGGCAATATCAGTGCTATATGAAAAGGGAGGCGCACCAATAGATGTTGTTGACTGTAGTATGTCTACAGTAGATGCTTATTGTTCATGAAGGTGAGGCTAAGACATACCAACTTGCCTCAATTGTTCTTTCACCCATCTTCTCTGTTTCCGAAGGACTTGAAGTAAGGGGTCATCTTCAAACTCCTTCTCATCTGAATCTTAAAAAATAAGCAATAATGACAATGTAACATTTTATCATAAAATATAATACAGTTGAATACACTGATGGGGAATACACTTTAAATCAAATATTTTCATTTCCACCAATGCATTTGTATGGACACATGTTCAGTGTACACAGGTATAAATAGTCAAATATGTACAGGGCATTACCAGGCTATAACAGTTAGTGACTACAGCTTGCTGGAGCTCATTGGCACTGGTCCATGATATAATTGCAAGTCTACAATAGAGGGCAGTGTTTTATTACATTTGTAGCCTCCAAAATGGTCCTCATGCCTTCACGTGTCTGACACAAGACACACTGGCCCCCAAAGGTGGATATTAATGGCAAAATAAATATGAATATATATATTTTTTTTTAGAGCTGAGGAAGAGGAGGTTTAAGCCTAGTGGACCACACAGTGACTGGCATCTATTTAAAGAACGGGGTCAAAAGTCTTAGATCCCTTCCTGCTCACCTTCAGCCTCTTGCAGCAGCTGGGAGATGACCTCCGTGGGTGGCTGCACGCTGGCCAGGGCAGCAGGGGATTGTGGGGGTGCGGGAGGGGTGTACCGCGGGGAGTCCAGGGACATGGGGGTCCTGGGGCCCGGGGGTGAATCCGGGGTAGGAAACAGAACCCCTGATATGACCTGCCAGGGCGACATTAGATCCTTCCCTCAGCTGAAATGTACCGGTGCTGCACTGACAGGCTTTTATATCAATGAAATACCTAGAATGGTGACTCGGAAGGGGTCAGCTGACAAAATGTGTTGCCGTCCGAGAATAGTCCAAGTCATGCTCGTACTTCTCAGAAAGTACTGACCTGTCCCAGGGCGCTGTGGATGGGGGAGGGGGGTGGCGCACAGTCTCCTGGGCGGCCTTCTCTGGTCAACCCCTGAGCTCTCTCCTGCCGTCCAGGATCCCTGCTGTTGTCCTCCCTCCATGTGTGGGCCCTGTCTGGACTCCTGCGCTGGTGAACTGCTGCTAGGCTTTTGTCTGTATAGACGGGCCTCTCAGCATGGTCCCCACGAACCCTGCAGATATTCAACTTCCCTAAAACACAACGAATGGATCTGAAATGGGTTTCGGTTGATAAAACAAACGAGTCTCACCTTGCCGTTTTCTTCTTTTTCTTTCTGCTGGATGTCCCTGGCTGCTTCTCGGACTGCTCCACATGCTTCCTCGGAGGAGCCTCCTTGGTCTTTTGCCCCTCAGCCCTCCTCTGCTCATCCACCCACTCCTCCCCCGTCGTCTCAGATGAAGCAGGTGGGGGGGAGGACTCGTGTTTACTGGCGGGCTCCTCCGTGGAGGTGTCTGCTGAGTTGGCTGGACCCGAGGGCTGCCTTGGGGCTATGTTACTCACAGAAACCTGCCATCTCTGGGGGCTTTTCCGGCGCACTGGCTGCGGTGAAGGCCGGTCGGGGCAGGGCAGGACATCGCAGAGGAGGTGCATGTGGGCTGGGACGGGGGCATCAGACAGCAGTTTGGACACAGTGGGGCTGGAGATGGGAAAAGAAGGCACGAGAGAAGGTGCCGGTTCTGGGCCGCATGGTCCATGGGGGGCAGACTCTGTGTCCTGAGGGGCAGGGGTGAAGTGAGGTGTGCCTCTACGCATGCGATCAG
This sequence comes from Osmerus mordax, assembly GCF_038355195.1. NCBI lineage: Eukaryota > Metazoa > Chordata > Actinopteri > Osmeriformes > Osmeridae > Osmerus > Osmerus mordax. The sequence goes on from NC_090055.1 coordinate 17,842,779, forward strand.
CAGGAAAGACGATCTGGGGGTAGAATCAAAGCTCAAAAAGATGAATGTTTCCACATTTCAATTTGTGAAGAGATTTTGAAACTTGTGGGCAGGAGTGTTAGTGGCAGGTGTAGCTCTAAATACCTTATGATCCTGCCAGATGGCTGACTGTGGCTGTTGTGAAAGTGACTGTGGCCACAGTCTGGCATTTTCCATCTTTCTCCTTAGACGCCACTGGAACAGGATATCCTCCTCAGGGCGTGTGCGATTCGCAGAATGACCAAGAGGTTTAAGGACGGGGTTAGCATGAAAGGAAGCCGTCCTTGGATTCACTGTAGGTTTGATTAAGATTGCACAACAGGGCAGTTAGGGCCGTGCCTGGTCTAGGATATATGTTTCTTGGTGAAGACCTATATCGTAACCCTTGTGCTGCCTTCGGGTCACACGACCCAATGGTTCATAACGAACCATCGTTGTGTTTACCCAATACGAAAACAAATAAAAATAATTTTCTTTTAACCTTTGCAATGTGGGGGGTCTGAGACAGCCCAACGGTTAAAAGAAAAAGCTTCACTTTGTATTTGTATGCGGTAAAGTTGTCGCAATACGACGGTGGGTCACAATGACTGATGGGTCAGAATGACCCGAAGATGACACAAGGGTTAAGAGGAAACTCATCAATGAGACATCTAGGAATACATGCAGCGTGTCACTGCACTGGATATGGCCTACCAGTGGTGGAGTCGATGAGACTGGGAATGGCAGGCCTGCGGACTGGCTCATCTACACTGACAGGGGAGGAGAAGTCTGAACAGGCCAGGCCTTCAGAGCTGATGGGCACAGACCCACTGCTGACAGAGTGCTCGCTGGAATCAAAAATTCAAGAACGTTTGAGTGCAGACCAAACACAAAACAATTTACAATCATTAGGCATGATTTTGATTTCAGTTTGATTCTGAAATAAATGATTTAATTGAGTAATAAACTGCACAGATGGTTTTGGTAGTAAAACCAAAGCATTTAATTGATTGTGAGGCATCAATGGTATACCATTAATGCTACTTATGGGACAAAGACTGGAACTGCCAGGAATATATTTGCTAAATAGAATGGTCACATTATTCAACAAATGCCTTATTAGGACATTTATCAGTCTATGTTAGGGATGGGGAAACCAAGAAAAATTGTCCCACCAATAAAATTGTGTATCAAAACAATTGGTTAGTGTCCCAATCCCAAGTCATTTGTACCTTCTGTGTAGCAGTCTGTTGGCTCTCTCTTGCAGCTGCAGTATATCCGAGTCACCAAGGTAACCATGGGAAGAGTCAGACAGGCCCTGGGAATCGGGATGTGTGTTTGTGTGGAGGGGAGGGGGGGGTTCATTGCATTAGACACAGCATCACAAAAGTGTTTTAAAAGTACCTCTAATGGTTGGGGGCATTTGGGATAGGCCTGTCTTTCTTCTGCTGATGTGGTGTCTATGGAAACAAATGTATCAGGCGACGTCCATGGAAATGACTTCTCAAGGATTCAAATAAACACAGACGTTTGCTAGGACATGTTGTGTATAGTTGTGGTCTTTAAATATTTATCCTTCACAGAGCAGAGTTTGCATGAAGTGCCTTTCTGCCATTCTCTTGTATTTTAAGGTAAGCTGACACTGTCAAGCACATTTGTTGATGTTGCTTTTAGCCACCAGTGTGCTATGCAGGGTCAGATGGTCGAGTGGTTAGGGAATCGGGCTATTAATCATAAGGTTGCCGGTTCAATTTTGCCCGTACGAATGACGTTGTGTCCTTGGGCAAGGCACTTCACCCTACTTGCCTCGGGGGGAATGTCCCTGTACTTACTGTAAGTCACTCTGGATAAGAGTGTCTGCTAAATGTAAATGTATGCAGACTTTCTATTGGCAGAACAGCATCCTATATGTGATAGGAAGAGTAGTGAAAGACAAAGTATGTCCTTATTGGATGCATTTATTCTGAAAGAACAGTAAGACCAGCCACAAACTGTCCACATCCATGTTTTTCTGACTCACCATAGCACTGAGATCTAGGAGATTTGTGCAGTTGGACAGGGTGGAGTCATGCTGAGGATTGCCGACTGGGCTCAGAGTGGAGGCCGTGGGGTCGTTTTTCAAACGAAACGAGAACTCTGTTCACAAGAAAATCAGAACGGGAAGTAAGCTGGATTGTGCCTGCTAAACACACTGTTTAGGCAACTTCTGAACGGGTCATCAAAACCATAGATATATATCTATGATCAAAACAAGGTACTTTTGTCTGAGGTTTGGGTGGGCGTAGAACTGGAGGGTAACGGCGAGGGTGACAGCCACCAGAAAGGCTCCTGCCCCTCGCTCGTTCCAGCGCCCATCTGTTGACGTTCCTCTCGGCTCTGAGGTCGGCCATGACGGAAGCGCTCAACATACCTAGGACAGGGAGCCATAATGGGAAGTTAAAGATTTCGAACACACAAAAACATGTATTCAACTGTCCCATTGTGCATTCTCATGTAGTGCCCTGTACTTTGCCAACACTGAATCTTCTTGATCTCCTCGTCCATCAGGATCCATGGACTTTCCTGCTTGTTTTGCCTGTGTCACAGCATCCGCATTGGGTGAGGGAGTTGTGTTGGCTGGGGAGGACCCAAGATCGGTTGAAGGCCAGGATTCTGAGAAACTAGGCTGGGTGTCTGTGGCAGGAGGGGGGCAGAGGACTAAGTGGTTTGCTCCACTTAGGAAGCGCTGGTCCTTTGAGCTGAGAGACAGTGTCTGGACAGGCGGTGACCCGGAAGGCTTGGTGAGTCTAACAGGACTCAGAGTCTGATGTGGGAAAATGAAATCAAGATGCTGTACATGGAAGCTCTAAAGAAACAGTTGAGGATTCTCTAAACTAGAGTCTACAGACTACAGCACTTCATGTTTGTTAACTTACTGTTTTCCTTTGTTGCTTTGGAAGCTTCTGGGTACGGGTGGGGTTGTAGTGTGCCTTTCCCAAAGGAGGATCTTGCACGAATGGGTTCTGCCTGGTAAATAAGGCACCACCACTAAGAAAAATAGAATGCTGAAGCTTTGAAATCAACAAACATATATTCCTGCTGGTGCAATATTTTTTTCTGGTTTCTTAAAGTGATTTGCTAGCTAGTAGTAACTAGTAATGATTTTACCATCAACTCACCTGGACTTCATATTACCGAAGCTGTGTACTGAATTTGCAACCTCTGTGCAGAGGGGTTTGTTGTGATTCCTGATTTAAGAATAAAACTATTCTAACAAACAACTCAGCAAGCTACTCAGTCACATTGCCCGCCTTCCGCGTTGGCTGAGTTACGTTGTCAGTAACCAAGGTACCAAACGACAAAAGACAGATTATACGTAAGGCAGTAAATGTGTACCTATTAACACGAATTGACAAATACATAGAAAAAGCAACGCAACCACCAATCTTACTGGTGAGAATCCATAATTCTATATTTTAACAGATTGTGGAATTGTTTTGTTTGTTTACGTAAAACGTCATTTACTACAACACATTTCGGCCAATCCGAAAGTAATTTCAAAAGAGCGACGTCAATATTAACCAATGACAAACGTAAAATTCGTTTTTTTACGTCCAATCAGCAATTAGCAGAGACGTCTACAAGGTAGCGCGCAGAAGTGCAAAGTCGAGCTAAATCACCGAACGTTACCAAGTTAGCCACCAGTGACCACATAAGGTACACAACCTCGCTTGTTGACAATGTTTGAAATTATTTAAAATACTCAGCTAGACATATTGCTCATGTAAAATGTATCCGACGAATGGAGTTATTAAACTAACACATAACCGAGCTAGCACTAGTAGGAGTCCTAGTCTGGGACTGTTAGCTAGACAATCAACAGCTAGCTTAACTAGCTAGCTCTAACATCGTTAGCACAAACCGAACTGTACAGTATTTTTTTACTTCATTCTAGGTAGGTGGTTTCAGAAAACAAATATGTCTCCGAACATATCAATGTTGTTTGTGTTGATATGGGTCATATACTTTCAGTAGATTTGCCTGCTCAAAAGTGTGTATTCTACTAGTTAGGACTGTAGTGTAATCCTGTCCCATTGTTGTGACACTGTGATACATTTTCCTCGATAAAAGACAAATGTTAGTAAACGTCATTTTGAGGTTAGTTTAGGGGAATTTTTTTCTGTCTTTCACATGCTATTGTAGTTATTGATGGTCTGCTTGTAATTTTCAGAATCATCATGCATCACGTAAAGGTCAAGACCGAAAAGCCAGGTATGGATGCCCTCTCTTCCTTAAAATGTGACTTTCAGTTCTAGCTACTGTAGTCCTCAAATCATATATGATTTCTCCCTATGTGCAGATGTAGAGGGGACTGGTGCTCGCGGCAGACTGGATGCAGTTCTACAGGGACTGGTAGAGAAGAGTGACAGTGAAAAGTAAGACACCGAACCAGTTGATAGATCCTGCTGTGTCAGCTTTGTTTGCTTGCAGATGCCGTTAGAATTTATCCCAAATGTGTTTGATGGCGTTTAGGTCAGGGGTCTGTGCAGGCCGGTCAAGTTTTTTCACACCAAAATCAACAAAACGTTTCCGTACAGACCCTCGCTGTATAACGTCATCTGCAAGCCAGGTCTAATCACCCAACAGCAGTGCCCTAACTCCCTAATGCTCCTGTGGCTGAATAGGCACAAATTCCCACAGACGCACTCCTAAATATTGTAGAAAGCCTTCCCAGAAGAGTGGAACCTGTTATAGCTGGATTTAGGACGGGATGTCATAAAATCTCCTGTAGGTGTCTCAATACTTTTGTCTATATAGTGTATGTTTAGTAACTGCTAAATACATCTCATTGGACATTCTTTTTCAGGGAACAAAATGAAGATGATTCCGGAAAGATAGCGTCAGACTCATTAAACAAGTATGAATTACATTTTTAAATATGTTTTGCCTTATAATTCAATTTTGGCTCCTACAATCCTGATTCCATGTTTTTTCCCCCCCCAGGGATTTGTCTCCATCCTCTGCTGGAAAGCGGTAAGACTGTTTCCAGAAACCTCTCTTGACTATAACTGGATAATGAAAGCCCCTAACTTCTTCGATGGTTTTTTACAGGCAGGCATCCAAGTTCCCACAACACAGAAGGAAGAAACGGAAGGAGATGGATGATGGTTTATCAGAGACTAACCAACACAAGCAAAGTAAACCAGGTTTTTATGATACAATCTCTCTGCAAATCCTGCAGAGACAATCACTTGAGGTTTGTCACGTTTCCCTTATATTACTCATTGCATTATTCCCATTCGATTACCCCTATGTCTGCCAGACGCGTACATTATCAAGCTGTTCGATCGCAGCGTGGACTTGGCCCAGTTCAGCACCAGTAGCCCCCTATATCCTATATGCCGTGCCTGGATGAGAAACAACCCTGCCGTGAGAGAGAGAGCTGCTTCTCCTAGCCCCCCCCACAGCATGGGAGAGGACGAGGTAATGTTGCATGCAGCAGTATGCTGACAACAAATGGAGACATTAATGTATCATTAGCAATTATATGTTACGGAAGTATATTCAAGTCCATGCGTTCAACTAAGGTTTTTCTTCTGAATTTCCAAAATATCCAGGTTACAGACATGCTGAATGGTAAGGGTCAGAATGTTTACCGCCTCCCTCCTCCTACCTCCTGTCCAATCAGCCCCTCTGGAGACCCTGTGAATCTGCGGATTCCGCCCACAGAAAAGCCCACCACCACCACCAAGGTACTGTTTTAATTGGGCAGCATGTACAAGATACATTTGTATCAATCAAATTCAAATGTTCATAGTTTTTTCTCTAATTGTTTTATTTTATTTTTTATATGTATAGCCAATAGATGCAGCCCCTGTGTCTGGTCCTCTCATATATAACCACATGGAGCGCTGGAAAAGAATCAGGCAAAAGTACGCTCTTGACAACTTCATTTGTTGTAACATTACTATTGTGATCAAATCTTGATACTCTGTAATGTTGTTTTGATGAAGGCAAAGCTCTATCTAACCCACAATAAATAGCTTCTAGTATTTAACCTTTAACTTCTAACCTTTGAATCCAATTGTGTTTTTAGATGGAAAGAATCCTCCAATAAAAACCAGTTGAGATACAGTGAAAGCATCCGGATCCTTAAGGAGATGAAGGAGATGTATGACCGTTGAGGGCATCTTGAACCAGCCTACAGCAGAAGCCCATAAGAGCGCTGGAAAATAAGACTGGGAGGAGCCATGTAATGATAATCTATCCTATCATCCTTGGGCACAATAGAGTTACTGTGTAAACACATGCTGGACTTGAGATTTCGCAACATGCCAGAGGCGTAGGGTGCCCTTGTTCTTACTGTGTCACCTCAAGAAAGGATTCAAAGACATTCACCCACTTTTAGTTCTCTGCAATACATGCATATTCAAACAAGGGAGGATGTATTTGAGATAAATCAAATTGGCCAATCGTTTTCTAGCTGTATCTGGTATGATGAGTCCAGTATATGATGGTATTTTGGTGCATTGCAGTGTTGTGGTGCATTGTTATTTTTGATAGCTAAATGCAGTTTCTTTGCTACAAATGTAACTTGAATGTAAAAAAGTATTTTGTCACTCTTGTCTATGACAAGGATTACCTAAATATGTAAATGATACATTTATATATGTGAATATTTAAATTGTAGCTAATTTCATTAATCATACATGTAATCAATTTCTATGAATTTACTATTGTAATTTGGATTTAATGGGATTAAACTGAATCTTATCAAAGTGATAACTTGGCCAAATTTTTTTATAAATCTTTTGAATTTCAGTAATTCATTCTGTTGATATTATGAATCTTTCAGTGTTGTACTGAAATTTCATAGTGTGTCACGTTAAAAGTCAAGGCCAAAAAACTACTAAAATGTTTTTTTTTTAATCTTCTGTGAATTTGACTGAACAAGTTATGTCAATGTGCAGTATATAGATTATGTCATGAATGTTAAAAGAAAAGTTTTGATTTATATGCAACTTAACCGTTTAACTTCTGCAGAGCAAAAGCTTTACATGTGGGCCTATAACATACCTTTGTTTTGGTGGTTCATACTCAAGCCAGGGCTTTTATTTTCATACGATACTGATTCAACCTACATACACAATAATATTAATGTAATCATATTAATGTCATCTCATGTAAATCTACTTATTCTTTCTCAGTGTAGACCGGGGAACATTCATTCCTGGAACTGACTGTAGTGACGCAAATAAGATAAACAGTTCAGTCTTCAATATATTTATAGTCACCTCAACTTTGTAAAGGTAGGCTACAGTTATTTAGTATAATGCTCAAACAAACTAACAAGGAAAATGAAGTATGGATATTATATTTATTTGAAAAGGTCATATAGTTCCACATGTAGCCTACTGTAAGGAAATAGGCCTAGTGAAACATGGAAATTGAGTAAACATTTACTATGCAAATAAAAGAGAACATTGACAGGCTACAAATGACATAGGCCCATGTCTTTATTACGTTATAGGCTATCAGAGTACAAGTACAACCTTTAGCCCTTGTTACATTTACATTTCATGACAACTATATATTTTTTTATACTGTCTAACCGATTGTTGCTAAGATCTAATTGAAGCTAAGATCGTATGCACTTTATAGTTTAGTCTTACTCATTGTGTTCTATCAATAATGTATCTATTACTGTGTAGATATATCACTACAAAAGGTATTTGATCAGTTTTGATGGAAGCATCGGTTTGATGTAAGCTATCGCTCCTACCACTTCTTTGTTGCTGATTCGTTAAACTCTAAACACAAATTGACAGATGCAAGCCATTTCCAAAGAAGTAGATGTAAACGTGAACGATCAGAGAACAGATAAGAAAAAACCTTGTCATTAAGCAGTTTCAATGTCGAACTGCACCACATGTAGACTTCAATCTACACTTCAAGAATTAACGACATAGAAAAGATCAGCGTTGGATAACGGTCAAATTCTAAGTAGCTTGCCTGAGTGCTTGCCTCAGGACATGCTCCCCCCCCCCCCCCCCCCCCCCCCCCCCCTCTATGATGAAGTCAGTCACAGTTTCTCTGAGTTGGCCATCGGGGAGATGCTTGTGTCTCTGGCTCGGGGGCAGTAGAGTCTGACTTGCGTGAGATCCGGGACAGATAGGATGTCAGGGAGCGAGATGATATGACCAGGTCCTCTGCAAAAGTACTCTCAAAGGCCAGGCACACAGACTGACGAAGCTTTCTCTGGAACTCATCACCCATGAAGACATAAAGAAAGGGGTTCAGGCAACTGTTGAAAACCGTCAGGCTAGTGGACAGTGTAAGACCCCCATACACTACAGATTCGAAAGTTTGGTTGACTGCTACCACGCGACAATAATAGTCTGTGAACTGGAACACGTGGAATGGCAGCCAGCATATAAAGAAAGCCAGGATGATTGCAAAGATGATGCGGAGAGACCTTTGCCCTAGTCTCTTCCTATTGAGGCGTCTGGTGCGCATTCCTATGGCGACATAAGACCCAATGATGACTACGAAAGGGATGAGGAATCCCAGTACAAAACGTAACACTATGAGGTCCTTGTGTCCTTTAAGAGTAATGTTTGAATAGCAGTATGTTTTGCCGTTTTGAAATATTGTTTCTCGGTTGACAATGTAAGGGATGCTGCAAACCAAAGAGACCAGCCAGATCCCAACACATGTGAACTCAGCCTTGCGTGTTGTGCGTTTATTCTGGGCCCATACTACCACACATATGCACAGGCAGCGGTCTACACTGATGGCCGCCAGGATGAAGATGCTGGTGAACATGTTTACCACGTTCACCATGCTGTTCAGCTTACACATAAAGGGTCCAAAGATCCACTCAAAATTGTGAGTTGTGTGAATGATGCTAATGATTCGAAAGGCGGTGAAGAGGAAGTCAGTAAAGGCCAAGTTGAGGAACCACACTGAGTTGACTGTTTTTGTCATCCTGTACCCTGTCACATAGATGACCAGACCATTACCAATGGTGCCGGTCACAAATGTCACATAGTGGATCACCAGAGATATTGTCGACGGCCAGCTTAGGTTTGGTCTTGCCCCTTCAGATGCCCCCAGGGTGACATTCAGAGTGATGTTCTGTAAGCCTAAAATCAGAGGGAAACAGTTTTACATCAGTTGCAACTTTAGTGGAAACCATTGGTGTCATCGTCATGTACATTTGTAAATATATGAATAAAAAAATAAGTTAAAAAATTATAATACATCGACAAATTGAGATTTTTCTTTAATGGACTTGCAATTGACTGAGGTTCAGTAGGAGATGACCATACCACAACACCCATGCCTACGCACCAGATTACCATATAATTTACACACCTGATCCTCATCAGATAATCCAACATATAACTCAGGCTAGTTAGTAGCCTGATATAAATACAACTTGAACTACAGAAGAAGTCCATAAGAGAGCTGGGGAAAACAGATGGGAAGAAGTATATCCTTGGGCACCGAGTTACTGTGTAAACGACACATGCTGAACTTGAGATTTCACAACAATGCCAGAGCTGTATATGGAGCCCTTGTTCTTACTGTGTCACCACACGAAAGGATTCAAATACATTCACTCACTTTTAGTTCTCTGCAATACATACAAAATACCAGTATTGGTATATTGCATGTATCTCTAATATCTCATGCATCTCTAGTTTTGCATCCCTCCCCCTCCCCAACTCCTCTCCCATATCCTCTACACTGCATCTCCCCTTCTGCTATCCAGCAGCCTTGATGGGGATCGGCCAAGCTCCAAGAAGCCCATTCAAGGCCACCTTACGACTCATCCGCCTCTTTCAGAGTGTTCTGCCTGGATGACTCTCACTCAACTCCATTCCTTAATTTGTTCATGCTTGTTCTACCTTCAATTAAAACTAAAAAAGATATCCATTGCTGGTGTGGTCTGTAAATGTATATTTCTGACTATCCATTGTTTGTGGTACCACAAAATGTTTTGAAATCCCCCCAAAACATGAGTTTCCTAAACATGACTTGTATAATTATGGAAAGAAAAGATTTTATTAAGTAGGCCTACTTACTGTTAACGTTGCATTATCATAAAAGGAAAAGTTTTAGAGCAACTTACTCATCGTTGTCGCCATTGTAGTGAATAAAACCTGGCTACTCTTACCACAGATGACAAGGGCAAACAAGCTGTTGCTGCACTCTTCCTTCTACTTCTCTCTCAACCCCCTCCCTTTCTCTCTCTCTCTCTCTCTCTCTCTCTCTCTCTCTCTCTCTCTCTCTCTCTCTCTCTCTCTCTCTCTCTCTCTCTCTCTCTCTCTCTCTCTCTCTCTCTCTCTCCCCCTCCCTCCCTCCCTCCCTCCCTCCCTCCCTCCCTCCCTCCCTCCCTCCCTCCCTCCCTCCCTCCCTCCCTCCCTCCCTCCCTCCCTCCCTCCCTCCCTCCCTCTCTCTCTCCCTCCACAACATGTAATCTTGTATGTGATCCGAAGTAACAGGGACAACAGGTTGAACAGTTTTGTTTCATAGCTTTTCTTTTATTTCTGATTCAGAAATAATACAGCAACTGTTTTTTTTTACATGCATCAGGCTCTAAACCTAGTTAGAGGCCATGGTCTGCTCAATCCAGCCACGAAGATAGGAGACGCGGGCGTACACAGCAGGGGTGCGCACATTGCAGTTGCTGGTACCCCAGGACACAATTCCCACTTGGTACCAAGCACCTCCATTCTGGCAAACCAGGGGGCCGCCAGAATCCCCCTAGTGGACACAGAGAAGAGCTTGCTTTCAAGAAAATAAAGTGTGCAGAATACAGGAAGTCTAGAAAGGCAGACAGGGAGAAAAGTAATGTGAATAAAACCGATAGTTATCCCTGAAATATTTTTGAACTGGTTCCAGGAGAACTGAGTTACCTGACAAGATGATACTCCAGAAGCTCCAGCACAGATCATGGCATCAGAGATCCTGTTCTGACCCCAGTACTGCTTGCACTGAGCAGGGGTGAGCAGGGGCAGGGCCACCTGCTGGAGGATGGCTGGGCTTGCTGGGAACCGCAGGAGGAAAACAGAGGAATGAGTGAGCGCGAGGCTGTCTGTGTATGTGTGTATGCATACAAATGTGTCCCTTTTCCACTGACTGTTCAGGAGTACAGTTGAGAAGAGCAAGACTAAGAATTCCAATGAACCACTACTTGTACTTGTCATAAGTGGCAAACAAACTTGAACTTTGCACTGGGGTTCCACTTCCACTCACAAGTAGTGCCGGTTTTTCCCCAGCCAGTGGTGACACAGCGGGTGCCGGAGTCGAAGTTGGAGGAGGCCAGGCACACAGGGGACACACGGTTTGTCATCTGGACTGGGGAGGACAGCTTCAGCAGGGTGACGTCATTGTTGAAGTTCTGGCTGTTGTAGTAGGGGTGGGTGATAGCCTACAGGGAACATTGCACGGATGCCAATGCAGAGAAGTTGACATTAACTCAGTCATTACATTACGTTTCATTCATTTAGCAGACGCTTATAGTCATTATGGCTGCTAAGCATTTTTTTGAGCCTGACCATTTTAAATATTTTGAAAATTTCCCAGCTGCTTTGATGTGTGAATTATCCCTTCATCGGGCGTAGAATCTTACCCTGGCAATGCTTTTGACCTGAATCTGCTCAGCGTTGGAATTGCGATTGTGCTCTCCTAAGATGACACGGTGACGGCCAGGACTGTGGGTGAAGGGGGGGGGGGGGGTGGAGAGAGAGAGACACATGCAAAATATGTAGATCTGAGAGTGATAATCCTGTTTTTAGATTTTAAATATAATTGGACTTGTTTTTGGTATTAATCTAGAGACTTAATTGAAGTAAATTACACACTATTTTGAGAAATCATGTGAGGTGACACTTTTTTTTTACTGTAATGGCCCCCCAGATGTACTTGTTTTAAGCCTAAGCAAGCACTTTACTTACATCATGCACTTATTTACATTGACATTGACATTTAGTCATTTAGCAGATGCTCTTATCCAGAGCGACTTACAGTAAGTACAGGGACATTCCCCCGAGGCAAGTAGGGTGAAGTGCCTTGCCCAAGGACACAATGTCATGTGGCACGGACGGGAATCGAACCGGCAACCTTCAGATTACTAGCCCGCTTCCCTAACCGCTCAGCCATCTGACTCCCATATGCCCTGTGACTTATATTTCACAGGGCATTTTTGCAGTCTGACACAATGCTCCCACTGACAGTATCTGCCAGAAGGGCAGGCGGGGGACAGAGGTGAAGCACTTGAGGGCGAAACCACTTACGTGACACGGCAATGAGCAGCTGTGACCACCCAGTATGGGCTGAGCAGAGATCCTCCACAGAAGTGGAAGCCATTGGTTTGCTGGAGGGAGAGGGATTTGGGATTCATGTCACTGAGCAAGTCACTCTGAAGGAATTTCTGAAAAGTGTGTGTTTAAAAAAAAAGGTGAATGTAGATTACCTGTAGGGACACCTGCCACGGCCAGGACCCGGACACTGCATTCTCTCCATTCACAATCTTGTTGTAGCCGCTCACCTGGGGCTTGATGGAGGGCACTCCGCACCCTAGGGCCCAAAACCGACACCATCAGAAGACAGGTTGACCACGACTTTAACCAACGTCATGAAAGTCAAACCAGCTCATGGCATCTTGTCCACCACTCCATCATCACATCACACAACATTTGTACATGTTCACGTGTGCTTGTGTCCGTCATAACCTGTTTCCCCTGACGGTTTGAGGACTAGGTGTTCCACCACCGACTGTGCCACAATATGAGCATGACAACACTCACCCAGTGCAGAGGCCACTAGAGCAAGACAGCTGACAATCCAAAGCATGGCGATAGTCTCTTGGCTTTAACTAACCGTCTCTCTGGCACTCTGCTCTTATAGTGTTCCCTTGTCAGACCCTGAGCACTCCCTGTCCGTACCAGTCACAGGTACCTCCCATGGCTGATAGGCCTGGGAAACAGGAATGTGTCAGGCTGCTGTTGGACATGTGGAGATCTCTCATCAGTCATATTGGTATTTAGACCTATCCACATCTCTCAGAAGCATACTCATGTGTTTGACCAGCACAAATGGAGCAGTCAGCAAAACAAGTCTTTGCGCAATGTTTTCAGAGGTAGGATAACACCTTATCATCTGGGGAAAGTGGACAAATGTGTCAGGACAAATGCGACTGGATCTCTGCCAAGACCTTGACTTATTTTATTCTCAGTTCAGGTGAGCCCTGCTACCAATCATCAGGAAATATATGTCTACTTCTAGGCCTCTAAGTATCCCCAGGGATGGAAAATACATGCCAAAAGGATGACTGCTAAAATCTTGGCACATTATTATGTTCAAAATGTCATGAAGTCTTGTAAGAATAGTACTGAAACCTTTAAGGTACTGAAAACAGGAAGTTTACTGTAAAAATCTTTATCACGTGGATCTTGCAAATGCAAGCATTTGTGTGCTAAGGCGGAGTCAAACCACATTGATAGTATCTTTCATAAAGCCATTTTGTAACTCTGACACTTACTCATTGTAGGTGTCCTTACTTGTTTTTTGTTTGTTGTTTGAGTTTGTTGCTATAATTTTATATTATAAATACTATAATAATTGTATATTATGATTGTAATAGAAAAACCAAAGAAGAAGTGATTAAAGGAACATACTATATTTTTCTGAATATAAGAGACAGTCCAGAATATAAGAAGAATCCTAAAGCTTTAGCTTTTAGTCACAGTCTTTGGTCTTTTCATGTTATTTGTATTTATGTGCGAATAATGCTGTTCTTTGTTATAATTGTTCCATTGCATCTTTAACAGGAATCCTCATAAATATGATTCAATTCTAGTCCAAAAGAAACAAAAACACAAAAACACCTCTTAGAATCCCACAGTTGTATTTATTCTTACATAACAAAGAAAGCTGTTTCGATGGGGTGATTAGCAACATCTGTTGGCCCATGTGTTGGGGATGTGTTTGAGGTCATGCTGGGATCTGAGATGATTTGATGTGGACTTGGAGGGTTCAGTCCACCTCCTCGATGGTAGGACCAGAGGAGGAACCACCACCAGCACCACCAGGGAAGCCCCCAGGCATGCCCCCAGGCATGCCCCCAGGCATGCCCCCAGGCATGCCCCCAGGCATGCCCCCAGCACCCTGGTACAGTTTGCTGATGATGGGGTTGCACACTTTCTCCAGCTCCTTCTGCTGGTGTTCGTATTCCTCCTTCTCTGCAGTCTAGATGGGGGAAGGACAAATGGACGATGGGAAACAAGAGAGAGAAGAGGCAGAAGGGTTGACGAGCAGAGAACTTGTTCAGTATTCCTGAAACGTCCTCACTTCTAAACAATGACGCAGTAGAGATCGTTTCCTTTACCTGGTTCCTGTCCAGCCAGGCGATCACTTCGTTGCACTTGTCCGTGATGGTCTTCTTGTCCTCAGGGCTGATCTTGTCCTGGAGCTTCTCATCCTCCACGGTGCTCTTCATGTTGAAGGCCAGAGACTCCAGAGAGTTCTTAGCTGTGACCTTCTCCTTCTGGGCGTCGTCCTCGGCCTTGTACTGGTCGGCCTCCTGCACCATGCGCTCAATATCCTCCTTGGTCAGACGACCTGGGAAAGGAACAGTACTCTAAAACTGGTGTGGTTGTGTGCCGTGTGTTTGTTTGTCTGTGTAGTGTGTGTGTGTGTATGTAGTGTGTGTGCATGTGTGTGTGTGGTGTGTGTCTCCTTTAGCCTGCTGCTTCCTCTCTTTATCTTCCTCTAAATCATTCTTGGAAACCTCTCCCCCATAACATGCACAAATTCCCATCCAGGTTTAACGGATTAAGCTGCTTCAAACTACTTTAGCCTTGGAAAGCTGAAGAGTCTCCAGGGGTATACCTTTGTCGTTGGTAATGGTGATCTTGTTCTCCTTCCCAGTGCTCTTGTCCACCGCAGACACATTGAGGATGCCGTTGGCGTCAATGTCAAAGGTCACCTCGATCTGGGGGACCCCTCTGGGTGCGGGGGGGATGCCCGTCAGCTCAAACTTTCCCAGGATATTGTTGTCCTTGGTCATGGCTCTCTCACCCTCAAAAACCTTAGAGACAACCAGGCGGATGGGGTGAGTTTTAGCTTGTAATGGCAAATTCTGTTTGTAACATTATTTGTTTGATTATTCTGTTCAGTATATCCTGATTTGAGTCAGGAACTAAGCTTATTGACTGGTAGATTGAGAGAAAAGAAAGGACTGGTATCATAAATTGAGGAATTTTATACTTAATGGCTGAGACAGAAAGAGGTGCCCTGTTCTTACAAATCCACCATACATTAGGGTATTCTATGGAATGGACAGATAGAATGGACAGATGGATAACTAGTGACTTGACTTATTTGTGGTATAATGTTGAAGGTACTGAAGGTTATCCGAAACTGTCAGACGTGCTGCCTCTAAGTGCACATGGTTCCTGTTCCCAGCTGATCCTAAGCAAAATCGTTTTGTTTAATGATGGTTATGTTTAATAAATACTTGTCCAAAAGACATTTAATTGGTTTGAGGCAAATTTTCTGTTTTTGGATTTCATGTTTTAGTAGTTGTATGCCATTTTGTAGGACTTTTGACCCAGCATAGCGGAAATTTGATTTATTTCCCATCTTAGATATGACTGGCTGCTTTATTTACACACGCATGTAACAATGGTTAGGCTCCACCAGCAACAGGGTTCCACCGTACAGCTGGCCCTCTCGGATATCTCCAGCCCTCACCTGGATGAGCACACCAGGCTGGTTGTCAGAGTAGGTGGTAAAGGTCTGGGTCTGCTTGGTGGGGATGGTGGTGTTCCTCTTGATGAGGACGGTCATGACCCCTCCGGCCGTCTCGATGCCCAGGGACAGCGGCGTGACGTCCAGCAGCAGCAGGTCCTGCACGTTCTCAGACTTGTCCCCAGCTAAGATGGCCGCCTGCACAGCTGTGGAGGATGAGAACTGGGATTGAAACCATTTGTATGAAAACACAGGCTGTAAGTATGATTACAAAAGCCCGCTATGGAGATGGAGCTTTCATATAAGTGTTCCTGGGGTGAAACCCACTTATTGAGGTGGAGCTCTCAAATATATTCATCTAATGTGTTGTGTGTGAAGCAGACTGAGTCACACACCAGCACCGTAGGCCACAGCCTCATCAGGATTGATGCTCTTGTTGAGTTCACGCCCGTTGAAGAAGTCCTGCAAAAGCTTCTGGATCTTGGGGATGCGAGTGGAGCCGCCCACCAGGACGATGTCATGGATCTGGGCCTTGTCCATCTTGGCGTCCCTCAGGGACTTCTCCACTGGCTCCAGGGTGCCTCTGAACAGGTCTGCGTTCAGCTCCTCAAAGCGGGCCCTGGTGATGGAGGTGTAGAAGTCGGCTCCCTCGTACAGGGAGTCGATCTCGATGCTGGCCTGGGTGCTGGAAGAGAGGGTGCGCTTGGCGCGCTCGCAGGCCGTGCGCAGACGACGGACGGCGCGTTTGTTGTTGACGATGTCCTTCTTGAACTTGCGCTTGAACTCAGCAATGAAGTGGTTGACCATGCGGTTGTCAAAGTCCTCACCCCCAAGGTGGGTGTCACCGGCTGTGGACTTGACCTCAAAGATGCCATCCTCGATGGTCAGAATGGACACATCAAAGGTACCGCCACCCAGATCGAAGATCAGGACATTGCGCTCACTGCCGACCTGGAACGAAAAACAATACAGCACAGATATAGTAGGTATAGAATAGAATAGAACCCGTTCTAGAATAGAACGAAAGTAGCAAAAAACTGTAGTGGTCATTGGTTTTGGGAATGTAATTTAGCCTCCAAACTGCCATTTTATGTTTATTTCTTTTGTCCGTTAGAGAGGACATCTTGGCCTATCTAATGATGTCACAAATGTAAACAACCTCAGATATAGCACTGTAATTAGAATTAGTTAATTAAGTTGTTTGTTTACTTTCCCCCCGTCTTTCACAGAGATATAGAAATTTTTCATTATCTTACAGGAGCAAGGATTCAGACTTTTTCTGGTTATTACTTTTTTGTCCAGACCATAGGCGATGGCGGCTGCAGTGGGCTCATTGATAATACGCAGCACGTTGAGTCCGGCGATGAGCCCGGAATCTTTGGTGGCTTGGCGTTGGGAATCATTGAAGTAAGCAGGAACTGTGATGACGGCATTTGTTACTGGCTGAGGAGACAATTTTATCCGTTAGATGGCTCTGTTTTTACAGTTATAGATGATTGTTGCAACAGAGCTGACGGTTGTGACCTACCTTGCCCAGGTAGGCCTCAGAGATTTCCTTCATCTTTGTGAGGACCATGGAGGACACCTCCTCTGGGAAGAAGGTCTTCACCTCACCCTTGTACTCCACTTCCATCTTGGGCTTGCCGCCGTCGTTCACCACATTGAAGGGCCAGTGCTTCATGTCCGACTGCACCACAGCGTCGTCAAACTTACGACCAATCAAACGCTTGGCATCTGGGGCAGTGAGAAAAGTGGGAAAAGCATTGTATGGACAGGATAGATATACATTTCTAGATAACCTGGGATGATGACAACCCTCATAATTAGATTATTCTGATCTAGTACACCCTCATGTGGATGAAACCGGTAACTGCAGAAAAGAGGCAGCTTTACCCTATATGGGAAGCCTGCACCCCTGGAGCACTGACAGTTTTACGGCCCTGCCGTTCCTGATGTGTCCTATAGGGCGAGGCTGTACACTTAGCAGACCTATAGGACAGTTTATGAGGGACACGAGTTGGGTTATTCAGAGAACCGATTAGTTAATAAAGTATAACAACTTAATGCATATTATCTACTTACCTTTATATAGTTATTAATCGGGGGAAACTAAAATTAACAATGTGATAAAATCATATATTTGATTCTAGTAATCTTTCATTCTGATATGACAGGACTGTTGTTTGCCTATTTACCTGATTTCCGCTTAAATCGATTCTCGAAATCGACATTAATAACCGCCCTTTCCATAAACAGGAACTAATTGAGTGGTTTTGTGAATTCAAATAAAAACATTACATTAAGATATAAAACAGTGTAGTGTTTTAATCACTACGGATTAAAACATCTGTAGATGTTCGCTGTTTGTCTTCATACATAGCTTAGAGGAGACAATTAAGTGTTTAGGTGAATTGAAACATTACACACATAGTTGGATCAGATGGACAATGCAATTACATGATCTGCTACTGTAGTTACTGTTTCTCGTGTCCCTCCTGAACTCTGCTCAGCCTGCTATACTGGCTCATACCTGTAACTGTACAGCTTCCCACTATAGGACGCATCAGGAACAGCAGGGCCATAAAACTGTCAGGGCCATAAAACTGTCAGGACTGAAAAACTGTCAGTGCTAAAGCAAGTCCGCAGGCTCCCCCATCTCGCTTTCCTCTTAACCTCTCCTGTCAAGTTCCCCACTCGACCTCTAGAGGCTTTGTGGGAACGGCCGTTCTCAGACCACACTGGTCATTCCCCTTATCAAGATGGCTCCCTTCCAGTTTTAGGGGTGGTGTTAAGCTTCTGAGAAATACACAATGATTGTTGAGGATGGCCTTACCAAACACAGTGTTGGTGGGGTTCATGGCCACTTGGTTCTTGGCAGCATCTCCAATCAGCCTTTCTGAGTCAGTGAAGGCCACGTAGCTGGGAGTGGTCCTGTTGCCCTGGTCGTTGGCGATGATTTCCACTTTGCCATGCTGGAAGATGCCCACACAGGAGTATGTGGTGCCCAGGTCAATGCCTACTGCGGGTCCTTTCGACATCCTGCATCAAGAATACAGTAGCAATCAATGACGACGACAGAATGAGCCAGTTAACGTTCTATAACTGCATTGAAAACAATTATTGTGTGTGTGGTGTGTGTGCATGTTTGTCTCCGCCATTTACAGAGTGTCACAGTCCTATGTCACGCTAGCAGTGATCCTCAGGGATCAGCTGTTCTAGAAGGGTGCATCATGGCGCACTGCCATCCATGCCAACGATACCAAATCATGACACTCAACACAGCAACACCACCAAGGTGCCACCATGCAGCACTGCCCCCATTACAACCCGGTGTTAGAACTGGACCAATGATCTCACAAGAGTCACCAGTATTATTTTCCGACAGCTGGATTCTGTGAGTCACAGAAACCCATCCTATTAATAGGAACCCTTGAACCTATGGGAATCCAGCATTATTTAATCATTTCATTTCTCTGACACTTGACTGTGACCTTCTTGGCAACATCGTTTTGAGATAGCAGGATTTCCATGGACTGTTGTGTCAAACCAACCTGAATCATACAAGCTTGCCTCATGTGTCAGCATAGAAGAACCAAATCATGTGGTTTTAGTGAGGCTCAGATTCTTTGATTTGGAGCGTGATTACCAATGTTGCCAAGTGTGTTGCAAGTGGTCACCTTTCCCTTTTTGACCTATTCAAACTCTCAAACGATTAGGACAATTACATTTACAGAATCTACACTTATACAATGTGTGTTTGCAAAAATGTATTTTTTCTGACGAATCACTTTGCGATCAAGAATGGAGGAAATGGATGTGTCGCAGTGTTAGGCAGACCGTGTGTTCTTCCACATATCTAACCAGAAATGACACAAGCAGACACAAGCACAGCCTTTTTCGGTCCTGCCTGGCACTGAGCCACCCGTGTGACCAGAAACACAGGATCACGGAGCGACAGGACGAACATTAAGTAGCTTTTGATGCAGACACGGGCTTCCTCAGGTTAGGCTGATACAACACGTTCCACCCCTCGGTCAAAATCAAACAGCTGTTTGACATGAAGCGTGCAAGCTTTTCTCTTTCTGTCTAGACCTGTGGAGCCAAACCTCCAGCTTGACCTGTCTAGTTCCTCAACCAGCAAGCAAAGCAGACCGAGTGCATGGCTTCTTAGAAACGGATTTACCTTGCTCTGTCAGATGGAAAAGACTTGAGAGATTACTGAGTTTACAACTTTATTTTCACCCTCAACACTACCCCGGCAGCTATGTTCCACTGCAACGCTCCTCTCCCTCTCGTAGACAGGCAGACCAAGAGGATGAGTGTCTCGAATCCTCAGCATATATAGCCACTGAACACAGTCGGGAGAGATTCCTTCAAAGGTCAGGTGACTCTCCCAGAGAAAGTTCCAGGCTTGTGTCACTCTGTACCCGTTAAGTAATACTGTTAACTCCCTTGGGCAAGGGAATCTCAGCTGTAATCGAATATCTATGAATGAAAAGTGACAAAAGGTTGTCAAAGGGCATAAAAAGACTAAATGATAAAAAACAACAATGAGGCACTTTGAATTCACCTTGAACACTTCCCATTATTTTATACTTTTATTGAACTAACTTGAACCATACCTTCTATCTGAGAATGAATGAGGGGTGAGTTTGGGGCACGCTTAATGGGATTCACATGATCTCTGGGCTGGTTTGTGAGATATGCAGTTAGGAACACCACTGGCTTTTCACAGCAGGAAATCCACCAGAAATGCAGAGCAAACGTATTATACCGACTCACATGGTACATTTCACACTGGAGACAACATGAAATCAATCCATTGGTCTGTGTGAAGCATGACAAAGCAGGAAAGCTGTGTACATAAAGTGCAAAAAGACACAGTGTTCCTATAAAGTTAACACATTTACACAATTTTTTTACATTAAAAACTGTTTACTTTTGACCACCATAAACAATCCCTACAATAAAAACCCTTTTGGGATATCAATGTGACTAGGCAAATTCTACACTGTCAAACTTAAGATAAAATGTCAAGTTACTAACTTAAAATACAGCCCTTCTTTCTGTCTGACCTAAAACCTCTTTCAGTATTCTCTCACTTCCCTGGCCCCACTGGCTTCTACACAAAAGTATCTGCTTGGATAGGAATGTCTCACACATAACATTTCTGACGCTATTCATTCATGTGCAGTACTGTAATAACAATAGGATACACATTTTTGAGGTCATCGAAAACCGATTCTGCATTCACTGACAAAACCTCTGATTCTCACACACATTCCATCAAAAGTCGATGCCGGTTTTGAAAAAATAAGCTTTCCATGTCTGGGAAAACCATTCCATCAATTTACAGTGATCCAACTGATCCCTCAGACAAACCACCAAACGTATACCCTGCAACACAGCTGGTGCATACTTAAAGAAGCAAGATCCTGACAGTGTTTCCATGGCTCCAAAGAGATGTCCACGCCTCAAGCTATTCCTGGAAGCGGTGACACTCTCTAATATACAGAGTACTGGGTGCTCTTCAACCACTCTCACGGCACCTTCTCCTCTTCCTCCTCCTGCACCACACCCCCCCCCCCCCCCCCCCCCCCCCCCCCCCTCTGCTCTTTCACAGAACTGCGCCAGTGGACGGCTCCTCCTGTTACACAGGCCCACTAAGACATGAGATAGCACACCTCAAGTCATTTATAGTACATTACACATTACACCTGTTGCAGCCGTACAGGTCATACTCTGGTCCACGTTTTTCTGGGAGATTTGTTTTCTTCCAGGGTTTTTAATCCCAGATTAGGGTCAAAACATTCATCCATCCTTGCCAATATGCCACCCAGATGATGAAGTAAATTCTCTAGGATGGATTTAACATCAAACTCAAACCCTGCACCCACTATGTGAGTATTCAAGTTAGCATTCAACGTAACCATTTTCGTGTCTGATACTTACTCATCCATAGAACACTTTCAATCAAATATGTCTCAAAATAAATATGAAAAAAAAATAAAAAATGTAGAAGGAATTGGGGGTTAAGCAGCATAATTCCCTGAGCATAGACTTCCAAGGATTACAAATGCCAACACTTTTGGCAGGGTATGTGCACCTAAAATCCTATTAAGAGGGTTCTAGTCTTATATGCGATAAGTCTCTCGTTCTGTCTCTCTTGTTGTGAGTCCAGACCACAGTTTCTCCAGGTTCAAGCTGAAACTTCTGGGTTCTGCTGGACCCGCCTCGACTCAGGAGAAGAAGCTACGGAGCTGGTACAAGAAGTGTTCATCTTTGTTCTTGCGAGTCCGGCAGTGTCCGTTCATGTAGTCCCAGGCGGAGCGCTTGCAGTAGTTGTAGAAATGTTCCTCGGCCTTCTTCAGGGTGAAGTTCAGATCGAGAGTCCCCTGAAGGCTGCAAGGAAAAACAGCATGACACCCATCAAACAAAGTAGTACACAGTATATTGTATACTTTCGATGAGACAGACACATAATGTGTTTTAGTATGTCTGTATAAATATATATATCTAGTTTGCCCATGCTTCCTTTTATAAAAAACTGCTGGTGTAAATGATACATACATGTTATACTGTGAATGAGACAAACCTGTGAGTGTGTGTGTGTGTGTGTCAATCTATATCTAGCTTGCTTGCAAGATGCTGAGATGCTTCATGCACAAACCTGCTTGTGAACTGGATGAGCTGTACATCGTTCCTGCATCTTAGCAAAGATTCTCTGTTCTCCAACAGGATGGTGGCGCAGATGAAGAGTTCAAAGGTGAAGTCTGTGTTAATGGCCTGGGGCTCCGTCAGCAGATTATCCTCTGGAACTAGACCAGGAGACCGACAACATAGAAATGAGGCACCCGCATATACAGCCTTCACTAGGTATGACACTACATCTTCAGTGCTCTGTGTGTGTGTGTGGGCCTGCACCCCACCTATGTTGTGTGTCAGCGTGTGTGTACGTGCATGTGTGTATGTGCGTGTGTGTGGCCTGCACCCCACCTACGCTGTGTGTGTGTGTGAGCGTGTGTGTGGCCTGCACCCCATCTACGCTGTGTGTGTGTGTGAGCGTGTGTATGTGCGTGTGTGTGTGGCCTGCACCCCACCTATGTTGTGTGTGTCAGCGTGTGTGTACGTGCGTGTGTGTGTGTGGGCCTTTACCTCACCCATGCTGTGTGTGTGTGTGTGAGCGTGTGTGTACGTGCGTGTGTGTGTGTGCGTGGGGCTGCACCTTACCTATGCTGTGTGTGTGGGTGTGTGAGCGTGTGTGTACGTGCGTGCGTGTGGGCCTGCACCTCACCTATGCTGTGGGTGTGTGAGCGTGCGTGTGTGTGTGTGTGGGCCTGCACCTCACCTATGCTGTGTTTGCTTGCCAGCCTCTCCTGGTAGCGGGCACGCTCCACCTGCTGTGAGATGAGTTCCAGGTGGTCACAACTCAGGATCTCAAACAAACGCAGAGCATCACTGTGTTCAAACTCCCTCTGGAAGCCCAGCAGCAGCCACCTGCCACACACACACACACGCACACACACACACGCACACATACAGACACACACATGCAAAATACTTATACAAAAGTAAATAACAGTTACTAAGAGAACTGTGCATAACGTCTAAAAAGGGTTGTTGAGTAAATGTATGTGTGTATGAGTGTGGTGTGTGTGTGTGTGTGTGTATGTTTGTGCATGCGTGTGTGTTCCATACCTATGACAGAATGTGAAACTCTCCATGTTGTCTGTGACCAAGTGGGCATAGAGCTGAGGGTCTAGTTCCTTAAGCAGCGCCGCCTCCAGCTCTGAGAGACAGCACGGAGAGCCAATCAACACAGTCATTCCGGCATCATCACCAGAACACAGGAGATTACATCAGAAGACAGACACACAAATCACAGTCATACAGAGCAAACTCCACCTATTAACTGCACGCAGTTCAATCAAACTTAATCACCAATAAGTCGCTTTTCTGTAAAGAGCTAGATAGTAAACAAACCGATCTTCCTGTGTAGTCCATCCGCCGTGAAGTCCTTAGAGAACTTCTCCATGTAGCAGGAGAAGCTCCAGAACGTGTCCACCTCAGAGTCCATGACCTCCAGGAACCGGCTGCACAAGTCGTTCATCCCCTGGGCGTAGCTGACCTCTGAGTCCGGAATACAAGCATGTGATCACGTGACATGCAAATCAGTTCAGGATTCTCTTTTGGGTCTCGTCCACATAGATGGATACATCTCTGGTATTGTGTGTCTTTAAACCAGTGTTTCTCAACTGGTGGGTCGCGAGCTGGTGTGGAGAGGGTCGTAGACATGTGTTTCAGCTCCGTCAAAAAATATTTGTACTTTTCGGAAGTTGCTGAACTTCCGATTGTGCGCTTTTATTTTGATAGCCGTGTTATACAGAGTTACATGCCAACTACCAGCCAATCATAAACACCACCAGGAACCCCCCAACCCCCTTGCCCCCCCGGTCGTGACTTAATGACCAAGGAGCAATATGGATCCCGAAGTTAGACCAGTTGAGAAACACAGTTTTACCACAGTGCTTTGCTTTGCATTGTCTTGTCCCAAGAATTTCAGTGCCCAGTCTGACCTTGTGTTGTTCTGTGCACCTGACAAATAAAAAAACTTGAAACTTGCTTTTAGTCATTACGCCACTAGAGGGCTCTCTAACACTCGAACAATGTCGCTAACTACATGCATCATTACAATCCGCATCAAAACTGAAACTAGAGAAAGACACAAAGAGGTGTGAAAGTGAGACACAAACGAGACACAGTGAAAAAAGTGTGATCAAGACAAAAAAGAGAGAAGAAATTGTTAGAACAAGTGGTCAAAGTGTGAAAACAGAGAGAGGATAGAGAGAGATAGTGTTTGTGTGTTGGTAGGAGTTTGTGTGGGTGGAGGCAGAAGGGAAGATAGGCTTTACCACAGGTTACTCTTGATCAAACGTGACAGCCGTGTCCTGCCTCCTACCTGGGTGAAAAGCAGCATAGGTGATGAGAATGTTCCTCAACACCAAGAGATTTCCTGATCCTTCACCCCTGAATGGAAAATGCACACCGTCAACACACTCTCTCTCTCTCAAAATGAATTAAATGAAATCACTGCTTTCACTTAATAAGTTGTCGTATGTACCTGCTCTGTATGTTAAGAAGGCATGTCACACCAAATGCCTGAAAAGGCTAATCTCTACCAACAGGGCCTCCTTATCCCAGAGTAAACAGAGGGCCCTGTTTCTGCTCTGAAATCCCTCACTGAGTTCATTCCTGGCTGTATGAGACAGTTTGAACAGAATCTTAAACTGTTTGCATAGAAAAAGATGCACAGATTAACCCGCTCTAAACACGCTGCTGGACTACTTTATCTGGAGCGTTAAGAAGTTGGAGCTCAGTTCAGTAGTAAACAACAGAAACATACTGTGTTACACAATAAGCTTTGGAAGTATTTCTGGTTGTTTGTAGCAAGTGACCAAAGCCTGACACAGCAGATTCTGCTAAAGATCTCTGACCGAGAACAGAAGCATTCCTGACACAGCTGAAGAGAGGGGGTCACGTGAAGCTGATCAGTTCTGAAACAAGAGGACGATAACTTAACTGCTACTCACAAGTAGTAGTCCAGGTCTCTGTCAGTTCGAGGCACATCCTTGTCAATGATCCGAATAGCCTCTTGGAGCTCCTCAAGGTCAAAGGTTACCCGCTCAAACAACACCTGAGGACAGAAAGCAGAAAGAGAGACAGGCGTCAGCCATCAAGGACACACACTCACCAAACACACTTCAACACCATCGATGCTGGTGTTTATAAAGGGGCAATAAAAGTAGTGTTACCTGTCAGAAAAATAATGTGACATAGTCTTACACACAACAGGCGTGGGAATGACAAACAACCTTTATTGACTTACTGAACCGTCTATGTCCTGGTTCAGTTAGAGCTAGTTAAAGCTCATGTGTAAGTTCAGCAAACAGTTGAAAAACCCTAACCACAAGCAGCAAATTGGGCCAAGGTAAAGACATCCTGTCTGGACCTGTGCCTGGAGCTCCAGGAAGGCTAGCTTGTCTCTGACTTCCTCCTGCTGGTCCTGCTGCTGGGCGTGGGCCTGCCTCTGGTCGAAGTAGCGCACCGCTTCCACCAACTCAGCTGAAATGTAGAACAGGGAACAAAGGAGAAAGGGAGTCAGAAGTCGAAAATAGAGAGAGGAGAGCATGAGAGAGAGAGCACAGATCCAAAAACACCGCTTTTCAGGGAAAGCGAAACGTCCAAGATTGAGAACGATACCATCAGTGCCGTTGAGTCTCAGCCGGATGGAATCAGGAAGCATCTGCTGCCACTTCCTCTTCATGACCTGGTAGCGGACGGCTAGCTGCTCCTGCAGCAGGGGGCGCTCTAGAGCGGTGGAGCTGCAGGGGTACATCCCAAACAGGAAACGCCACACCAGGCCACGCTCTGTGGGAGACACACCACCTGGACAGACAGAGCCAACAACGTAAAATGGCCTCTGGTACCAAAAACAGTACTGTTATTATCATGCCCACTGTGCTGGCACAGAGAAATGCTGTTGCTTCTTCCATCACTAAGGCAATTGACAGGCTACTGTACTGTAATGGACTGGATCAATGGTATCTTGGTATATTACTTTTAACCAACCTATAGGCTTAAATAAACTTTGGGAATCTGAGAGAAAAACAACCCTTGATCCAAGGTAAACCTCAACCTTCTTTTCTTTCATTCTGTCATTCTTTCATTCAAAGGGAACATTAGGCTATGCTCTGCAACATAACCCGCTAGTAAAGCTGGAGGGAGGTTTACAAAGAGGAAGAAATAGAAGGAGAGAGAGAGGGGAGGAACAAGTGGAGGGAGAAAGAGAGCCTGAGTGAGAGAGAGAAAGATTTTCCACATTCCTGAATCCGGATCATGCTCGTGATAGATTCACTGTGATGTGTCCCCTGATTAGGGACTTCTGAAGGGAGGTGGGAGTAGCCCCTATGGTCCCTTGGAGTGTCTGTCTTGTACCCTGCGTGCGAAGAAAGCTTCATGACTCTGCCACAGCCTTTCAGCATGACAAAAGCGACCTACACAGACATGTCGGGTTACTGGAAGACCAAAGTTACAATTTATGAGGCTTGTTGTCTCTCCTCTATGGACCACAATGGATGAGAAAGATGCAGCTGTTTTTACACAAACATCTCCTCCATCCTGCTGACAGACTGGTTGCCAATGAGCATTCCTACATTCCTGTTTTGTACAGTACCTACTGCCCACCCTCACACAATCTGTTTGGGACCTCACGGCCACTGTGTGTGTGCAATGTGGACAGCATCAAGATTTTGACAGGAATTTCATGATTTTTTGATTCTCTACACATAAGACTTTCTGGTTGGATAAGAAGGTCTCACTCACACATGACTATTTGTATCTGACAATGGCTTTAAAGTTATGAGACAGGCAGTTGATGTTCACTGCATGGGGACATGCAAACCTTCTGGCAGAGAACATCAACTGCCTGTCCTATAACTGTAAAGTCATTGAGAGACTAAAATAGTCATGCTCGGAACCCTTTGCTTTAGGGTTTTCTGGATGTTAGACTTCGGACTCCTTATGAATAGTTTGCCTATTCCACAGAGCTTGCTCCTCAGGCAAAGCGTCACTTGACTCTTGACTGCTGCGGTCGAGTAGGCTAGCTAATATACAAATCAGGACATCATTTTGAATGAGCTTTTGAAACCTAATAAACAAAAATAAATAAAAGCATATTCAATGTAGTTAAAATTGCTCCCAAAGTGTTTACTGCACCACGAAGAATAAACTTAATCCGGAAATTCCTCAGTGGTTTGAGAGAATGAAATTGTCATTAGGGATTTATACGGTCGATGGACATTCAAGAGCTTCATTATCAAAGAAATTACATGATTTTTCATTTACCGTTTTTGAAAATGTGCATTCGCAACCTTGATTCGTCCACTCTCCCTTCTGCATCCATCACCCCAGGTAACCGGAGCGGTGTTGTGGTTGGTGCAGGAGTTGTTACCGATCCAACTGTCCGCCGGACAGCTACGTCTGCGGTCGTCGCTAACGAACTCCTGGGCATCGTTCCGTTCATTAGGCTAAATGTTTATTTTAGTTGCGGGATTCCTGTTACATTACCCGAAGCTTTTGTGTGTACTTCTACTGCTTAACACAGGTGACGACAGTAGTGTATTCATGTCACACATATTTATTCCATGGAGACACCTATTTAGTGGAGACACCGACTTGGACAGCGCATCCTTTTACAATGAAGTCGGACCAGCCTAGATCATTATGTTATAAAGAACCAAAAGGACGAGCAGCCTATCTTACTCGTATGAAACTTTCTATAGAATCCACTGGTGATCCAAGGATACTCCAGCTCAGAAATTCGTTGTGAGATTTATCTGTGTGAACCGCCCACTTCTCTTTCCTGCGGGTCATATGACTGAAACTTTTTTTGTGCGGCCTACATTTAGCATAGGCTAACGGGTTCAAAGCTTCAATTTGCAGCAAAGGAGCTCAGAGTATTGAACTCCACCTAGTGGTTCACTGAATTATTCTGAAAAAGGTTACAAGATTGTTGCACACTCAAATGCACATGCCATGGAAAGAGTAAAATTGCAGTAAGCCTAATATGTGTCTGGTGGTCTATGGTCTGGTCCCGTCATTCATGACACTCGATATCGGATAGGCTACAGCGAGTAATGCCGTTGCCCCATACAGTAGAGACAGTATTTGTAATAAAAAAAATTTGCAACTGGCAGGCTATTTCTTTTTTATTGAAACAGTAGGTCTGTTATTTTAATTGTGAACTCTATTTTGCCATTGTAAACAAACAACAATGTATTATCCCTATCATTAGGGTGACTAGACACTTTACTGACAGTGCTGCATACAAAGGAATGGGTGTGTCCTCCAGATCTGAAAGAAAATACAGCCAAAATTATATTTAAGCCACAGCCAAACCTCAACATAGTTTTCCCCGAACAATATAAATGATTAATGAGAGTGAAACTGGTCAGTCAGGGATTATTTATATGTCCTTTTACTCAATATTTATGCTAGAAAGGATTGCAATAGCAACTCTGATTTTGCAATGCATATACAAAGAGGATAGAAGTTTGAATATAAAAGCTTTCTAAAATAGAATAGCCTACCTGTGGCTGGTTTAAGTGTGGGCCTCAGAGAAAACACATTCACTCTTGTTCCGTTTCCATGGTACTGCCGGCGCCTGTCATTGATGTGACACTGCATGCTGCAGTAGTAGGTGTCAGTGTCGTTTAGCTCGAGATGGTTTAGCACTAAGGTACTTTTTGTCTTCAGAAACCTCTCCTGAAACGGGACCCATTTGCTTACTTCCTTCCAGCCGTTCCTCTTGATGAACCAGCTGGTCACACAGTTTAAGATCTTGTCTCCCCGGTCGGAGAGTGTACGACAGCTGATGGAGATGTTCTGGCCCAAAATGCTGGTCACTTCCGGAGGGTTCTGCTCCACCCATATGTTTCCATAGACTGGACAGAACAATAAGACAAAAACACTGTGCTGTGTCTGACTTGTACAGTGCCCTCAATAATCATTGGTGCCCCTAGTAAAGATGAGTTATGAACAAAAAAGACACCTTATGGTGAATTAACTTATCACACTTATTTTTTTTACAAAACCTTGTGCCTCAATTATTGCCACCCCAAGATATTTCAATGAATACAATTTAACAGAAGTATTTTCCCATAATTTTTTACTTATTTATCAGTGTTTAGGAACTAATAATAATACGACTTCCTGTTTCACAGGGGTATAAATATGAGGTGACACAGAGGCAACATTCCATTATTCATACATCAACATGGGAATGATAAGAGAACATACAAATAAAATGAGTGAATAGTGTGTTTAGATTAATTCAGGTCAAGGAATGACAATAAAAAAATGCTATTCACTTGAAAATGTCTGTATCTACAATAAGGGCAACTAGTGCACAGTGCCCGTGATGCAGTCGATGATGAAGATCAATGACACACAAACAAATTCCTGGAAATACAAATAGTGCAGTGCTCATAATTTTTGTGCCTGCAGCTGCAGAACAGGCACAGTACTACTTGTTCAACCTCCACAACACCAGTGTCACCACAAGTCATTTTTCTTACATGGCATATCCTGGCGCACTTAATAGCTTAAGCACACATTTCACTTGATTTAACTTTTTATTTTAAACTAGAATAGAAGTGTTGACAACAGAAGACCCAAGTAGAGAGATTTCAGCATGTAAGTATGTAGTCAAATAAAAGAGATAATGCACAAGCAGCATTGTTTGTCATTTTAAAAGTTATTTAAAAACTAAAAAAGACAATTTACATACCCTGTGTATGGATCATGGCATGGATTAGAAGACTGTGTTGAAGCATCTATCTAAAATAAACAGAGCCATTGTTGATCCTGTTGTCATTCGGTATCACATATAAGCATATTACCCTATGTCTCAGTAAATGTATTCCAATATTTCAATATATTATTTCTAATTTAAAAAAAAATACTTCTGGTGCTTTTCTTTTTGACTAAATGAGTCTACATCAGATAAGAATGACAGAAAACATGTAATCAATCTTACCATTTAAATTTGATGTGTAGAACAATTTGGTTTTGTTCCGTAACACACTTCCTGCACTTGTCATCATTTTACTTGTACACACATCCTATGGTTAGTGGTAACATCTCTCTTCTACCGGGGGGCTCTTCCGCCTTGGTCTCACAGTGTGAATGTGCACATCAGTGTTTACAGGTTCTCAGATATTGGTGTCAAGTAATAACTTAAATCTTACATTGTAGAATTTTCCAGAATATTATTATTTTTTTTTTACAATGAAAAACCAATGATAGTCTATCATAGATATGGTCTAGATTTAGACAGATTATGAGTTGAAACACTTTCAACTGATACCATGACCAAGCTGGAACTTCCTTAAAACACCATTCTTAAGTAACAGGAAATATACACCCAAAGCATCTGACAAGTCTTTTAAACATTTTGACAGTTTGTGCTATGGCCATTGACCAGGATATGAGGCACAATGGACACTGCTGACACCTTCCTTGGAATCATGTCATTCTATAGGGTCCTTTCTCTTCACCACTCAGTAGGTACCATTCCAGAGCTTTGCCCAGAATCACATCTGTGTGTGTGTTTGTGAGTTGAATTGTGTTATTTACATTTTTCTCAAAAGTGACAAACAAATAGTGCATATGTGTTATACTAGACATATCTAATAGGAATATTTATTAGACTTATGTTTGCCATAGGCTCTGGTGTAGATGTTTCTGATGTGGTTTAAAGTTGGACATGTATCCCATCAGTAGTTTAAACCCTTCCTATTGTCTCTTCATTGGACTAGATGAAAACATTGACGTTGATTATCATCTTGACTTTGGCAACTGAGGCTGATGGTATGTGGCTTTCCATCAAACCTTTTTGAACAAGTTACTAAGTACTGTAACTAATGATGTGTTTAAAGTTTAATGTTGACCATGGTTTATTTGGACAGGTGAGGAGTGGGCCATCACTGTTCCTAAAGAATTAAATGCTGCGTTGTTATCTGATGTTACTATACAATGCAATTTCACCCACCCCCCTGCATTAAGTGAAGACTCGGTCAAGGTTTTTTGGAAAATACAGGGAAAAATAAACCCAGAAATCAATGAAAAGGATCAACATGAATTTATCTATCACCCCAATAACGGCTGGGTAAAAAAAAGCTTCCAAAATAGGACCACATTTACTGGAAATGTCCGTAAAAAAGACTGTTCCCTCAAGATACAAAATATCCAAGAGAGTGATGCAAACTCTTTCTTGTATATGAGACTTGCAACCGGAAAAAACAACTATAGTTTCAATAAGGACCTGGTCACAATCAAGATAAAAGGTAAGAATGGTAGGACTGTCTCAGTAAAACTGAACTGTAATTTCAAGCATTTGAATTCAGAATTAGTTTGAAGGACACTATTCTCCCCTTTTTGGTTCCAGGGGTCAATGTAACTCGTGAACTCCCATTTACAGGTGAACTTTTCACATGTTCCAATTTCAAATGTCATGGTGAAACTGTTTAGAAAAAGAAATGCAAAAATAATAGTTTTTTCCTTCACAGATAGCACACTTCAGTTTACATCGACGACTGGTAAATAATTACATCACCAATTATAGCCAAAACATCAAATATTTTCTATTGTAGCTCTATTCACACATCCATCATGTGGTGGACGTCATTAATCATGGACTTTATGGATTACAAGTGATACAGAGTACAGTATTTGAGAGAGTATAGATTAGAACATAAAGACGTTGACCTTAATTGAGGATTCTTTACATACAGCGATGATGACAACTGAAGACACTGGCCAATCAACAGTCGTATACGTGGCCTCCATTATTCCTTTTGTGGTAGTTCTGATTGCGATCACACTTGGCTTTATTTTCTTCAAGCATCATAAAAGGTTTTGTATGATTTCAAATGTAAATTAAATGATGTAAGAATCTGATAGGATTGCCCCTATGGGGTGCCGTTTGTAAAATGTTACATGTTCTGCTCAGTTTTTGCACATTTAGCATTAACAAATGTAAAATAAAACGGTGACATTTTCAACATTTAGAGAGAACGTTTTATAAATTTATGCAGTAACACATATATTTTATAATGTATATGTTAATAATAATAATAATAATGTAACATATTAATGTAACATATTAATGTAACATATTAATGTAACATATTAACGCAACATATTAATGTAACATATTAATGTAACGTATTAATGTTAAATATTAATGCTGAATACAAATCTATTTTTTTTTTTGCTAAAAGTTAAATATTGGAAAATACGGTCCTTGGACACCCCCCCCCCCCCCCCCCCCCCCCCAACCCTGTGCACTAGTTGCGTCAGTGTTTCCCATAGAGAAGGGCAGCAGGGGCCTTCTCAGCTACAAGGCAGCAAGTTCTGAAATGTTGAGTATAAAAAGATTGAGGAGTCTTACATTATGATCAAGATCTCCAACCCTTTTACAAACTATGCTAACTACTATGTTGTGTCTTGAACATTAGCTAGCCAATAGCAGCTAAAACCGACCACGATACTAGTTGGCAACTACTAATTACCAGTTAGCGGGTAACTACACGATACTAGTTGCCAAGTGGACAAAATGGCAAGACGAATTAGGTTATGAGGTTTAAAGTTTTAGCATTACAAATAGCAAAGCTGACAAATGGAGCACATTTCTTATAGCACCAGAGTTACATACCCCCTTGTGCTGCCTTCGGGTCACATGACCCGAAGGTTCACAACGAACCATCGTTGTGTTGCGACAACTTTACCCAATACAAAAACAAATAAAAAGCATTTTCTTATAACCTTCATGATGTGGGGGGTCTGAGACAGCCCGACGGTTAAAAGAAAATGCTGCACTTTGTTTTTGTATGCGGTAAAGTTGTTGCAATACGACAGTGGGTCACAATGACTGATGGGTCAGAATGACCCGAAGATAACACAAGGGTTAAATGTATTCTACATCTGAGATACCAAAATTCTACATTAATTGTAAATTAGGGATTTTGAAACAGGTCAATTGTAGATAGAACCTTAAAGTTCTAAAAACTAACAGCCGCCTTGGAATGATAAGGTTCTATCTTAAAAAACAGAAAAAGGAACAATGATTATCAAATAATTTGAACTATTTACTTATACATACTGTTGGGATGTTCAATTTATATAATAAAAAGTGTATTTTATTGGTTAATGTGGCTGAGAAGGCTCCTGCCACCATTCTCCATGCGAAAGACTGACGTTATACACTTACAGACTGCGTTCTGTAATATTCAGTTTTTTCGAAATGTGCAAAAACTGAACATGATTATAGAACGTGCAACATTTTACAAACGGCCCTCAATAGGGCTATGCCTGCTGTTAGTAGCATAAATCTTCCTACAGTACATCTCTGTTTAGAGGTAATCAAGGGAATCAAGACTTTCATCAAACAAAAAGAAGTGTTTAAGAAGACTGTATTTTTCTTTGTAAAAAGGGTCAAATTTCATGATGTTTCTGAAGATGTTATTACTATTCATTAAAAAAACTAAAATATTATGTTGCAGACATGTTACAACAATCACCAGGGAGCCATCTGGTCATTATGTCAATTTTAGTCGGGCCAACGCTGAAAAGTAAGTTTTAAACTTTACCTACTGTATGCTACCTACTGTATGTTACCTGCTGTATGTTACCTACTGTATGCATCCTTGATGAATTCATCATGTCTCTAAAATATCCTGTACTTTCAACGATTATCTTCTTCTGGTTTTTACAGAACTGAAATATCACAGAAGAAGGAACCCATTCCACTTCCTCCCCTGAAGACCACACAGTCTGGACCACCAAAAACAACCATTGACGAGCCTGTCTATGGCAATGTTCTGGTAAAACACGTTGAACAGATCAGCATCTTGAAAAGAAATGCAGTTGAGATTTCAGCTCAGTTAATGTTTAGTTAGGTATCTTTTTTTTCATGATAGAATATGCAATTGACTTTCTTTTTTCTTTTTGCAGCCTCATATTGATTTCATGGATCTCTCTGTGGATGAAACAGACAATGTTTATGCAAATGTGGACTGTTCAAAACCATGACAAGGCAAAGATTTACATAAAAAAAAATACATTTACATTTCTAGGATTACACTATTAATGATTTAAGGTGTTCATTTTATCTTTTCATAGTTATGTTTGTAAGTGTACATTTGTTTCCAGCTGTGATTTGCTTCTGGTGTAATGGTTCCGTTGGCAAGGTTAGTTTATAATTCCTTGTATTTTTACCATAATGTTTCTTGCATTGTAAGTAATAGAAAGACTACATCAAGGAATGACCACAGCACCACCAAACCTTTTTTATTATTTTTTGCCATTCAATGCTCAAAATGTCAAATAGAGTTACAGTACAACAGGGTGATAGGGACATCTCTAATGAGTGTGTGTGTAAGTGTGTTTACATGTGTGCAAGTGTGTAACTCCTACTAAACCTAACCTAGTCTTGTATCACCCGTTGTATACCAGTTCTACCAATTAAATAATGCCTTAAATAAAATGCAACATTTTACAAACCATAATTGCCATGTTGCACCATCTGATACTATGTTTAGTTCATATTACACAATTTTATAATAAACCAATTATTTTACTTTTTCATACCTTGACTCAACACCTCAATATGCACACAAACATTTGAACTTCGAAAAGGTTCTTTCCTTTGGAGGAAGTCGTTTAAGGTTTGAAAGAGGCCAATGTCTACCTGTTTAAATTCTATGTCTACTATATGTTCAGAGCCATTGAATAAAACATATACTGTGAAATGCATGTCAAATTTGTCACGTTTGGGGTTATATGCTGTCTTTCTTTGTTGCAAAATGTCAACAGAGAGTGCTTGAAAAGAACTTGTCAGGAACTGTTCGGATCACCTGCCACTACTAGTACTTGCGTTTTGTTGTTTTTGACTCAAGGACCATGACTATATACTGTATCTTGAGTCTTCCATACTCTCCAGCACAATAGGAATGTGGTAATGTCCCGGGGACATCACAGGGCATTTCCACAAACTCATATGTTATGACCACTGTATTGAGGTGCTAAGCCTTGAGTTTGTACAGTTTTGTGTAAACTGCATTGAGTCACACATCTGTGGTTAGTCTTAGTTCTCTTTATCTTCTAGTTGTGTGTAATGGATCCAAATCTGTATTTTACCATACCATGGTCTGGTATGTACGATATGTTCTTCATATCCTGTCAATATTACATCAGCCACTTGAGGTATTTCACAAACATCAGATAACTGACTCTGATAGCTTTTTTCAGAATCAGAATCAGAATTCGGTTTATTCGCCATGTATGTTATACAAACACAGAATTTACTGTGGCAGGGAGGTGCAAACACTAAACATATACGAATCTTAAATTAAGTAAAGGTACAGAAGTTTAACTATTCCTAAGAACTAAACAATCTAAGAATAAAACAATTGAAATATAAAATAAAATATATATAAAAATAAAACGACGTCATTTAAACTCAGATACAGTGTGACAATGAAAAAGATCTATTTTCTCATGGACCGTCCTTTCCTCACCCATCCTGTCCTCTGTCCAGTGTTCTCCCGGGTCTGGACGCAAGACGTTCCGGCGCAGGTGATGCAGTGTACCTTTCAGCTTCAGAGAAGTCCCCCATCAACTAGCCCATGGCCAGTGGGAAGTGACATCATCCTTGACCTTTGCCCCCATGGTGGTTGACCACAACAAGCCTCTTAGCTGCACAGCAGCCTACAGGAGAGATACAGTGGAGAGCACAAAGACAACTGAAGTTGATTACGGTTTTGTTTTTGTACAGCTGAAGAGTTTAGTCTTACAGTAAAATTAATAAGCTCTCGTAATTACACAGCATATAAAAAGGCAAAAGTTGCTGTTTGAAATTCAGGGCTAACTACATCCTGTGTGTTGTGCTTAACTCTTACAAGACTCAGTTGACCCTATAGAGAATGCTTTTTGAGCAGTTTTCACCTATAGAGAATGAAAGTAGCTTTATGTGTTGCTGTTGAAAATTCCTCTGTCTCTGCAGACGCCCCACTGGATGTGAGGGTGGAGAGGGAGTCCACATTGCAGGAGGGAGACTCTGTTGAGCTGAGGTGTTCCAGTGATGGTAACCCAGCGGCCCACAGCTACCAGTGGCACAGCCCCAGTGGGGCTCTGCTGTCCCAGGGACAGACCTACAGGCTGGAGAGGGTGTCCAGACACACTGGTGCCCTCTACTGCACCGCCATCAACACAGAGGGACAAGGACCCTCCAGTCAAGTGAAGCGCAACGTGATCTGTATGTAACTCTACCACCTATGATACCATATTCACTTTAAATACAGCCAAGGTAACATTTAGCTGTCTCAATACAATTTCAAAAATTGTTTTGTTGCATTATTATCACTTAATTATCACTTCAGTTACAGGAACACATATTATTCAGTGCACTTTCAAATGTTCTTTTACTTTGGACAACATTTTTACTTCATGCCTCTTGCTTAAATACCAGGACCTTTTCTGATGATGTAAGATTCCTTCCTGTGGATCTCTGTAATAGAGGAAGGTCTGTTGAAAGCTGAATTTTTCTTTAACAATTTCTGAGAAGCAAAGCAGTGTCTCATCCCAAATCATCCAGTGTCACATAGGGTAACATAGGGAATTTCTGTGAAACTACAATGGGGCCACAATGATTGCCATGTAGTTAAACGGTAGTTAATGTAACCATGATGTAAAGTGTAAAGTGATTGAGACCACCACAATATCCAAATACATTTTGATAAATCAATGCCACAGTCGCCCTAATTAGCATTGTCTGAACAGTGAGGGGAAAAAATATTTGGTCCCCTGCTGATTTTGTACGTTTGCCCACTGACAAAGAAATTATCATGGTCTATAATTTTAATGGTAGGTTTATTTGAACAGTGACCTAATTAGCATTGTCTGCACAGTGAGGGGAAAAAATATTTGGTCCCCTGCTGATTTGGGCTCCTAATCTCAGTTTGTTACCTGTATAAAAGACACCTGTCCACAGAAGCAATTAATCTTTTCAGATTCCAAACTCTCCACCATGGCCAAGACCAAAGGATGGGTATTCCAGCATGACAATGAACCAAAACACACGGCCAAGGCAACAAAGGAGTGGCTCAAGAAGAAGCACATTAAGGTCCTGGAGTGGCCTACCAGTCTCCAGACCTTAATCCCATAGAGAATCTGTGGAGGGAGATGAAGGTTTGTGTTACCAAACGTCAGCCTCGAAACCTGAATGACTTGGAGAAGATCTGCAAAGAGGAGTGGGACAAAATCCTTCCTAAGATGTGTGCAAACCTGGTGGCCAACTACAAGAAACGTATGACCTCTGTGATTGCCAACAAGGGTTTCACTGTATATGCTGCTTAAACCATGTTTGTCAAAAACAGACCCAGTTAATGCCAGGCCTCATAATTGAGAGTTGTAGTTTGTTGGCCACAAGACAACAATTGTAAATGACTAAAGTTTATTATTTTGCAATGCATGAAATAGTGAAGGAGAACGAATAATGAGGATGATTGTCAATGGACTGCCTTGTCAATGGGATTGTCAATGGACATTCAAAACACACTGTGAAGAAGACTAAGGCACAGCAAAGGCTCTTTAAGCTAGCTACCCTGTAAACCCCAATAAAGGGTTTACTATAAACTTTTAAAAGGTATGGGCGGAGACTTGACTGGGCACCTCAGCGGTCCAGGAAGAGGCTGAGGTTTGCACCGCTGAAAAGTGTGGTAAAGGTCACAGAAAGATATAGTTCAACCAACTAGGTAGTTAAAGAAGTTACAATGCACAGCAAACAAACGTGTTTGAGAAGATAAAGTATGTTGGATATGCATGATGTATTTCTAATTA
Organism: Osmerus mordax; assembly: GCF_038355195.1. Taxonomy (NCBI): domain Eukaryota; kingdom Metazoa; phylum Chordata; class Actinopteri; order Osmeriformes; family Osmeridae; genus Osmerus; species Osmerus mordax. The sequence continues at coordinate 17,880,975 of NC_090055.1, forward strand.
TGTAACTTCAACAGAGGTTTTAAAAAGTATCTGTTTCATCCAACATTGACCATAACGCAACAATAAATGTAAGCAGATGTTTATTCTTTTTTTACTTTACCTCTAAGGAAAAAGGAAAATGCAAGGAAATGCCACTGACATCTGTGATTGTCCATATCCTTCAAGTGTCAGGTTCTGCAGAGAAATGGTTATTGCCATTCTATTGGCAATCTTTATTTGGTGCTTTTCCTTGTCTCAGTTTCTTTTTCTGATAAATGAAAGTGGAGTCTGCTAAGATTTAAAAAATGAATTTGGGAAAATAAATAGTTAACAGTATCTTGTAAAATATCGTTTTTTGTATAGCTAAGCCTACCATTTAATGTCACTTCACCACTAACTTGCTAACATGTATGTCATTCACATGGCCTCTGAGACTTGACGTTCATGAGACTGGAACATGTCAACACATATCCTGCTCACACTTCTCATTTCTAAACAAAAATAATATTTGTTTTTTTGACATCCAGACTTTGCTAAAGGTGTTTAACGGGAGGACCAGGGTCTTTCCTGGTGATAATACAAGAAGAAGAAAAAAGCAATCCAAAAACAACAGTGCAATACAGTGATAAGCTTTATTTTACAGAGGCAACATTTTGTGAGCTCAGCACTTTGTCCCAGCTTCAAGATACATAGATAGAAAAAATATTTTTGTCTACATCGTTGTGGCCAATGGAGTGAAAATTAACTATGGACTAGATAATCATTCTTTTCATGCCGTCCACCTCTTTCTCCTAGCGGCAGCTTGCGTCTCTGTCTCTCTGTTTGTTTTCCTGTGTGTGTGTGGTGGGTTTGTGTGTGTATGTTTGCTTGTGTGTGTAAGTGTATTTTTTTAATGGGTGTGTTTCCGGCCCCAATTACGTCATCACAAACTCCCTCGTACGGTGTCCGACATGTGCAAACGCGCTACAAATTAAGAAAACACATGCAAATATACAAAACACAAGCAAACTAAGAAAACATCTTCATTAATTTGACAACACATGGGCAGCATTCAGCAAACGGGCTGCAAATACACACAACACAACCAAATACATAAACACATTGCAAAAACGAAAGCACGCAAACCAAAAAACGCTGCAGTACATAAACGCGTTGCAAAAACAAAAGCGCACAAAACAAAAACACTGCATCTAGTTTTCACAACGGAAGTTCTCCAGGCCTCTAGGGGGAGCGCTAAATGGAACAGCTTGATTTTCGGCCCCACGGAGCGAGAGAGCATCTTTAGGTTAGGATACCTTAAAGATGGAGGACTTTTATGAAAGATAAATGTAACTAGAGAGGGTACAATTTCTGGGGAAATTGTAGGGTGTGCTTGCTTGCGTCGGTTGCACAGGGGTCCGTTTTTGAATGACATTTTTACAACTGATATTTCTGTATATTTTATATAAAAATGCATACTTATTATTTATAAAGATGACATAGATTTAAAAGCATTTTTTTTTTGCTGCTCATTTACAACTGAAAATACGAGTGAAGTGTAGAATGAAATATATGTCTTCTCATTTCCCCTGCAAGAGGCAGCCTCATCGTTGAAACAAAACGAATAAATTGGGCAGACCGGTGTAAAAATTGACCTAATCTCTATGACTTAAACGTCATTTTAAGTTTTTCCCTTCTCATGATATTTTCAGGCATTTAGCCTACTCATTGCATTCATTCATTAATAAAGAACCCCCTTTGAAGATTATTCTACGACGTTACCCGGCAGTAGAAGATGGAATCGCGATTCAAACAGTACCATCTGCTAACTGAAAATATGCCCCCCAAAACGTAAATAAGCTTGACATTTATTTAGTGGAAAATCGCTCATTCATAAAAAGCTCAGTGGTAGCGATCATTGTCAGTAACAACGCAAAATGCGATATAGCCCTGTGTGGAGAAGCTGCCCCGGTAAATTGTACTACTACGGTACAGTACTAGACTACTGCTGTGTTCGTCTTGGTAGCGATTGCGTTGGTTGAATTGGATTTAACGTTCTGTTGTACGGTTTAAGCTGAAATTAATTATTTTCATGAACAGATTGACAACGTTTAGGCTGTGGCAATGAAGTTCAGGTTAGTAGTTAGATAGACTTTTGATTTAAGTAAGGGGAGTACCGAACATGTTCTGTCGCCGTTTGACTTCCTAAACAGCTGTTTAGTGTAGATGTTTTTGTACAGTAGTGTGTCTCGCGTAAGCTACAGCGTTGCAGTGAGCTACACTGGTTTGAAACCACAGGTAATGGTAATTTCACCAACAAATCGTTTTCTAATGTCATAATAAATCCTACAACGAAAATTTATATGTGAGGAATGTTTATTTTAACGATTGAAAACAGATAACGCTACATCATAGACCACTGTAGTATGTGTTGCCCGGGCAACACAGGCTAATGTCATGATGCTAATACTTCAGTGAAATAGTAGACTACTGTTTCCGAAAGTAGATGTACTTCCTTAATAATATCAGCTTATATTGTACATTACACATCACAATTGTGTGTCATATCACAAAGTAAAATGAGTAAATAGTTATCACCCTGGCCTCTTTTCTTGTGGCGTTTCTGCAGCTGCCTTGCAGTAAAGCTATACAGTAGTTAGCCTAGCTATCCCCCAAGTTAACAGATGCTAAACGAATGTTCTGGCAAAGGTAGTCACGCGTGTTTTAGTGACGCAGTGACGTTAGTAACGTCAGTGACTGTGGCTAGCAAATTAGCCACCGTTAGCTTCACTTTTCGCCACAAAAACTTAACTTACGCTTAAACCATGCAACGGAACGTAAATTCCAATAGAAGCAACTCAATCGCTACCAAGACGAAACGTTTGACACCTACGTTGTCTATGTAGGCCAAATATTGACTGAGTTTTAGGGGGGCAAAAAAATAAAAAAATAAAAATAATATATATGTGAGAGAACAAAGGTTGTGCTCTCGCCGAAGGCTTGAGCACACCCAATAAGGTGGGTTTGGAGAGTCAGACACAGGCGTCGCTAGACCCTTTTTACTGGGGCACAAGCCGACTGGCCGACTGCACCCTGTCGCTGACCGTGGCCGACGTGAGGAGAGAGCTTCAAGGAGTGAACCTTCAGAGGTCACCTGGGCTTGATAGAGTTTGAGGCCGTCCTAAGGGGGTGCCTCGGACAGCTAGCTGAGGTATTGATGTCTGTATTCAACCACTCCCTAAATCGTTCTGCAGTCCCCACCTGCTTCAAACAGGCCACCATCACCCTCATACCAAAGAAACCTTCCATCACCTGTCTAAATGACTACCGCCCTGTGGCACTGACCTCCATCATCACTAAGTGCTTTGAGGGGCTGGTCAGAACCCACATCTCCACCCTTTCCGACACATTGGACCCTTTTTAATTTCACTGCTCTAAGACATCTACGGATGATGACATTGCCCTGACAACACACACCGCCCTCTCCCACCTGGAAAAGGGTAACACATACATACGTGTGGATGCTGTTTGTGGACTACAGTTCAGCACTTAACACTGTAGTGCCTGCCAAGCTTGTTCCTAAGTTCAGGACATTGGGTTTTAAAACTTCTCTTTGCAATTGGATCCTGGACTTCCTGACGAACAGACCCCAGGTGGTGAGAATGGACAACATCACCTTGCCTACACTGACCCAGAGTACCGGGGTCCCTCAGCGCTGCGTACTCAGTCCCTTCCTGTATGCCCTGTTCACGTAGGACAGCGTGGCCACACAGAGTTCAAACGTCATCCTTAAGTTTGCGGACAACACCACTATCCTGCGGTCTCATCTCTAACAACGATGAGATCGACTACAGAGATGAGTAAGGAGCTTGGTAACATGGTGCCAAGACAACAACCTATCTCTCAACGTCTGCAAGACTGAGTGGATGGTTGTGGACTTCAGGAGGCGACAGAAGGGGCGTCATTCCCCTATACACATTGACTGAGCTGTAGTGGAGAGAGTCTCTGACTTTAAATTCCTCTGTGTGTTCATCTAAGATGACCTGACTTGATCTCGGCAAGCGTATTTGGTTTTTTGCGGTTCGGTTTTGCACCTCTACTGCCTGGTATGGCAGCTGCCCCTCTGCAGATTGTAAAGCCCTCCAGAGGGTGGTGAAGACAGCGTAACAATGGATCCAGACCTCTCACATGAATACCATATTAATACCATTACCAAAACTGAATCTTCCCATCTATGTAGCATTGCTAACATAAGACATTTCTTCTCAAAGGATGATGCTGAAAAATGTATCCATGCATTTGTAACATCAAGATTGTGGTTAAGGTAGAGTATGATTTCATTTCATAATTTAATTTGAATTGTTTTCACACCTATCATAGTCAAAGTCATAGTTAAAAAAATTATTTTTTAAAGAGCCGACTCACGAAAAAGAGCCAGAATGCCCATAACTACCATGTACAAATTTCTGGCCTCCCAAAGATCTACGTAAAGCATTTGCAACTGGTGCAAAAAGCTGCAGCAAGACTACTGACTGGAACCAGAAAAGACGACCATATAACTTATTCTCTCGCTTCCTTTACAAGAAAGAATAAACAGGAAGACACTTTTTGATACGTCTATAAATAACAGCGTCAAATGTATTTCTATTTCATATTTTATTAACAAATGTAAATAGATTCATGTAGAAATTAAACACAAGCATGTTATTAGCATTTTTGGTTCTACAATTTTATTTTTGCAGGCTCATAATGATTTAATGAATCATTCTGAAGGATGAACCAGACAATGTTTATGCATATGTGGATTATTTAAAACCATGACAAGGCACAATGTAATGATAAAAAAAAAATAAGCATTACACTAGTGCTTTAAGGTGTATACTTGTGTTTCTCATTTCATAGTTATGTCTATAAGTGCACATTTGTTTTCAGCTGTATATGACATTTAAAAGAAACTCTGGGAAGAAGACTAAGGCATAGTAAAGGTACTTTAAGTTAAGCTAAGTACGCTGTAAACCAAAATAAAGGGTTTAGCCCACTGAAAACGTTGTAAATAATTATATTTGAAAAAAGATTAATTGAAAAAATGTATAGATTGTTCAAATTGTAATTTGCCTAAAATATATTGCTTAGATGGCAAATAGTTTGATGTAACTAGTTTCCACGAAGGTTATGAGTATTCTGAATTCATTGGGTTTACAGTACAGTGTAACATGTGCATAGTATCAGTGTGGCAGGAAGGAAACAAATAGGGTCCTCACAGGAGAACATGTTTCCTGCTGTTGTCACACGTTAGCATAGATATCTTCACACATCACATTTTCATACGAGTCACACCTGCCGTCGGCCTGTAGGAAATGACACCATGGGAATGACATCGGCATCTCTAGGGTATTATTATTTTAGATGTATTTCCATTATTACTTTTACTTCAGATCTCAGGGAGCAGTTAGTACAAACCTCCATATTGCCGTAAACATATTGGTTGCCGGGGACTCCATTGTTGATGTTTTCTTGTCTGCAGACAGAATGGAGCAATTCAGATTCAATAATAGGCTACTAATGACAATAATAATAATGTTATTTTATTTCATACAACGTGACAAATATGAATCTATACAATCATACTTCATTGGGGAAAGTAATATAGATTTACTGGGTGTAGGGTAACTGTTTGATATATAAAAGATGACTCTCTTATCTGTCCTTCACTCTCAGTGTGTGGGAGAGTGAGTGTGTTCACTTTGCGAGGGGAACGTACATTGCTGCGGAGTCGTCTGAGACTGTGGCTTTGGCCGTAACCATAGCAATGTCCTGTGTTGTGGTTGCATGTTGACCATCATGGCTCTTACGACTTTGAGAAAAAAACTATGTGATTACAAAGGAATCACCAGAAAAAGAAGAAAATCATTTAAAACTGCAGATGGCCCAAACCCCTTCGACACACTTCACTCACCACTTCCTGGTTAACCTCCATGCTGACATGAATAACACCGGCACCAAAAACGCTGATACGGCTATAGAACCTTGCACTGTCCATGTCATATCTGTTCAGAGATAAGACCACAAACCACCTTGAAGTATTTTACTGTTTTTAATGAGTGGTTGTCTCTGATGTTTGATACTGTGTACAGATTGTAAAAGTGTGGGATGCCGTTTACAGCAAGGCTTCTTTCACAGTACCTTTTTTGGGCAACTTGAAGGCCTGGGTGGTGTTTCCCTCACTGTTGTTGGCATGGCAGAGGGTGTAGTCTGCAAAGCCAAGACTGCCTTGCAGGGTGGCGATGATCACTGATTGGTGCCTGTCTACCTTGGTGCTTGACAGAACTCCATCTGGGAGAAACCACCGGACATCACTAAGGGGGACAGATTCCACGATGCACAGGCAGGTTACCGTGGAGATGTTAGAGAAGCAGGCAGAGCCTACTTTAATTTCAGGAGGATCTAATAATAAAAAAAACCACATACTAAATGCTACAGAATGGGCAAGAAATGTTTATTCGACAGGCCTTGATAGGCTGCTGTCTAAAACAACAATCCGCTGTACTAACAGATCACGTTGAGCTTCACTTGACTGGAGCGTCCTTGTCCCTCTGTGTTGATGGCGGTGCAGTAGAGGGGACCAGTGTGTCTGGACACCCTCTCCAGCCTGTAGGTCTGTCCCTGGGACAGCAGAGCCCCACTGGGGCTGTGCCACTGGTAGCTGTGGGCCGCTGGGTTACCATCACTGGAACACCTCAGCTCAACAGAGTCTCCCTCCTGCAATGTGGACTCCCTCTCCACCCTCACATCCAGTGGGGCGTCTACAGAGTAACGTGAAGATAGGTATTGACTTGGTAGTAATTTTTACATGCTTGGTCATTTATGTATATGCACCTGTCACTGTATTTAGGGTGGATGCCATGCCTTGGATCTTGGTCCTTGAGAAACAAAGTTAAATGTTGCAACACTGAATTATTTCAGATGGTGAGTCCATATTTCTTTCTTCTAGGAAGATAAATATCCTCTTACAATGACTTACCGGAAAAAAATGTGTTTTTTAAGCTATTACTCAATGGGGATAAATATCCTACACATGTCATTAAATAGTTTTTATTTTGTTTTCTCACATGCATCAACTGTAATTTCAACTTGATCCACTTACATTTGACATTTAGAGTCCGGGAGCTCTCTGCTTTTTTCCCTCCCCTGTAGGCTGCTCTGCACCTGAGAGACTTCTTGTGGTCAGCAACGGTGGGGGCAAAGGTCAAGGATGATGTCACTTCCCACTGGCCCTTGGACAGCTGCTGTGATTGGACAGTGGGTGTTGCTGAGTGGCTCCAGGTCAGGACAGGGGGGTCAGTGGGGCAGGAGTGAGACACAGAGCAGGAAGCAGTGAACAGCTCACCTACCCTCACTTCTTCACTCACTGACAGAGTGGGGGGCTCTGGCAACCCTGTATTTAAAAGAGATATAAATACTATCATAAGTGTTATAACATATTTATTTAATAATTTTGCGTGATTTTGTGTGATTTATTTTTCATTGTACAAGTTATATTTTTAAACTCTCTTATTTTAACCTCCTATATTTATATAAGTCAATATATAAGTCTAATTGTTAGAACTTACTTTTGATATCAATAGAAACTGTGTTGTCCACATAAGAATACTTTTCGTAGTCTTTTATTTCAACCCTAAAATGAAAGGGTCCTGTGTCACTTTGATGAAGGGGATCAATCCTCAGAGAGCAGTTCTTGACTTGGAGATCTCCAACTAATTGTGTGCGTTCCTTGTAGTCCTGCAACACTGAAGACCTGTCTGGATGGTAGATCTTCTCGAGGGTTTTTTCAGCCCAAATCCCGGTGACTTCAGAGGACTTCTTCTCTGGTTCTGGGTAGTTGAAAGAGCAGGGGATGACCACACAGGAGCCCAGCAGGGCAGAGACTTGACTGGGCACCTCAGCGGTCCAGGAAGAGGCTGAGGTTTGCACCGCTGAAAAGTGTGGTAAAGGTCACAGAAAGATATAGTTCAACAAACTAGGTAGTTAAAGAAGTTACAATGCACAGCAAACAAACATGTGTTTGAGAAGATAAAGTCTGTTGGATATGCATGATGTATTTCTAAATATGTAATTTCAACAGAGGTTTTAAAAAGTATCTGTTTCATCCAACATTGTACCATAACGCAACAATAAATGTAAGCAGATGTTTATTCTTTTTTTACTTTACCTCTAAGGAAAAAGGAAAATGCAAGGAAATGCCACTGACATCTGTGATTGTCCATATCCTTCAAGTGTTAGGTTCTGCAGAGAAATGTTTATTGCCATTCTATTGGCAATCTTTATTTGGTCCTTTGCCTTTTCTCAGTTCCCTTTTCTGATAAATGAAAGTGGAGTCTGCTAAGATTTCAAAAATGAATTTGGGAAAATAAATAGTTAACAGTATCTTGTAAAATATAGTTTTTTGTATAGCTAAGCCTACCATTTAATGTCACTTCACCACTAACTTGCTAACATGTATGTCATTCACATGGCCTCTGAGACTTAACGTTCATGAGACTGGAACATGTCCACACAAATCCTGCTCACACTTCTCATTTCTAAAGAAAAATAATATTTGTTTTTTTGACATCCTGACTTCCACAATTTAGTTTCTCTTAACAATAGAGGAGACTTTGCTAAAGGTGTTTAACGGGAGGACCAGGGTCTTTCCTGTTGATAATACAAGAAAAAAAAAGCAATCCAAAAACTACAGTGCAATACAGTGATAAGCTTTATTTTACAGAGGCAACATTTTGTGAGCTCAGCACTTTGTCCCAGCTTCAAGATACATAGATAGAAAAAATATTTTTGCTACATCTTTGTGGCCAATGGAGTGAAAATTAACTATTGACTAGATAATCATTCTTTTCATGCTGTCCACCTCTTTCTCCTAGCGGCAGCTTGCGTCTCTGTCTCTCTGTTTGTTTTCCTGTGTGTGTGTGTGTGTGTGTGGTGGGTTTGTGTATGTATGTTTGCTTGTGTGTGTAAGTGTATTTTTTTAATGGGTGTGTTTCCGGCCCCAATTACGTCATCACAAACTCCCTCGTACGGTGTCCGACATGTGCAAACGCGCTGCAAATTAAGAAAACACATGCAAATATACAAAACACAAGCAAATTAAGAAAACATCTTCATTAATTTGACAACACATGGGCAGCATTCAGCAAACGGGCTGCAAATACACACAACACAACCAAATACATAAACGCATTGCAAAAACGAAAGCACGCAAACCAAAAAACGCTGCAGTACATAAACGCGTTGCAAAAACAAAAGCGCACAAAACAAAAACGCTGCATCTAGTTTTCACAACGGAAGTTCTCCAGGCCTCTAGGGGGAGCGCTAAAGGAAACAGCTTGATTTTCGGCCCCATGGAGCGAGAGAGCATCTTTAGGTTAGGATACCTTAAAGATGGATGACTTTTATGAAAGATAAATGTAATAAGGTGGGTTTGGAGAGTCAGACACAGGCGTCGCTAGACCCTTTTTACTGGGGCAAAAGCCCCAGTATAAATCTGCTGTGCCCCAGTGAAACCTCAAGTTTGAGTTTTAACAATTTACTTTATTAATCAGTGCATTCATATAGATAGATTAAACCGGAAAAAAGAAACGCAGTATTGTTAGGATAATTGCTTTATCAAGTAATGCACAGAGTCGTCTGGTTCAAAGAAAGTACAATAGTTTAATGCTTGCCGACAAGGAGACAAAATCTGATCGCAAAACAAAGTTTATCTGGTTCTCAAGTCTCCGTGTAAGACCATTTAAACATATTGGTGAGAAGTCCCCTCCCCTGAATATCAGTATCAGCTGTCAATGCGATTGATCCCAGAGGTAGAGTGCGCGTGCACGTGGAAACTTACAGAGTTCTCTGACCCCAGGCTTGACCATATGATTCACTCAACACAGATAAGGTAAACACATTTAATGCACCTCTAGTATGATAATGGTCAACCTAGGTCAGTTTGTTTACGTAAGCCTAGTGTCATGCGGGGAGTCAGGTGGCTGAGCGGTGAGGGAATCAGGCTAGTAATCCGAAGGTTGCCAGTTCGATTCCCGATCATACCAACTGACGCTGTGTCCTTTGGCAAGACACTTCACCCTACTTGCCTCAGGGGAATGTCCCTGTACTTACTGTAAGTCGCTCTGGATAAGAGCGTCTGCTAAATGACTAAATGTAAATGTAATGTAAATGTCATCTATAGGTCATGTGGGGAGGGGCTTCTCTACTGACAAGGAATGCTAAGCACCAGTATTTTCAGAATAGAATGTTACGTTCTAAATTTCCCCGACAAGTATCCCAATCAACGTTTGTAAAATCAACGCAGTTTAACCAAAAACACAAACTGATGCGTGCCCTCAGAACTCCATGTCTGCACGCTCCTCTCTGCTTGCTAAGATAGCCATTGCAGATGGCACACAGAAGTACAGTTATCGGCACGCAAGTCAGAATTGAGGTAGGCTAAGAAAACATTACGAAACTAAAGAAAGCTTCTAAATAAGAGGCCTACCGATCATCATATTTTGACTCAAACATATTACCAACATGAGTCAAGCATATGATTTTACATGAAGCTCAGAAAACAGTATCTTCGCTCAAATTATTGTGACGAAAAATGGCTTGCGCGCTGTCGCATTAACTATTGATGTCCCTGACAAAGCTGATATCAAACTTATGTCCCTGGACTGTACGTATAGTGGGTTAAGCAAGAGAGGTTTCTATAGTGCATTCTGTTGCACACTTCTTGTATGCAGCAAACTTGGAAGAAGAAAAAAAGTGATAGGCTATGAGCAGGGGCCTGTGTCCCAGTAGAGCTTCATGTAGCAACGCCCCTGGTTAGACATACCAATATGTCTTCATCAGATACAGCTAGCACCTAGAGCCTAGGCAGGATGTCACAAGTTGTTTCAGTGCTATTATTGCTTGTCACAATCAAGTAGACTTTTAAAACCTCTTAAAGGTATAGTATCTCAGTAAAGATACTACACACTTTACATCAAAGTGAAGTGGGTGTATTCTAAACACACTTTTGGATGAAGGTTTGTTGAAGCATCATCAATAAGTCTCAGTAATCTGCCTACAGTATCATGAGGAAGGTTCATGTGATCTTTTGTAAACACATAAATGTAGAACTTCACCAAATGAAACTAAACTATTTACAGGAAAGAAAATACAGAAAGACGCGTTTTGTATCTATAAATGATAGCATCAAATGTAATACTATTTAATATTTTATTAACAAATAAACAAATGGAGTCATGTAGAAAGTAAACACAAGCATGTCAGAATTTTCGATTTATATACGTTTTCATTTTTCTTTATATCAGGCTCATTATGATTTCATCAATCATCCTGAACCAGACAATGTTTATGCAAATGTAGATTATTAGAATACCATGACAAGGCTAAATGTAATAATAAACAATGTAAGCATTACACTAGTGCTTTAAGTTAAGCTAACTACACAGTAAACCAAAATAAAGGGTAACTGAAAATTATTTAATACAAAAAAAGATTAATTTACTAAATTAATTGCTTAGATGACTTAGATCACTTTGATATAATATGGTTCTACGAAATTCAGAATTCATTGGGTTTACAGTACAGTGTAGCATGTGCATAGAATCAGTGTTGAAGGGCAGGAGTGAAACAAATAGGGTCCTCACAGGAGAACATGTTTCCTGCTGTTGTCACACGTTAGCATAGATATCTTCACCCATCACACTTTCATACGAGTCACACCTGCCGTTGGCCTGTAGGAAATGACACCATGGGAATGACATCGGCATCTCTAGGCTGTAACCATAGCAATGTCCCGTGTTGTGGTTGCATGCTGTGGTTGCATGCATCCATCATGGCTCTTCCGACTTCGAGAAGAAAATAATGTGATTCAAAAAGGAAATGGCACAAGAAAAGAAAAACATGAAAAAAAATATCAAACTGCAGATGGCCCAAACCCCTTCAACACACTTCACTCACCACTTCCTGGTTAACCTCCATGCTGACATGAATAACACCGGCACCAAAAACAGAAACGCTTTAGAAACGTGCACCGTCCGTGTTGTATCTGTTCAGAGATTGGACCACAAACCACCTTGAAGTACTTTACTGTTTTTAATGAGTGGTTGTCTCTGATGTTTGATACTGTGTACAGATTGTAAAAGTGTGGGATGCCGTTTACAGCAAGGCTTCTTTCACAGTACCTTTTTTGGGCAACTTGAAGGCCTGGGTGGTGTTTCCCTCACTGTTGTTGGCATGGCAGAGGGTGTAGTCTGCAAAGCCAAGACTGCCTTGCAGGGTGGCGATGATCACTGATTGGTGCCTGTCTACCTTGGTGCTTGACAGAACTCCATCTGGGAGAAACCACCGGACATCACTAAGGGGGACAGATTCCACGATGCACAGGCAGGTTACCGTGGAGATGTTAGAGAAGCAGGCAGAGCCTACTTTAATCTCAGGAGGATCTAGGAAAAAAAAAACACACAACCACATACTGAATGCTACAGAATAGACATACAATGTTTATTCGACAGGGCCTTCATAGGCTATTGTCTATCAACAGTACGCTGTACTAACAGATAACGTCGAGTTGCACTTGACTGGAGGGTCCTTGTCCCTCTGTGTTGATGGCGGTGCAGTAGAGGGCACCAGTGTGTCTGGACACCCTCTCCAGCCTGTAGGTCTGTCCCTGGGACAGCAGAGCCCCACTGGGGCTGTGCCACTGGTAGCTGTGGGCCGCTGGGTTACCATCACTGGAACACCTCAGCTCAACAGAGTCTCCCTCCTGCAATGTGGACTCCCTCTCCACCCTCACATCCAGTGGGGCGTCTGCAGAGTAACGTGAAGATAGGTATTGACTTGGTAGTAATTTTTACATGCTTGGTCATTTATGTATATGCACCTGTCACTGTATTTAGGGTGGAGGCCATGCCTTGGACCTTGGTCCTTGAGAAACAAAGTTAAATGTTGCAACACTGAATTATTTCAGATGGTGAGTCTATCTTTCTTTCTTCTAGGAAGATAAATATCCTCTTACAATGACTTACCAGCCTATTACTCAATGGGCATAAATATCCTACACATGCCGTTAAATAGTTTTAATTTTGTTTTCTTACATGCATTAACTGTAATTTATATTCCTGTTCTTCAAATTAATCCACTTACATTTGACATTTAGAGTCCGGTAGCTCTCTGCTTTTTTCCCTCCCCTGTAGGCTGCTCTGCAACTGAGAGACTTGTTGTGGTCAGCCACCGTGGGGGCAAAGGTCAAGGATGATGTCACTTCCCACTGGCCCTTGGGCAGCTGCTGTGATTGGACAGTGGGTGTTGCTGAGTGGCTCCAGGTCAGGACAGGGGGGTCAGTGGGGCAGGAGTGAGACACAGAGCAGGAAGCAGTGAACAGCTCACCTACCCTCACTTCTTCACTCACTGACAGAGTGGGGGGCTCTGGCAACACTGTATTTTGAAAAAAAACATTAGTCCAGGTATAAATACAATGATGTTAAGTGTCATATCATATTTAATTAATAATGTTCTGTATTTTTGCAGGTGTTTTTTCATTGTATAACTTCTATATTTCAACTTTAATATTTTAACCTTGTTAATTCACATTCAAATTGTTCGAACTTACCTTTTATATCAATAGAAACTGTGTTGTCCACATAAGAATACTTGAAGCTGTCTTTTACTTCAATCCTAAAATGAAAGGGTCCTGTGTCACTTTGATGAAGCGGATCAATCCTTAGAGAGCAGTTTTTAACTTGGAGATCTCCAACTAATTGTGTGCGGTCCTTGTAGTCCTGCAACACTGTACACCTGTCTGGATGGTAGATCTTCTCAAAGTTTTTTGGGGCCCAAATCCCGGTGACTTCAGAGGACTTCTTCTCTGGTTCTGGGTAGTTGAAAGAGCAGGGGATGACCACACAGGAGCCCAGCAGGGCGGAGACTGGACTGGGCACCTCAGCGGTCCAGGAAGAGGCTGAGGTTTGCACTGCTGAAAAGTGTGGTAAAGGTCACAGAAAGATATAGTTCAACCAACTAGTTAGTTGAAGAAGTTACAATGCACAGCAAACAAACGTGTTTGAGAACGTGTATTTCCAATTACGTAATTTCAACAGTCAGAAGTATTTGTTTGAGCCAACATTGAACAGTTATACACTAATACATGTAAGCAGATGTTTATTCTTATTGTACTTTACCCATAAGGAAAAAGGAAAAGGCAAGGAAATGCCACTGACATCTGTGCTTGTCCATATCCTTCAAGTGTCCGGTTTTGCAGAGAAAAGGTTATTCCAATTCTATTGGCAATCTTTATTTGGTCCTTTTCCTTGTCTCAGTTCCCTTTTCTGATAAATGAAAGTGGAGTCTGCTCTTTTTAAGATGTAAAAGATATATGTGTAAAAAATATTGGTAAAATATATTTTGGATATTGTCTTCGAAAATATTGTTTTTTGTATTTTGTATTCTCGTGGCCTCTGAGACTTGACATTCATAAGACTGGAACATGTCCACACATATCCTGCTCACACTTCTCATTTCTAGATTTGTTTTTTCACATAGTAATCCGAAAACAACAGTGCAATACAGTAATAAGCTAAGAGGCAACATTTTGTGAGCTCAGCACTTTGTCCCAGCTTCAAGATACATAGATAATAAAAATATTTTTCAACTTCTTTGTGGCCAATGGAGTGAAAATGAACTATGGACTAGATAACCATTCTTGTCATGCTGTCCACCTCTTCCTCCTAGTGGCAGCTTGTGTCTCTGTCTCTCTGTTTTCCTGTGTGTGTGTGTGTGTGTGTGTGTGTGTGTGTGTGTTTGTGGTGTGTGTGTATGTGTGCTTGTGTGTGTATTTGTATTTTTGTACTGGGTGTGTTTCCCGGCCCCGATTACGTCATCACAAACTCCCTCGGCCTCCACACCCATCTCCCATCAAGTCATCAGCCCAGCAGTATATTACCCCGACTTTCCAGTCATTCATCCACAGATTGTTGTTTTGTCTACTTTGGTACCTGTTCTCGACCACGCTAGTTAAAACACCCTTTTTCATCCTTTCATCCTTTTTTCATCTGTGCCTTCAGGATCCCCCTGCTCGCCTGCCAACCAGCCTCACCAACCCTGCCAATGTCTGCCCAGACTACACTGCCTGCCCCCTTTCGCCTGGCTAATGCCCTGCCCACCCTGCCATAACACTCCAATAATCAAATCATCTGGTGTCCTGTGTCTCTGTGTCGAGCACTTGAGTCCTTTATTGTCGCTCCCATAACAATCCTAACAAGTGGTTGGATTTATGGGTTACATCTTTGAGGTTTTGTGGTTATTCATTTATTAGTTCCTAAAATCAAGACAAAGATAACAATCCTGACAAGTGGTTAGATTTATCTATGTATCTGTGGGTTACATCTTTGAGGTTTTGTGGTTATTCAGATATTAATTCCTAAAATCAAGACAAAGCTATCAGCAGTCTGTATTGTATATGTCAACTGTTAAGTAAATAATTACCATAAAAATGCTATTTTACTGAAATCAACAATAACAAAAAATAAATAATAAATTACTAATATTACAATTATGAGAATACCTTAAAGATGGATGGCTTTTATGCAAGATACATGTAATAAGGTGGGTTTGGAGAGTCAGATACAGGCGTCGCTAGACCCGGTCCGGTCTCGTTGTCCCACCTCTCAAGACCGCCCGCTCCCAATCCAAGCTCTTCTCCTCTCTGGCCCCCCAATGGTGGAATCAACTCCCCACCTCCATCAGAGACACTGACTGTCTCCCCACCTTCAAGAAAAGGCTAAATACGCACTTTTTCCGGGAGTACAATGGTACTTAGGAATGATTTGCTGGACCTGATGTTAGTTTCCTCCAGGAACACAATTACTCTTATTGAGGGACTTGCTCCTGTTGGTTAGTAGTATATTATTGTTGCCTGCTTTCCTACAGGTACACTCTTGCACTTTTGGAGGTTCATGTTGTTTAATTGTAACTTGTTTAACTACATGCTCTTATGTTTTTTCCCATTGGCACTTATTTGCTTTTCACAATGTATGCTTCATGTTGTGGCTACCCACAATGTTTTGGGAGCTATCTCGTTGTTTATGATCATTGACTTATGCACTTTTGTAAAGCTCTCTCTTGGAAGTCGCTTTGGATAAAAGTGTCTGCTAAATGAATAAATGTAATGTAAATGTAACATGAGTCTAGCATATGATTTTACATGAAGCTCAGAAAAATGTATTTGCGCTCAAATTATTGTGAAACAAAATGGCTGGCGCTGTCACATTAACTATTGATGTCCCTGACAAAGCTGATATCAAACTTATGTCCCTGGACTGTACGTATAGTGGGTTAAGCAAGAGAGGTTTCTATAGTGCATTCTGTTGCACACTTCTTGTATGCAGCAAACTTGGAAGAAGAAAAAAAGTGATAGGCTATGAGCAGGGGCCTGTGTCCCAGTAGAGCTTCATGTAGCAACGCCCCTGGTTAGACATACCAATATGTCTTCATCAGATACAGCTAGCACCTAGAGCCTAGGCAGGATGTCACAAGTTGTTTCAGTGCCATTATTGCTTGTCACAATCAAGTATACTTTTAAAACCTCTTAAAGGTATAGTATCTCAGTAAAGATACTACACACTTTACATCAAAGCGAAGTGGGTATATTCTAAACATACTTTTGGACAAAGGTTTGTTGAAGCATAATCATTAAGTCTCAGTAATATGCCTATAGTTTCATGAGGAAGGTTCATGTGATCTTTTGTAGACACATATAAATGTAGAACTTCACCAAATGAAACTAAACTCTTTACAGGAAAGAAAACACAGAAAGACGCATTTTGTATCTATAAATGATAGCATCAAATGTAATAATATTTAATATTTCATTAACAAATGTAAATACATGAAAGTAGAAAGTAAACTCAAGCATGTCAGAATTTGCTATTTACATACATTTCCGTTTTATCAGGCAACCATTATTATTATTTTAGAAGTATTTTCATTTTTACTTTTACTTCAGATCTCAGGGAGCAGTTAGTACAAACCTCCATATTGCCGTAAACATATTGGTTGCCGGAGACTTCATTGTTGATGTTTTCTTGTCTGCGGGCAGAATGGAGCAATTCAGATTCAATAATAGAATACTAATGACAATTATAATAATAATAATATGTTATTTCATACAACATGACAAATATGAATCTATACAATCATACTTAATAGAGGAAAGTAATATAGATTTACTGGGTGTAGTGTAACTGTTTGATATATAAAAGATGACTCTTATCTGTCCTTCACTCTGAGTGTGTGGGGGGGGAGTGTGTTCACTTTGTGAGGGGAACGTACGTTGCTGCGGAGTCGTCTGAGACTGTGGCTTTGGCCGTAACCATAGCAATGTCCTGTGTTGTGGTTGCATGTTGACCATCATGGCTCTTACGACTTTGAGAAAAAAATAATGTGATTAAAAAGGAATCACCAGAAAAAGAAGAAAATCATTTAAAACTGCAGATGGCCCAAACCCCTTCGACACACTTCACTCACCACTTCCTGGTTAACCTCCATGCTGACATGAATAACACCGGCACCAAAAACACTGATACGGCTATAGAAACGTGCACCGTCCATGTCATATCTGTTCAGAGATAAGACCACAAACCACCTTGAAGTATTTTACTGTTTTTAATGAGTGGTTGTCTCTGATGTTTGATACTGTGTACAGATTGTAAAAGTGTGGGATGCCGTTTACAGCAAGGCTTCTTTCACAGTACCTTTTTTGGGCAACTTGAAGGCCTGGGTGGTGTTTCCCTCACTGTTGTTGGCATGGCAGAGGGTGTAGTCTGCAAAGCCAAGACTTCCTTGCAGGGTGGCGATGATCACTGATTGGTGCCTGTCTACCTTGGTGCTTGACAGAACTCCATCTGGGAGAGACCACCGGACATCACTAAGGGGAAAAGATTCCACGATACACAGGCAGGTTGCCGTCGAGACATTAGAGAAGCAGGCAGAGTGTACTTTAATCTCAGGAGGATCTAGGAAAAAAACAAAAAACACATACTGAATGCTACAGAATGGATGCCATGCCTTGGACCTTGGTCTTTGAGAAACAAAGTTAAATGTTGCAACAGTAAATTATTTCAGATGGTGAGTCCATATTTTTCTTCTAGAAAGATAAATATTCTCTTACAATGATTCACTTCAAGGAGCTATGGTTTTTAAGCTATTAGACTCAGTTGGGATACATATCTTACATATGCTGTTAAATCATTTATATGTTGTTTTTCTCACATGCATCAACTGTAATTTATATTCCTGTTATTCAAATGAATCCACTTACATTTGACATTTAGAGTCCGGGAGCTCTCTGCTTTTTTCCCTCCCCTGTAGGCTGCTGTGCACCTGAGAGACTTCTTGTGGTCAGCAATGGTGGGGGCAAAGGTCAAGGATGATGTCACTTCCCACTGGCCCTTGGACAGCTGCTGTGATTGGACAGTGGGTGTTGCTGAGTGGCTCCAGGTCAGGACAGGGGGGTCAGTGGGGCAGGAGTGAGACACAGAGCAGGAAGCAGTGAACAGCTCACCTACCCTCACTTCTTCACTCATTGACAGAGTGGGGGGCTCTGGAAACCCTTTAGAAAAAAAAGAGGTATAAACACAATCATAATTATCTTGTCATATTCAAGGAATAATGTTGTGTATTTTTGCAATCAGTTTTTTTATTGTATAACTTCTATATTTCAACTTTTATATTTTAACCTCCTTTATTTCAGATTCACATTGTTCGAACTTACCTTTGATATCAATAGAAACTGTGTTGTGCACATAAGAATAGTTTTCGTAGTCTTTTATTTCAACCCTAAAATGAAAGGGTCCTGTGTCACTTTGATGAAGGGGATCAATCCTCAGAGAGCAGTTCTTGACTTGGAGATGTCCAACTAATTGTGTGCGGTTCTTGAAATCCTGCAGCACTGAAGACCTGTCTGGATGGTAGATCTTCTCGTGGGTTTCTTTGGCCCAAATCCCGGTGACTTCAGAGGACTTCTTCTCTGGTTCTGTGTATTTAAAAAGAGCAGGGAACCACCACACAGGAGCCCAGCAGGGCGGAGACTGGACTGGGCACCTCAGCGGTCCAGGAAGAGGCTGAGGTTTGCACCGCTGAAAAGTGTGGTAAAGGTCACAGAACGACATAGTTCAAACAACTAGGTAGTTAAGGAAGTTACAATGCACAGCAAACAAACGTGTTTGAGAAGACAAAGTCTGTTGGATATGCATGATGTATTTCCAATTACGTAATTTCAACAGAGGTTTTAAAAAGTATCTGTTTCATCCAACATTGTACCATAACGCAACAATAAATATAAGTAGATGTTTATTCTAATTTTACTTTACCTCTGAGGAAAAAGGAAAAGACAATGAAATGCCATTGACATCTGTGATTGTCCATATCTTTCAAGTGTCAGGTTCTGCAGAGAAATTGTTATTGCGATTCTACTGGCAATCTTTATTTGGTCCTTTTCCTTGTCTCAGTTACTTTTTCTGGGAAAAAAATGTGAAAATGTGAAAAATACTAACGGAAAAAATATTGGAAAAATATATTGGATACAGTATCTTCCAAAATATGTTTTGTAAGCTAAGCCTACTATTCAAACTCACTTCATCACTAACAATCACAAAACAACAGTGCGATAGAGTAAAAAGCTATATTTTAAAGAAACTAAATGTTGCAAGCTCAGAGTTTGTTCCAGCTTCATTATACATAGACAGAAAAAGCATTGTTCAATTTCTTTATGGCCAATGGAGTAAAAATGAACTTGGAACTAGGAAACCATTCTAGCAAATAGTTGGATTTATCTATGTCTCTGTGGGTTACATCATGGTGAGGTTTTGTAGTTATTCATATATTAGCTCTTAAAATCAAGACAATGCTATCAGCAGTCTGTATTGTTTAAGTCAACTATTAAGTGAATTTTAATAATAATAATAATAATAAGCTATATTACTAAAAACAACAATAACAACAAATGTATAAATTATTTGTATTAATAATGATTACAATAATTATAAGAAATACCTTAAAGACAGACGACTATTATGCAAGATGAATAAGGTGGATTTGGAGAGTGAGATGCACCAACATATCTCAGCTGAGTCTTCAGCAGAACTCCGAGTCGGCGATCACGCCGGCGTGATTGAGTAGGGGTCGGCTTTAGGACCGCGTAGCATGAAAACCAAGTGACTCATCGGGCTGCCGTCGATTTCATGCAGAAGTGCAGACCTGAAACTGCGTTTCAGTCTTGTTTTATGTAAATACACCAAGTAAAACCTAAGTTATGATAATTTCAATTCCATGAAAAAAGTGCGTCAAAATATGCGCTCTTTTATGCGCGCGTTGCATTTATTAGATTATTTTTGTTGTCTTTTGTCATAAAATTAAACTGAAAAGAACCTGTGAATCTGCTGACTCAGATCTATACGATGCACATTTTAGGGAGATGAGAAACAGCCGTCTAAGTAAAAGTGGATTAGGGTTATTAGGTTCCTCCGGTAGGAGGGAACCTATTGTTATTATTGGTATTCTTATTAGGTTCCTCCGGTAGGAGGGAACCTATTGGTATTGTTGGTATTCTTATTAGGTTCCTCCGGTAGGAGGGAACCTATTGTTATTGTTGGTATTCTTATTATTAGGTTCCTCCGGTAGGAGGGAACCTATTGTTATTGTTGGTATTCTTATTATTATTTTTCTTCTACTTGCGCCCCAATATCTCAAAAAGTCCCTGGTCATAAATTTTCTCATTTGGCACATTGATACTACATCCAAGTGGGTACCCCCACACCAAATATGGGCCACATCGGACCATAGGGGGCGCCACAGGCCACGCCCAAAAGTCCGATTTTCAAAGTGATGGCATTTCCACCCCATTGCTCCAATTCTTCTGAAACTTGGTGTGCATGCCTCATTTTTCATGAGGAACAAAAAAGCCTCAAGGACCCATAAGGTCCGCCATGATGGATTTTCCTGTACTGTGAAAATTTGGGAAAACCTTCAAAATTCCTCTTCTCTTGAACCAAAGGTGAAATTGACTTGAAATTTGGTTTGAAATTTGCAGAGATATGTATCATTGACGTATTTAAAAACGTTACTTAAGGCAATTGAATCAAGTACAAAATGGCTGAAATGGGTGTATTTATGTAAATGTCCACATTGCCTCAATATGTTTGTGTCACTAAATCAAATGTATTTTTGAAGGATGGTTCAAACCTAATAAGCTTTAAGGTGACATGCCTCTGAAGTACCATGCAAAGTTTCACCTTGATATGTCAAAATATGACTGAATTACAGCTGTTTGAACTTGGACCAAATCTGACAATGCTCGCCATTGGAGAAACAGCTTTTTTAAATTATCCAGTTATTGAACTTTGTGTATTCTGTATTCTGTATTATGGGGGGTCAGTTGGCTGAGCGGTGAGGGAGTCGGGCTAGTAATCCGAAGGTTGCCAGTTCGATTCCCGGTCATGCCAACTGACGTTGTGTCCTTGGGCAAGGCACTTCACCCTACTTGCCTCGGGGGAATGTCCCTGTACTTACTGTAAGTCGCTCTGGATAAGAGCGTCTGCTAAATGACTAAATGTAAATGTAAATGTAAATGTATTCCATGCCTGGGAATGGCTCAATTGGCTGAGATGTTGTGCTGGTAATCAAGGTTCAATACCAGTCAGAGGCATAGTTTTTAATTTTTTATTCTGACCAAACGGTTTCTAGTCTCCCGATAAATCCTCCGGTTGTAAAACATAGCAATGCGTCTTTATTTGAGCCCATCACAACACATCTGTTTAGCGAGACTGTGTAAACCACTGCAACACAAGCCAGGTTCACCACAGTAGCTAGCTACACATGGTAGTGTTAGATTCACAACTGAGTTAGCTCTAATGAAGTATATTGATTATTGAGGTGGACCCCTTGCCTGTTGCGCAAATTATTTCAGTGACCTAAGCTAGGACACACGGCCACTGATGCTAGGCATGATTTGAAATTCTCTTCCATGACTTATGTTGAGTTATGGCACCCCAAACAACCTAATCTAAGCACTATGAGTAATATATTCTTTACAGCAGCAACCAGGTCTAGCCTGACGTTGTCATACTCATAATTCTAGTCAGAATATGAGTCTGAAAACTCTCCGTTGGGCTGTGACTACGGGGCCTGTTTCAACCAAACTCGTAAAACAAATGCCTCTTCGCTCAATTGGATAGACCTACAACCAATCAGAGCAACGTAATATGTTGTTTGTTGAAAACGAATTCAACCCAAGGGCTCTTTCGTGACGTTGTTGATTACGTTACTGTTGATCATCTGTCCATCATCGTATAAAGCCCGCCCTGGCAATTTCATTGGTCCGTCCAGATCCTGGTTTTATGTAGTTGTTCCCAATACGAGACCCTCCAGACCCAACTTCCCGACCAAATTCTTTTGTGGGCGGGGAGAAGTTGGGCTGGCAGCCAGGCTAAACCAGGGGGGTATTCCAGGTAGCAGGTTTAGTGAAAACTTTGAGTTGTTTAACCCTGAAAAGAGGCTTACTCCGAGGTTTCCGTTCCAGAAAGAGAGGTAAAGAAACCTTTTGGTAAGTTTCCATGGTAACTTACTCCGTGAAACTAACCTGCTCGCTAGAAGGTTTTCCATGCCAAACTATGCGTTTTTATCTATCCCCTCCCTCTTTCTGAGCCTGATAGCGTTGGCAGACTAGGGATTTCCTTTCCTGGTTCAGCCAACCGATCTCGAACAAAATTTTATTCGTTTAGTTATACGCCGGGAGAGGATTTTAAGACTGCGATTCGATGTGCTTTAATTCCCTGATGAATACCTAGGTTAACGTTACCGTTTCCCGTCACAATCTGTAATGTATTTTAGCAACATTGTCAGCCCTTAGGCCAACATCGCTAATACTCGCCGTGGACGTGCACTCAGAACTGACCAAATGATTTTTGGCACTGAAATAAAGACAAATAATTGAAATTGTATTTGGTCTTCTTCATTGCCTACAAATAGAAATCTAACAATGAGTATGTTTATTGGCTATTGTTCCTATAATTTAGATGATTCACCTGTGACCATGTACCATCCTGTAACTGGTGTTTTCAGCAAATCTATTTCAACATTGTAGGGGGTCAATATTGGCCAAACAACTGAAACTAATTCCCCTATGGTTTGAAGGAAGATGGGAAACTGAACAGTGTATTAACATTAACCAAATAGGGAGTCAGGTGGCTGAGCGGTGAGGGAATCGGGCTGGTAATCCGAAGGTTGCCAGTTCGATTCCTGGTCATGCCAACTGACGTTGTGTCCTTGGGCAAGGCACTTCACCCTACTTGCCTCGGGGGGAATGTCCCTGTACTTACTGTAAGTCGCTCTGGATAAGAGCGTTTGCTAAATGACTAAATGTAAATGTAAATAATGCCAATGCCAATGGAATTACAGTTATTCGACTCTATGGGTTAAATCAGAGCAAGAATAGTCAAAGTAAGGTTAAATAATATAATAATTTAATCATATTGCAAATGAATGAAATCAATGAAGGTTAACTCTTACCCACTCTACCATGATTATTGTAAACTAGACATAGAAAGCAAGAGGTGAGGAAGAAGGAGTAGGACAAGCCAGAGCTGAGGAGAAGGTCTCAGGAGATCAAGAATCCACAGATGCTTCACAATTCCTTTTATACCCAAAACAACTAATAACACCACAATCTTGACCCTTACTTATCAACATGACTAGCAATGCCACAGTAAGTTACACAATGATGTGTGAGAGCCATCAAGTTGAGACTCCATCCAGTAACTCCATATTTTACCATATGAGAGGTGGGGGCAGGTTGATAGCCTTACAAGATCAACCTTTATTCTTCTGCCCTAAGTACACCATCTCTTGGTCAAAATAGATATTCAGCAAATTCAACAATTAATATTGATATAGATTATTGTTTCTACAATTAACATCACCTGTTACATGCATCCTCCTGTAACTGGTGTTCCAGTAAATATTTTTCAAGATTATCCTTTATTCTTCTACCCTAAGTAGGCCTACACCATCTCTTGGTCAGTTTTTGGCAATTCTTCATGAGGTGCAATTTGTACAACTCATTTACTTGTAACTGGGAATACATGGGATTGCATTACATTTCACAGTTCCACATGCAGAATTCACCTGCCATTAAATGAACATATCACTGTATACTGCATCCATGCTCTGTTCAACAGGATCAGAATGTGCAAATTGTTTTTTATATTCATTATTCTCATAATGTCAGTGTAACTGACAATTCCACACAAGCCTGTAAATAAAAGTACATGGGGAGAGAACTACCAGTAGCTACCATACATAATTCTCTGCATCCATTTTCTGCGGCAGCAGTCAATGTTTCTTCGTCATCTTAATCATCATCGTCATCATCCTTTGATGAAAATATTAAGCAAATTACCAGAACTGCATTTTTCCATCTACGTAATATAGTCAATATAGCCAAAATACAAAAATTCCTGTATTTTGTAGCAATTCAATGAGGGGATCCCTCATTGAATTGCTCCTCCCAAGGTTTCTTCAATTTTTTCTCCTGCAGTGGGTTTTTCTGGGAGTTTTTCCTTGTCTTCCTTGAGGGTTTAGGTTGGTTGAGGGGCAGTTCTATGGGCGTATGTGAACCCCTCGACATGCTTGCGTGTGAAAAGGGCTATACAAATACATTTTGATTTGATTTGAAAAGCATTCTGTTGGGGGAAACTGGTATTACAAGTTGAAATAGGCACCAATTTATATTTACTTTGTATCATGTCGATATATGATTAAAACCAAGGTGACTTCGAGGCTACAATCACAAGCGTATAGCTTAAGCTAAATATGTCTTACCTGTTTGTAGTAGGTTTTTATATTTAATATAACATTGAACATGCTATTTTATTAAGTCTCCCACTTTTTCTTCTGTAATATTAACGGTATGGACTGGCTATTACATCAAATGTATGCATTGACTTGGCAAATTAAATGAAACACTTTACAGGAAAGAAGAAACAGGAAGACATTTTTTGATATGTCTATAAAAAATAGCATCATTTTAATTACTATTATAGTGCACAAAGCTTATGATGCAGTCGGTTATTAATATGTTGGTGAGACACACAAACACAGATTCCTGGAACTATAGATAGAGTGCAGTGCCTGTGAAGATGATGCCAGTTCTTCTCAGTGGCTTTGGTACCTACATTTCTCACAATTGAACATCGTAACATCATAAAAGCAATTTCTCATTATTGTAAACAAATTGCCCATGCTCTGGTACATTATGCAAATTGTTATGTAGCCTACAATGTAAGCTATTTCCTACATAATACCACCCTGCTACTGGGAGTCAGATGGCTCAGCAGTTAGGGAATCAGGATATCAATCAGAAGGTTGCCGGTTCAAATCCCGGCCGTGCGATGGTGTCCTTGGGCAAAGCACTTCACCCTACTTACCTCGGGGAGAATGTACCTGTACTTACTGTAAGTCGCTCTGGATAAGAGCGTCTGCTAAATGACTAAATGTAATGTAATTGTTTAGATGTTATCATCATTAAATGACAGTAATGATTCAGTCTTGATATGCTTAATGCTACAAACCGGTCCTCACTATTAGCATGGCTGCATATGCAGATGGTGGTCATTCTGGCTGGAATGTAGAGAGCCAATTCCTCACAGCAAAATCTGGGAGCATTTGTGAAGCTGAATTTGGCTATCACAGAACCAGATCGTCTTTAAGTTATCACCTTAATGCAAAGCACCCGACAGAAAGCAGTCCCAGGTTAGATGGTCGCCAACCCACACTCCACGACTTCTCTAGGAAAATAACTAGACCAGTCCATGAAAAGGTTACCAATACCTGGCTGGCACTTTATAGGTATGAGTTCTAGGCCTGAGCCTCTTTGAAAACACAGCTCTGTGTATAGTATTAAAATACAATTAAACAATAGTGTCTAAAATACACTTTGTCTGAAGTGATTATTCGTTAATTTATAAGATTTAGTCTTTAGAAGAAAAACAAACTTTTAATCGTGATTAATCTAGATTAATTAATTTCAAAATGTTGCAAAGGTTGTGCCTTTGCCAAAGCCCACACCCAATTAAACATAACTATCCCAACTTGGTGGACAACCAAATCAGTTATCTTTGGCTTATAGACTATGCTTTAGCTTGGTTAGCTCCACAGTCTATGGTTAGCACATGGATTCAATATGTTAGCAGCTGGTAGTTAGCAATGCAGCACACAGCCCGCTGGTACCTCCGGGACTACTTTACTCAGAGCAGCTGTCAATCACAGCTGTCAATCACAGCTGCCAATCATGACGTCTCACCCCCTTTTTGTATCGTCAAAAAACTAATAATACATTTTAAAAATCTAAAAGAACGAGCACTTGAGCAGACACCAGCGTGATAAGAACTACCTAAAATGATTATGATGAAAATGATTTGACATGCATTTTGATATTTTGGTTTGGCTCATGTCCCATCCGCTAACATGGAACGGGCGGGATTTAGGACCTGTACTGCAACCAACCACCAGGGCGCGATCAAGATGCATTGGCTTCGCTTTTGGGGAGCTGTCACACCATCCATCTTTATATAGTCTATGGTTCTGACTGAGAAGGGGCCAAAGATACTGATTTAAAGGCCTTCCTGTCAGCTACGCGGACAGCTGGACGCCTATGGGCCTCAGAGTAAAGAATTAGCCAATTACATCTCAAAGAGCTTCCATTCATGCTAATCAAGATTAATCGAAGATCAAGGAGTTCTAAAAAATATTAAACAAAACAACATTAATCCCCATGGATTGATGGATTTACTTTCAGGTTGATATTTCACTATGTCGTTGTGTGAAAGGCCCATTAAAGCCTACATTGAAAAATATGTGTTTTTTGTACTGTGTGAATATACTACTAAATTATCTTTTGCCAATAGTACTACTTAATGTAAAGTTCAAAGTATGCTTTTTTTAAGGAGCATGGACACCTGAGAAAACACTTAATTATGAGAAAAGCAAAAATATGACAAAGACAAAGTTATTTACCCCTAGCCTCTAGATGTCAGAATAGGACCCATGTTTGTGTCGCTAGAGATGATGCTTCACTGTACAAAAGAAAAAGTAGGTCCCAGTCACCCACAGATTCATTTTCTCCAGACATCAAAGCAGAGAGGACAGCCTTGCTCAGGTACAAGATCATTTCTCACACACATTTGAAGCTTCGGCTTTAAGAATATTGTAATTGGGTTCATTGTAATAACAAATTAATTATGAATTTCTTTGTAACTTTTGTCGCTTGAGTGTTTTATTCTGCTCATTCTGTTTTGTTTGTATTATTAATATATAATGTATATTATGATCATATATTTTTCATTGTCATTTTCCCCTACTTGACAACTGTCGCATTACCATTTATGTTGTGTTGATCATCATGTGGGGTTGTTTCACAACATGTGTCCCAATGTTTGTGAAACACAAGCATATTATATTGCAGTTTCAATATATTATTATTTCATTATTGACATTTTATTTTTGACATTTATTTTGTCTGTGTAAACAGTGTTGTTGATGTACCACTGACATGGACCAAAAGGATAAAGTTCTGATCTGGATTTGGCTGGGTATCGGAGGTAAAACCCAATTACTTTACATACTTTTCTTAAATTCCATTCAATACCTTTCAACTGTAGATAATTATATAAACTGATCAAATCAAAATGGCTTTCCTAATAACATAATTGATTGTGGTTTTAAAGGCTATTTTTGAAAGTTGTTAACACATATGTTGTACACTCCATTACTCTTTCCTGTAGTCCTTAGCCAGCCTGTGTTCTCAGAGGAATGGACAGCGACTGTTGTCAAAGACATGACTGCCCTGGTCTCATCCTGTGTGGTGGTGCCATGCTCTTTCAAATACCCCGGCAGCAGTCAGCCTAGCTCCAAATTAAGGGCCATCTGGCTCATCAAAGACATGACGCCGGGCATCATCTACCATGAGGATAGTGTGAAGATTTTAGACAACTTCAAAAGTCGCACAAAGCTACTGGGAAGTTTGGGAGATGGCAACTGCACCCTGATGATGGATCAAGTGAAGGACCATGACAACGGACCTTTCTGTTTCAGAATCGAGATTCCTACGCATGATAAATTTTCCTATGTCGACCAATGTGTCCGGATAGCAATGCTCTGTATGTAATAAATGCAGTGCGATCAAAAAAACACACAAAAAAACAACACATACACACGTGCACAATAGATTAAGTAATACAAAATAAATTATGAAACACTAGACTGAATGGTCATAAGTGAAAACATATCTATAACTCTCCATAACTGACCCAAACCCTAACCCATATTTTTTGTTTTGGCTCTTCCAGCAGAACCTTTGAAACCGACCTTGCTTGCTCCTAAAACAGCCACGGAGGGTGAGCCTTTCACCATCACCTGTTCTATCATGCACACCTGTCCCTCAGAGTGGCCTTCTCTCACCTGGAGCTCCGGAGGGAGCATCATCACCCACCACAGGAACCACGGCTTAGGCAAATGGGAAACCCTTTCTACACTGACCCTTCTTCCCCAGGAGAAGGACGACCACTCCGAGGTCAGATGCACAGCGAAGTTCCACGGAGGGAAAACCTCTTCTCAGGGATTCCAGATCTTCGTGAAACGTAAATCTTTGTCCATCTACCCCTTTCTTCTCGGCTCTCTCCACCTCCGTCTTGCACTTCCATGTGAAGAGTTATGTTTGAGTTTGCACTTGTGTGAAAGAAAACATCTTGTATTCCCAGGTAAGGAGAACATCTGGTACATCATTGTTCCTGTCACTGTTGGCCTTGGCACTGCTGTGATGTTTGGAGCACTTTGTGTTTTGATGAGGAAGAAATACAAGTAGGTTTATCACACAAGCTGAGGTACAGTGGTAATTTAGCGACCATGCTAATGTGTGGACTGGGTATAATTATGTAAATAATTTATATCTGCAAACAATATGTTGTATTGGAATTCGGGGTATTATTTTTGGAGTTAAACAGACAATATTTGGTACTTTTCTGTTTATTTTAGGAGACAGATTGAGGAGCTTCAAACCAGAAGTGGTAACAGGCACGTACACAAAAGGGTTGAATTTACATACTGTATATTCACACATATTCTATATTCTACCGTACTGTGCATAAGTCTTGGGCACCCAAGATTTTTTTACACAAATAATGTATTTTACTGTATTTCTTCAATTAAATGCTACAGGTTTTCTTGAATTACATGTTTCGATGAGGGCGGTGTGTACACGAGGGCAGCTTTTATTATTGTTATTTAAATCGTAATTAAGAACAACACAGGAATTGCGCAAAGCAGTTTATTAATTAGTAGGCGACATCTCTGGTGTCTCATCGGTGAGGAGGCAGATGAGGATACTAATAGTGATGCAGAAAGTTTTGTACCGTACCTATTTGTAGTAAAAATAAATTAGAATTATAGTAAATCTAAATGTAATGTTGCTGCATTTTTTCGTTTAAGTGTATCAGATTTGAATGCAACGTTTAATCAAAGAAATATATGTAATATAATTGTTTTTATTTGTGCAGCAGTATAAAAGTGCAATTTTGCTAAACTTTTTGTAACATTTTTTTATTTCATTATTTCTTAAAGCATTTTTCCTTAACCTTTTTTTATTTTTATTGTGCCTAAGACTTTTGCACAGTACTGTATATTTTAATGAATTTTTACATGTTTCCTAATGTCTTTTCTCTGCCATGTATTAGCATGTGGAACCGTCTCTCCAGAATGTCCCGCAGGTGAGTTCAGACATCTGATTATTCGTTGATTAAGGATCTAGATACTGGGCCTGAAAACCTCCTTATTGTCCAAACACTCTCTGAGATAATTTACAGTTGAGATAAATAATGTTTTCATAGCCCATAATAGTAACAAATATATATAGGCTTAGCCTATTATGTGTGTATCTCTGTGTGGGAACAGTTCTTCTTTCTATTCATTACTCAGGTTTCACTCTGGTGGCTCCAAACCAGGATCGGCCTCCACTGAGCAAAGGCAGGTAATTATTTTTTCACCAAATCTATTCTGTTCAATTCCTTTTATTGACCCTGCAGGAGAGTCATCGGTCAATATTCAATCAATCAATCAGTATTTATTTATAGAGCATGTTCAAAAACAACCATGGTCTGCCAAAGTGCTGTACAAGAGGTCAAATTAAAATCTCAGAAAAGGAGACAAAAAATTCAGTAATAAAAAGATAAAACGGTAAACAATGATTAAGGAATATTTAAAGCCAGAGAGGATGAAGGTCGAAATAGAAGGTGCTAGTCTGATGTGCATGGGTAGGCTCTTCCATAGTTTGGGATCAGTAACTACAAATATGCATTTGTCAGTTTTTTTTGTTTTGTTTTTGATCTAGGCACAGAGTAGACCAAAATCGGAAGAGTTCTTGATGGAGTATACTGATGATGTTTGTCTGTCAGATATTTATTTTATAAGATATGTAGTGCTTGGTAGACATACAGTACGAGGTAGTAAATTATGTACTTCTCAGGAAGCAAGTGCAAAGCAATTAAAATCGGTTTTAACTGACTCCACATGATCAGTCTGGCAGTTGTGTCTTGTACCAGTTGAAGACGAGAGGGGGAAGACTGAAAGATACCGAAATAATGCGAATTGCAATAATCGAGGATATCCAAACGATTCATTAAGATCTTGTGGTCTACCAGATTAAACACTGCACTCAGATCTACAAAACCAAAGCCATGGATTTCCCTGAATCAGTCTCAGAGAAAATATTACTTGAAACTCTTAGAAGATTCTGTACTGTCATGCTCAGGTAACACTGTGTGCACCATTGCTGAATACGTTTTTATTAAGTGACTTTAGTTATTCTACACATGGAGAATACACACAATGACAGCAATCTACTGGAGTACTGTCCGGTCTACTGGTAATGTCAATCCACTTGAACACATGTTGTAAAAAAACTGGCAGGTATTGCTCATAATGCATAATGCAAACATTCAACATCAGTGTTTCTTGGTCTTTTTAGAGTCTGACACAGTTGTTACAATGGAAAGTTTTTTTCATCATCAAATGTTTTTTTGGGAGGACCTGTCAGACTGTGAACCCTAAATATAAATTTCTAGTTATTTGCATGTTTTCTGTTCCCTTTTATTTCCACCAACAGTAGGACTATGTGGAGTCGGTTTTCGAGGTAAGCTGTGAAAAGATGATGTGGTTACTAGACCTTTTCAAGAAAAATCTTGCCTAGGTGTTCTTTAAAAAAATGTATCATTATATGCTAAATGAGTAGTGGGTTGACAGGACCAATAACACCCAGGCAATCTCGAAACCCCGCTTCCCATCTCCAAAGAGGTAAAATGATGCTAGTCCCCTAACACACTCAGTTATAGAGTACTCTTCAAGGGTCGTGTCTTGAACGTCACATATAAATGTAACTTTATTCTGAATTTAAACAGTGATCCAAAGTCTTCCTGCGCCAAATACAATGATTATAGCAGTGGGGTGAGTAAAGTTTTTTTCATCATCAAATGTTTTTTTGGGAGGACCTGTCAGACTGTGAACCCTAAATATAAATTTCTAGTTATTTGCATGTTTTCTGTTCCCTTTTATTTCCACCAACAGTAGGACTATGTGGAGTCGGTTTTCGAGGTAAGCTGTGAAAAGATGATGTGGTTACTAGACCTTTTCAAGAAAAATCTTGCCTAGGTGTTCTTTAAAAAAATGTATCATTATATGCTAAATGAGTAGTGGGTTGACAGGACCAATAACACCCAGGCAATCTCGAAACCCCGCTTCCCATCTCCAAAGAGGTAAAATGATGCTAGTCCCCTAACACACTCAGTTATAGAGTACTCTTCAAGGGTCGTGTCTTGAACGTCACATATAAATGTAACTTTATTCTGAATTTAAACAGTGATCCAAAGTCTTCCTGCGCCAAATACAATGATTATAGCAGTGGGGTGAGTATCACTGGCGTTGTACTTGGTCTACTAACAGCCTATTGTGAATATCAATACACTTTGATAAGATCACAGAAGACATCTTCAGACATACTGAGATTCTCTCTTGGTCTTTATCTATCACAGGGTTATGATGAGGATGCAAATCTTCAAAACATCTATGGGAACGTCTGACCAAACAGGACATCTGATGAAAAAGTTTGATCCTGAAAACAGCTTTTGAATATCCAGCGATCCCTGCTGTCCAACCAGCTTCCTAATGCTTGTCTCAATATTCTTCAATCACCTGTGTATTTAAGTGCTTCGTTAAAATCAAAATTTTGTATCTGATTATTCAATTATGTTTTTATTAGATTGCATTCCCATAGTGCCACCGGGATAGTAGTGTGGGTAGGAGAAGAAATATTCAAAACTGCGATAATATTAATATATTTTGTCTACTAATACTTTTTTTGTCTTTGAAATATAATGCATTGCTTTGCTTTAATAACCGAATATAGTTAATAAAAAACATTTATCTTTAAGCTCAAAAGATGTTCAAGCTTGAAAAGAAACATTCAAACACAGTATGTAAGGGTTCATATGTAACAAATATGTCAATAAAACATGATTAATTCTTCTACAGCTAGTGTAAGTAAAGTCATTACCAAAACTGAAAGAGGGAAGAGAGAAAGAGGAACAGAAAAAGAATGGGGAAGAACGAAAAAGAGAGAGATTTTTACACCCATATAGGGAGAAAGCTAATGTTTTCTTGGAAGGACGTGTCAGACTGTGAACCCTAAATATACATTTCTAGTTATTTGCATGTTTTCTGTTCCTGTTGCCTCCCTCATTGTTAGACCATGGTTGACTACATGGTCAACCAAAGCGGCTCGGATCTCATCAGAGATAATGGTCCTTGGCCTTCCTCATCCTCGTCCTCCCTGTCCTCCTCCTCTTACTCTCACTCCTCTGCCTCTGTTTCCAATGTTGGCATCCATTGCTCAAAAACAGAAAAGGTCACCTGTTGCCCTTTTATTCTAAAGCTCTGATTGCTAATTGTAAAACTGTGTGACAGGTGTTTGTCCATGCGATGAGTCAGTGTGCGTATTTGAATGGCAGTGTGTTCTTTGTGAAAACAAAAGATTTTCTTCATCAAAATTGTGCCAAATGCAGAGAATTGTGTGTAGTGTTTTGAAAAAAGTGTGTGTTAGAACTGCAATTTGAGTGTAAAGCAGGAATTGTGCTTGTAGTTTAGCACAATTGGTTCATGGGGTTGGTGCATGAGTTACATGTTGTGGTCATTGTGTCTCAAGTACCAGTATTTGTGTGTAAACAATTGAGAAAAACTGTAAAAACTAACAGAATTGTTGAATTGTCCTGAATACAGTTTGTGTTGAGTAAGTTTACACACAAGTTTATTTCAATCCTAGTAGTT
This sequence comes from Osmerus mordax, assembly GCF_038355195.1. Taxonomy (NCBI): domain Eukaryota; kingdom Metazoa; phylum Chordata; class Actinopteri; order Osmeriformes; family Osmeridae; genus Osmerus; species Osmerus mordax. The sequence goes on from NC_090055.1 coordinate 17,914,389, forward strand.
ATTTAGAGAAGATAGCCCTGTTTCTACAGCCTACAGATACAACTGCCAGAGCTTATCAAATACATTAGTTTTTTTCAAATGCTTACACACAAATTCCTTACTTTTCACACAATTTCTGAAACCTGACACTCAAACACCAGAACCACATCTCAAATCTGCAAAACCATATGCACATTTTGGGCCTTTGACTCAGTTTACAATTTCATAAAACACTTTTTGCAAAACACAACACACAATTCTCCACGTAACACACAGGAAGCATCTTGATTTCCTTTTTAAAATACTACCAATCAAAATGCCACACTAATTCATCAGTGCCTCACACTAACTCCTCACATGTGCAAACACTCATTGCTTTACTCAACACCAACCAATCATGGCTTTAGAATAGGTCTATAAATAGCCTAATTTGAGTCAATTTACAGTGGTGGGTCTAATTTGAACCTTTGTAGAAATTATAGCAGGTATGTAACAATCTACTGTCATTTACACATGTTCTAATGTACACATAACAGCTGTTTCAGCACAACACACGTTATACAGTTCATGGCACACACACACACCATCCCGTAATCACCTTTTTCAAAATTAGGTTTGGTTTCTGTCCTACTACACTCTTTCTTTCGTACTGTGTAATACTGTATTCACAACCACAAATGCTTACAGTAAAAAACTAATTTGGTTTCAATCTTGTTTTCGTGTTTACCAATTTTTCAGCATCTCTGCCATTTACTTTCAATCTTGTACAGAAATGTACAAAGGAGCTCATGAAAGAAGAGCTTTAGGTTTTGAATAACTGTGTGTATATGATATACCCAAAAATGTAATATAATGGTAAAATTGTTTGCAACATGAGACAAAAGTTTGCTTTTGAGATGTGTTTGGGATATTTTTAATGCAGTGCTTCATTTTGCAAGAGAAGCGAGGCATTTTGCATTTTGTGTGTGCAATTGTTGGATTTGAGTTTTGAAAAAAAGAGGACAAGTAAAAAAAATGTGTGTAAGCATTTGAAAAAAAACTGTAACTAAGGACTGATGTTTAAGCTTACAACGTTAGCAGTACAGAAAATGATATCAGGTTTTTATGCCTCTTCTGAATATTATTTGTAGTTTTACTATGTTACTGAATTGGTTATCCAATAGCTTTGTCGGGGTCTCTGCCTTTTGCACAATTTGCCAGGACTTTGTGTCCTGACAAACCTGTCAAGTTTCTACACTATAACTCCTGGTTTGTTGTCATTGGCATCATGTTGTTTCCTTTAAGGACCACAGAAAAACGCTGCTGGCCTGAGTTTCAGTTGTACCGAAAGTATGTCATTGTTTTATCAGTGCCACGGTGTTACAAGATCGCGTTCAAACCAGTTTTTCTCTATTCAGCACTGACATAGAACACCACACAAGCATATCAACCCAAAATTATAACACTTTTCAAACATCTGCTGATACTAAGTAAAGCCTGGGCAACAATTAAGTTTGAATAATTATACCTGTGCACCCACCTGTTTACATTTTAACTACAATGTAAAGTGAATTCAAATTCTAATCTCTTCTTTTAACAACACTCTGTATCTGTCTGGGAACTGAGGAGACCAGTTGCTGGAATTGTGGGAGAGGAACGTTGTCCTTTTGTGTCTGATACAGGATTCTTGCTGCTCAACGGTCCTGGGTCTTCTTTGTCATATTTTTCGTTTCATGATCCACCAAATGTTTTTAACTGGTGAAAGGTCTGGACTGCAGGCAGGGAAGTTCAGCACCCGGACTCTTCTATTACGAAGCCATGCAGTTATAACAGATGCAGGTTGTGGATTAATATTGTCTTCCTTAAATATGCAAGGCCTTCCCTGAAAAAGATGTTGCCTAGATGCAAGCAAATGTTGCTCTAAAACCTGTATATACCTTTCAGCATTGATGTTGCCTTTCCAGATCTGCAAGCGGACCATTCTATAGGCACTAATGCACCCCCATACCATCATAAATGCAGGCTTTTGAACTGAGCGCTGATAACAAGCCGGTTGGTCACTCCTCTTTAGCACCTGAGGACGCAGCGTCCAAGGTTTCCCAAAAATAATTTCACATTTCAATTTGTTTGACCACAGAACAATTTTCCCACTTTGCCTCAGTCCATTTTAAATTAGCTTTAGCCCAGAGAAGATGGCAGTGTTTCTGGATAATGTTTACATATGGCTTCTTCTTTGCATGATAGAGCTTTAACCTGCATTTGTGGATGGCACGGCAAACTGTGTTCACAGACAATGAGTTCTGGAGGTGTCTCTGAGCCCATGCAATGATTTCCATTCCAGTGCCGTCTGAGTGCCTGAAGATCACAGGCATGCAGAATTTATTTTCCCCCATGTCCCTTACAGATAGAGATTTCTCCAGATTCTCAGAATAATTGTATTATATTATTTACTGTAGATGATGATATAATCAAAGTATACAATTTTACGTTGAGGAACATTATTCTGAAATGGTTCCACAATATGTAGATGCAAGTTTTCGCAGATTGGTGAACCTTTGCTCATCTTTACTTCTGAGAGAATGCCTCTCTAAGATACTCTTTTTATACCCAATCATGTTACTGACCTGTTTTATTTTTAGTGACACTTTTTAAAGCTTTTAATTGCCCCCGTCCCAACTTTGAGACGTGTTGCGGCCATCAAATTTAAAATTACCTTATTTTTTCCTTAAAATGGTACATTTCATCAGTTTAAACATTTGACATGTTGTATATATTCTATTGTGAATAACCACGTTTGCCTGATGGAAAACCACAAAAGGCTAGCCCAGTCTAGCTGGTACTCTGCAGTGGAAGAGCACCAGCAGGGTTGGGGAGTAACGGATTACAAGTAATCGGATTACTGTAATTGGATGACAAAATAATTGTAACTATAATCCGTTACGTTACTGGATAAAAAAAAAATCTGATTGAGGATTACTTTGCGCTACTTTTACATTTGGGGAACAGTCGATTTTCTTTTGAAAAATGTATCCTTTTAAAATGCAAATTTGGCTGTTTTATCATTGGCCATTTTGTCCGTGACGTTTCTTGTTAAAACTTTGATCAAACAAAAACGCCATCGCAATGTTGCAGCAACAAACTGCATTTTTCACCTGGCGTTTCAACAACCAATTTGTTTTCAAGGAAGAAAATGGAAAAACAATGCAAGTTATATTTGCTAGGGTGACCAGACCTCCTCTTTTACCCGGACATGTCCTCTTTTTGAGACCTAAAAAATGCGTCCAGCAGGGATTCCAAAATTCTCCGGGATTTGGCCTCGTCGGATATTTGTGTTTCTCTGGGTCTTTCACAAACTATTAGGCCCTTACAAGTTTTGGAAAGGGTATCTCCCTTACGTTCCACATTCTTGCGCGAGCTCTGACTGTAGAGAGAACTGTCAATTTGATCAGATAGTGCGGCATGCAATACACGACCACCCCGATATATTGACATAAATTGGGGTGACATTTCTATTTATTTTGGAGTGCTACTGTATGTCCTGCTGCAACAGTTTCTGGGGTGCAACATCATTTGTTCTTTGATTTAGGCATATTCCAGGTTATTTAAACAAACTTCAACTGGATATAAACTAGGTTTTGAAAGTAATCCAAAAGTAATGGAAAGTAATCAGATTACGTTACTGAGTCTGGGTAATCCAAAAGTTATGTTACTTATTACAATTGTGGATGGGTAACTAGTAACTGTAACGGATTACATTTAAAAAGTAACCTACCCAACCCTGACCATTAGTATGGATGCACTTTGACAGATAGCAAAGAACTCCATACTCTCAGTCTGACACACACACACACACAGCAATAAAGATTTCACAGTTTTCCATTGGAGGGCTTACTGTTCTGTGGGTCAATCTAGGTCTGTTTGGTTGCAGGCACATTGTCCATGCTGGACTGTAACATCTTTCCCGGCCTGGGGAAGGATTACCTGGAGACCGAGGTCAACCTGTTCCTGCTCCCCCTGCAAGAGAACGAGGGGGATGAATCCCTGACGAAAACAGGTTCGAGCAGGGATGCATAATTAAAATTCAAAGAGGTCCATTGACTAACATCTTCTCCCCCCAAAATGTAATATGTAATAATGTAAGAAAGACTTTCATATTGTTAAAACCCTCGTACCTGTGTTCTTTAAGGCTGACATACCTAGCAGTACTTTCCTGCTTCACGAACGAACCCACGTTTATTACACTGGTGGCAGCGGTGGGATTCAGTGAAGATGTCAGAGCCTGAGAGTAACCCGCCTCAACCTATAGCGGGTCCAAGTCAGTTACATGTGGTCCCCTCTAACCCACGACCGATTTTTATGCCTGAAACCTTCACTGGTACAGGAAGAGAATGGTCAGATTGGGCTGCAAAGTTTGAAATGGCAGCTGATGTCAATAACTGGAATGTGTCATTAAGATTACAATTCAAGGTGCCGGGGAGAGCCCGGGAGATATTTAATGGATTACCTGCAACAGCTAAAACTAATTATGTCTTGTTGAAAGACGCAATTTGTAGGTGTTTAGATCCGTGTGATAGTTATGACCGGATAGGGCTAGTTTCTCTTCTCGTAGGAGACTACATAATGAGACAGTCCGTGAGTTTGGCCTTTTACTCCGGCGTCTGGTTACTAAAGCTTATCCCTCAGCGGATCCTAATACCCAAGACATGTTGGCTAAAGATCATTTTGTTGCAAATGTCGGAAGTGGAGATTTACGTGTCAGTCTTCGTAGCACTAAACGTATAACACTAGAGGCCGCTATTAGCCTGGCTGCAGAGCTAGAGTTAAATAAAGGGTTAGAGAGCGGGTTGACTCCCGATGCCAGGGTGCGTGGAGTGGTTGAGAAACCCGCTCGTGATGAGCGGATCAACACTCTATTTGGAGTTGTAGAAGGTTTAAGACAGGAGGTCCAATCTCTGCAAGTCACTGTACAGGAAATGGCTAAACCCAGTAAAGCTGCTCCCATGTCTGCAACAACAATGTTGGCTCCATTTTCACACCCAGTACAAACCTCCATGCCTCCCCCTAGACGGGACACAGTGAGAAGCGGGGGATGTTGGGAATGCGGGTGTAATCGGCATATGCGACGTGACTGCCCTTATTTGCTGGGAAACTAAAAGGGGTGGGCACAGAGGGCCAAATGCTCACCCCCCCCCCCCCCCCCCCCCCCCCCATCTGTCCCCATGGAGGCCCCTGTTTACTTAAAGGGCGGATCCGACTATCTTAAAGCTAAGATAGGTGGGTTTGACTGTCATGTACTGGTCGACACCGGAGCCTCATGCTCAGTGGCGGCCGGGACTTTGCAGAGGCCCCCCGCAAAGTTGGAGCTCGAGGCCCCTCCCCTAAATCCAAAAATGGATTCTAGGTTGTGTATCTCCATCCTATCTTATACATTGCTGTCTACCTTTAAATATAGCCTATATTCACCAATGTGAGAGAAATAAAAAAGTTAAAAAATAACAAAAGCACAATAGCAGCCTATTTGTGTGGCATTCTGCGGAAACCCGTCGGATGTCGCGGCCGCGCGGTCATTGCTGGCTATAAGCCATAAAAGATCGAAAATTGTTTTCTGTCAAAATTTAGATTTTTGATGTTTTCTATAGTTAACACCCTAAACTTCATTGTAATGTACAAAAAGTATAGCTTCTGAAAAACTGTTCATTTCAACGTTTTTTGGACATGTCAGCTAGCAAGATTTCCAAGCCATTTCAAATCAAATGCTCAGTTTGCTTGCTCTTTTGAGTGCTGCAGCAGCCCCAAACAACTGATCAATGAAGTCAGGCTGTTAAACTTAAATATAACTTGCTGAGAAGTTATTAATGTAGCCTATACTTAAACTGACATTTACATTCACAACGTGATTACGAACAAAAGGATTTACTTTCCATATTCGCCACAGAATTAGAATGAAAGTGGAGTGGAATGCAATTTTCTCGGTTATCACTTTATTGACACAGGTCAACTTTAAAATTATGTAACTTCAGTTGTGATAAAGATATGAGTGATTTAAACATATTTGTATTCAGGATAGTTTGTAGTTTCCAAATATGTATAATACCCAGAAAGACCCAAATGTTCACGATGTGAAGAGTTTCCGCAGGCCGCCACACATTTGTCATTGTTCAAAACCAAAGACAGCACTAGCCTTCTGATAGTTCAGCACCAAGGATAGCATCGTCGAAATAACACACAATCAATGGAGGAAAGGAAAACATTTATTCTTGCCAATAAGTAGGCTAAGCAAGTATATTTATTGTTGGTTGCTGGTGAAGACGTGCTGCTGCTAGCTACCTGCGGCTGCGGTAGTGTTTCGTCTGGAGATGTTGATAATATTCCTCTCTGGCTGGTCTAAATAAGTGTGTAATCTTCGGGTGTTTTGCTCGAGCTTATTCAGACAACAGTTTATTGCTGCACTTTTGAGCACCGCGTGCATATTTTCTTTTACTCATGTCTCTACCGTCATCTAGCAGAACGTAGCCTAATGATTAGCATTTTTTTAATGTGCGCGTTCAATAGGCGTAATGGCCCAAAAGGCAAGTAAGATACGCAAAAGCCATTGTTGCCAGATTCAGGGATTTTGAGACTATTTAGCCTATTTAGGTCTGTTACGTTGCCTACATTACGGAATTCCTTTACCTGGCAGTTGAAACTTGGGGCTCTAAATGAGCGCCCTCAAAGTGTTTTCCTTGTTTTTTTTATTGTTTTTTTTATATATAGGCCTAGTCTGTTTTTTGATATGCAGGGCGGGTCCCTTAGGGCGTGGGGGCCCCCCGCCTTGCGGGGGCTGCGGGGGCTTCCCAGCCGCCACTGCTCATGCTCTGTCATTCCTAAACAACTGTGGCTTTCTGTTACAAAAGGGGGATGCGGTTTAGTAGATTATGCTGGCAGAGCTACGGCGGCTAATGGTGGGGGAATGGCTGTTGTGGGGTGTTGGCAGACAGTATGTCAACTCGATTCCCTTGCACTTGTTGCTAAGTTTTTGGTCTCTGATATTCCCTCCGAGGAAATCTTGCTGGGTTTCAATTTTTTATCACAGTATGGTGCTGTAGTTGATTTGGGGCGGAAACAATGCCGAATTATGGGGAAGCAATTCCGCCTGGTTGATCTCAATCCATCTTTAGAACCCCAAACAGTTATTATCCAGTCTGATACTGTAGTGCCACCACTTAGTGAAATCATTGTTTGGGGCTAGTTTCAGAACCGGTGGGGAGACTACGCAGAAGGGCTGCTGAAACCTGCCGCTTCCATATCCAAACACTGAGATTATGGTAGCTTGGGTGGTCTGTAAAGTTCAACAGGGTATATTGCCCATACGAGTGATTAACCTAACTAGTGAGGGTGTAGCTGTAAAGAGTGGCATGAAAGTAGGCACACTGTTTACTGATATTGAGGTGGAGGAGGCGGGAAAGCAGTGTGTAGAGGGGGAGACAGATAAAACTCTTAAAACTTTAAAACTCTTATGGACCAATTTGAAGTTGGGGAGAAGGGTTTGGAGATAGAAGAGTTGGAAGCGGTTAGACAATTACTACATAGGAATATGGCTGTGTTTAGCCGGGGCGAGACTGACTTAGGCCGGACTCCTTTGACCCCCTATGAAATTGATACTGGGGATGCCAAGCCAATTAAAATGCACCATCGAAGGATACCCCTCCACTTACAGCAAGAGGTGACAAACAATTTAAAGCAAATGCTTGCCAGCGAGGTTATTCGGCCTTCATGGGCAGCCCCAGTTGTGCTTGTTAAAAAGAAGGGGGGTGGGCTGCGTTTCTGCGTTGATTACAAAAAGCTCAATGAGGTTACTATAAAGGATGCCTACCCCCTTCCGAGGATTGATGATGCGTTAGATAGCCTTAGTCAGGCATGCTAGTTTTCCACTCTTTAGTGGCTACTGGCAGGTGGAAGTAGATCCTAAAGTTCGCCCTAAGACTGCTTTTAACACACGCATGGGGTTATTTGAATTGAATGTGTTGAGCTTTGGTCTTTGCAATGCACCCAGTACATTTCAAAGGTTAATGGACCTTATCCTCGCTGATATTCAGTGGACTACGTGTTTAGTCTACTTGGACGACATAATTGTGTTTGGGCATACGTTCCAGGTAGGGCTGTCCCCGACTAAGATTTTCTTTGGTCGACCAAGACTCGGCTAAACACTTCTGAAAATCGACTAATCGAAATTTGAAAGTTTTTTTTCTATAAATGTCACAATGTTTTTCATCAAACCCTTTTGTGTGATGTTTTACCTCACTGTTTTAAGAGATAATATGAAAGATATACAAACGTAAGAAGGGAGATTGATAACTAGACAAACATAAATGTACAAACATTTTCCCGATCTGCATGACTCAATGTAGCTGCTGGACATTCCAGATTCAGCCGCTATAAAATAAGCTAATTACTACTAATAAGTCTCGTGTCACCAGTCCTGTTGTTACCGAATGCCGATATAATACAAAATGTCTGATTGGTTATTATGTCATATCTCTTACAGTGTACTACAAATTAAAAATATTGGATGGTTGTTTGGCTATCGATGTTTACGTTTAACACGCAATTTATGCTTTTGCATAAGTAGCCTACTATTTGCTACATGCTTCGATACCCAAATAAATGTCCTGGTGCACGTAACTCTGTCAGGCTATTGCATTTTGCACTTCTGTCGATCAATTTCTTATTTCTTGTTAGTTAGCCTACTGCATCCAATCAGCGACGAAGTGCAACCCTTTCCGTTTTGAGTTAATGTAAAGTGTTTTTGAGTTAATGTAATGTCGTTTCCCATTTGGGGGAGCGTACCTTTGTATTGGGGGGAGGTGAGAAAGTCATCCTATTTGGGGGGAGTTGACTCGTATTCGGATGTGAAAAAAATGTGAAACTATTGGGGGTGTTATTACTTGCGAACACTTACTAGAGGGCAGCAACGACTAGCTTTTAAAAAAATGTTCCTGTGATCTGCAGGCTACAATCTTGACGACATGGCAGCAGGTTCTTTAGTAGAAGACACACCAAACTGAAGGCACGTGTTGACCGCGTTTGCTAGTTGCTACTTAGTTAATACATCTTTGATGAACCCAAGTTTCTTTAATATATATTAAGTTTCTTTAATATATATTAGAAACATTACAAGACGGGGCTCCAGTGTGTGTTCAAACAAGGCCAATATATATACGTAATATATATTAAAGAAACTTGGGTTCATCAAAGATTTAAATTTTGCTAGACTAGCTGCTTTTTAGCCATGTATCATCTACCCCAGTCTCCACTGAGTAGCCTATTCGTTCCACTATGCTGGTTTGTCCAGCCTTTATTGAGCTCTTTTGGTTGAACATGATGTTTAGATAGTGTTTTGTTGTTGCCTTTGCTAAATATTGCAAAGTAAAGGTGTCACTGTTTTTGCAGTTGGTCTATTATTTTTTCTACTCTCTAACACCGTGTCGTATCTGGGTGCGAGGTTACGACTGTCGCGTAGCATCGGACGCTCTCTGTCCACACTGTATCCGTCAAATTCACTTCTGTTACGCAAACTAACCACATGTGCTAGACTACAGAGATTTCAACGCGAGCGACAAAAAAATAAATAGAAACAGGGCGTCCAACAAAAATTTCTGCCAAAACGTAGCGCTAATTATTATTTAAGTCTTTTTTTTCTAGGAAAAATTATAGGCCCACTCACTTTTGCACTGGCCCGCCCAAAATACAATTTCTGCCTACGCCCCTGATGTCAGGTGCTATAAAGTTCACTCTCCCTACCTGGCCTTGAATCCCTTCTTCACATGACCTAATTCACCTCAATTATTTAAAATATGGAAAGAATTAAAAAGCTCCACAATGTTCCAGACAATAGCCACAAATGGTGTGAGTACACACTTATTTGGATCAACACACTTGCAGCTATAGATCTAAGAACAACAGTGTTCTTTTTTCATTTCCTTTGGCAGGATATTGCTCATCTGCGGTTACCTGTAAAGGTTGATGTCAGCAAACCAGTCTTGAACAACAACAACCACATGGCAGACCTGTATAAAACACTTTTTGTCAGGATCAAGGATTAATCATCTCAGTTGGCTAGTTTGTGCGATAGACTAATGTGTTCTACAGAGAAGGGACTCCTTTTGGAATGGAAGGGAGAAAACGGGACAGAGTAACACGGCGGATATCGCTATTAAAAAAAAAACTGAAAAGTGCTTCGGGAAACCCTGTACTGTCCATTCTTCAGTAATACCTAAATCTGACCTGTGTGTCCAGGAAGATGACTCTCTCCTGGGTTATGAAGAAGTCAATCCCAGTGCTCTGGTTCCCTCCTCTCTCTTTGATTTCCTGAGATTGGGCTCTGAACACATATCCTCTACACACAACACACACACACAATGAGCTGCAGGTGGCACAAACTCACTAGACTAACACACAACAGTCCAGCTCTGCCACCGAGAACCTTTATATCTATTTATCCTGTCTTATTCATATTATGTTTTGATTTATTATATGATTCACATGTTCTTATAGAGCACAGAAAAAGAGACTGTTCAAGTTCAACAGACCTTTGGTCTTCCTCAGGTGTGTTGGCTGACAGGAGAGACATGATGGTGGATTTTCTCATCCTTTACACACTTCCCTCTCATCCCCTACAAGCTCACTCCCTCTCATCCGTTACACACTCCCCTCTCATCCCATACACTCACTCCCTCTCATCCGTTACACACTCCCCTCTCATCCCATACACTCACTCCCTCTCATCCCTTACACACTTCCCTCTCATCCCCTACACACTCACTCCCTCTCATCCCCTACACACTCACTCCCTCTCATCCCTTACACTCACTCCCTCTCATCCCTTACACACTCACTCCCTCTCATCCCCTACACACTCACTCCCTCTCTTCCCTTACACACTCCCCTCTCATCTCCTACACTGCTCCCCTCTCCATCCCTTACACACACGTTGTCCCCTAAATGCATTTCCTTCACTTTCCTTGTCATCTTCATTGGTTTTGGTAGACTGGTCTAAATACTTGCTCTGTGCTGCCCTCTTCTGGTGAGGGAGGCAAATGTTTCTTGAATAAAGTGTGTTACGTAAGGTATTAAAACAAACCCTGCATCTCAATACCCATACTACATACTACACATGTATTTAGTATGCCACCACATACAAAATATTTTTCTAGAATACCAAATAGTATGTCCGGATACATAAAATGTCAAATGCTGTATGCCAAAAATACCAGCATACAAAAACGTCAAACTGTATATGAAATACTGACCCATACAATGCCATTTTAAGTACACTGGTCGGTGTGTAATAAAGTATGCATTTTAGAAAAAAATAATGTCTACATAATGTTGCCATAATGGTTATTATTAGTCACATGTAACGATTCCCGGTCATGCCAACTGACGTTGTGTCCTTGGGCAAGGCACTTCACCCTACTTGCCTCGGGGGAATGTCCCTGTACTTACTGTAAGTCGCTCTGGATAAGAGCGTCTGCTAAATGACTAAATGTAAATGTTTAACTGTTTAGGAATATTAGTTTGATTTCTTGCTTGCCATTTTAACAAGCCTTCTGAGACTGTTCTTACGAGACATGTTTAGGTTTACAAACCACACAGTAATCGTATAGTTACTGCTTTATTCAGTACTCGAATCACAGACTATTTTAAAATTAGTGAACTCGTCACATATTAGCGAGAACGTTGAGCTGCGCCCACGTTGAGCCTCGTGCCCTTTCCCCGAATTTCACGTTGCGGGCTACTTGGAGATAACGGTCTTGGAGTAATTTTGCGCCATTGCATTGGCTTTGATCCGCGGATGACATGGCCATGCTGTTACACTGACTCTGGGAAGAATCACAAGTGAGACGTAAGTAAAATTGGTAGAAGCAGAGAATGTCTAATATGGGGAGAACTGCCACTGTAGGGAAACTTCCGGGTTCTGAACTGGTTGCAGTTCCACCCTAGTTCCATATGAGGATGCTAACGGTCCAGTGCAGAATGAATGGAGGTCTATGGTCTTAAAAAGCCTTTTAAAATGTCAATGACGTCATACACATCGTACGACCAGAGATACTGCTTTGCGGCAAGCTCCGGTCACTTCCTTTTTTCTCTCGAGGCATCGACAACACAGCTGACAGGCTAGGCTCTCCCTGTCAATACACATTTACATTTAGTTATTTAGCAGACGCTCTTATCCAGAGCGACTTACAGTAAGTACAGGGATATTCCCACGACACATGCTAGAAAGAGTTTTGGATTGCTAATGTTGTTGCTAATGCTCTGACATTCTGGATACTGCTTCGGATACCATCAAGCGGGATCTCTGGTCTTAGTCAGTCCATCACTAACCAATTAGCATTCATTAGCAGAATGCTAGCGTGTAATGGGCAACAACGACTCACCCTGTAAGAAATCGAAAGGACATAAGTACTCGTTCATTCAACTTTCGACCTATAATCCATGTTTAACATGCAAAAACTACAATCAAATATGAGATTTCTTAACGACAATCAAGCGAAAGAGCCAAATTTAGCCGTTTAGTTCCATACACTCCCATTCATTTAGCACTGGACCGCGATCACTCCCAGTGGAACTCTGGTGTAACTGCAACAAAATTCGGTACAATGGGGCTTGCTTTTTTCGGATGCTTTTATATAGGCCTTAGTGGTCCCCTAATACTGTATCAGAAGTTTCTTTCCCGAAATTCAGCCTTGGTGCAGAATTACAGCCACTACTAGCAGTCCCACAAGGAGCTTTCCTCAGAATGTGCTGTTTTGGTGTTTAGCTTTAAATGCTAATGAGGAGCGGAGGGGCGGCACCATGCGCTAATGTTTACAATGGATGTATCGCAATGGCTGTAGACCCGTTGCTGTAAGATGCCTGGAATTTGCCCATTCTCATCTGATAACCCTGGTTTGCAGAGGTACACACTCAGTCATTTCAATGAGGGGAAAGGCGGATATTGCGCGCGCCATAACACCAACAGCAGAACGGTTATCCAAATAACAAAGAAGTGTACAACACTCACGTTACAGCATGTGTATTCACACACATACTTGATGCTATCTACCTTTCCATTAGCGACAGTAACTCAGCTGTTAGCTGCAGAGCTAATGTTACAGCCACATTCTAAGGGTAGCAAGCTAGGTAACCATATACAGTAAAGCTACAAAATGATATAGCGTTAGTTAACTTACTTGTCCGAGGTTAGTAGCTGGACGAAGGAGAGTTAGTACTGATCCAGAATTTAATTTCAGCAAGGCCAGTTTTGTATTAGCTCAAGTTGAGGAAACAGTTGTGGCTGAAGTGTTTGGCGCAGACATACAAAACAAATGCGCCTACAACAGAAGTTGTGTAGGCGCATTTCCAGAGAAAATAAGATTAAGACACTGGGTCTTCAGACACTCGGATGAAGGAACTGTCAAAAGATTTTTGTTTTCCTTTGTACATCCAAACTGAGCAAATGTAATGCTTCGTTCGTTTGCAAGCCATGATGTCTCTCGAGGATAAAAACACTTGCACGGTCGTAGCTCAGTTTCTTATGGGCGGGCCAGATTCTCTGGGCGGGCAAAGCAGAGAGAGGGGAGGTAACCTTCCTCCTTGTGACGTCACAAGGAGGAGATTTTAAAACAGAGAAATTGAGCCTTCATTTTCTCAAAGGCGGAGAAGAACACCCAGGGCTTGGTTTACACCTATCGAAAATTCTAGCCACTGGGGGACCAAAGGCAGGCTAGGGGAACTCATATTGGCCGGGTTTCCCAGATTAACGTTCTTGGAACGCTACTAAGAAGCTCTTAGCATTAAGAGATTCTTAACGAATCTGGGAAATCCGGCCATTAATGTTAAATAACCTCCTAAAGTGAAGTTTTCATGTCATGTCACCTTTAATAGGCAGTCAGGTGGCTGAGTGGTTAGGGAAGCGGGCTGGTAATCTGAAGGTTGCCAGTTCGATTCCTGGCTGTGAAAACCGACGTTGTGTCCTTGGGCAAGGCACTTCACCCTACTTGCCTCGGGGGGAATGTCCCTGTACTTACTGTAAGTCGCTCTGGATAAGAGCGTCTGCTAAATGACTAAATGTAAAATGTAATAGGGAGTGAACAGGCTCTCCTTTAGACAGGCTCTGGTATAAGTATTCCTTACTAGATTAATTTGGTTTAGCTCTATTTGCATGCAGCAGTTAAATGTTCATTGCTTTTCTGAATGGGATCATGCACACATGTTGGAACTTATTTGAATCAAATACGCATCTAGGCCATTAATTGATTGATCTTCAGTAGCCTACATGTGCAACATCCTGCATTTAATTTGCTATATAGCTTGTACGTTTTTTTAAGGGGTAGGATTAGACTAGATGAATTCCACGTGCTCTTTTAAACTAACATTGCCACTAGATAGCTAATTGTTTTCACTTCACCCTTAGACCCGAATTTTTTTGTTGTTGAGTTATTCTATGGATCTTTTCGCAGGTGAGTGCAGCTATTCTCAACTATTGATTTATGTTCATTCATGTTTTGTTTCTGTTCCTATCACATACATAATGCAGATATGTGTGGCGGCCTGGGGAATCCCGTCGGATGTCGCGCCCGCTCATTGTTGGCTATAAGCCATAAAAGATCAAACGTTTTCTGTCAAAATTGAGATTTGTTGATGTTTTGTATAGTTAACACCCTGAACTTCATTGTAATGTACACAAAGTATATGATTACTTCTGAAAAACTGTTAATTTCAACGGTTTTTGGACATATCAGCTAGCAAGATTTCCAAGCCATGACAAATTAAATGCTCAGTTTGCCCGCTCTTTTGAGTGCTGCAGCAGCCCCAAACAATTGAACAATGAAATCAGGCTGTTAAACTTAAAAATAACTTGCTGAGAAGTTATTAATGTAGCCTATAGTTAAACTGACATTTACATTCACAACGTGATTACGAAAAAAAGGATTTCCTTTCCGTAGTCGCCACAGTAAACTAGAATTAAACGGAGTGGAATCTTTGAATGCAGTTTTCTCCCTCATCACTTTTTGACACAGGTCAACTTTAAAATTATGTAACCTCAGTTGTGATAAAGACATCTGAGTGATTTAAACAGATTTGTATTTGGGAGAGTTTGTAGTTTCCAAATATGTATAATACCCATTTTTACCATGTGAAGGGGTTTCCTCAGGCTGCCACACATTACAGAAAACATGTCTAATTGAATCAGTTGTTTTGACAGAAGTGAAGACAGTATGCAAGACATCCTCCATCAATTGCAGAGAGCAACTGCCTTACTTTCACAACAGATGATGCCCTCCTCACTGAACAGCCTGCATGGGAGAACCTCCAATCAGAACCCGAGCCCTCAAACCATTTCTTCACAGACAAGTGTCTTTCCAACCCCTTCTACCAGTGGGCTAGGTTGGTCTCAAACCCTCCATTCACAAGGCTTTAACCCTTGTGTTATCTTCGGGTCATTCTGACCCATCAGTCATTGTGACCCACGTCATATTGCGACAACTTTACTGCATACAAAAACAAAGTGAGGAATTTTCTTTTAACCGTCAGGCTGTCTCAGACCACCCACATTGCGAAGGTTAAAAGAAAATGCTATTTATTGTTTTTGTATTGGGTAAAATTGGGTAAACACAACAATGGTTGGTTGTGAACCTTTGGGTCATGTGACCCGAAGGCAGCACAAGGGTTAACACATCTAACATCTCATCCAGGACACTGACACCCAACTCTCAAGCAACTCTACCTCTACCTGCCCCGTCGTCACAAAGAACCTCTGAAACTTCAGTACGTGAAGATAACATACAGGTCAACCTTGCCAGGCTGTTTCAACCCTACAATCAAAATGTGTCAAGCAGAGGAAGCTTTTTCAAACCCAAATGCTACAAAAGAAAAAGGGAGGTACCCTGGAGTCACTCATTCTACTGCCTGGCGGATCCTGATAGCAGTACTGTGCCCAGCCCGGAGGAGAATTTTGTGCTGGAGCATTCTGGTCTAGGTTGGAAAATTGTGACTTTTCCTGACAATCATGGTGGGCATGCCCACCTTGAAGAACATCTTGTTCTGGCATACCCACCACTTGGTGGTGCAGGGGGCTTCACATACACCAACAACTTCAACAACAACAGGTCTATGTTCCTTCTTTGACCTGAGTAGCGTTGAGTACGAAACTTCATTGACAGCAGGAGTAGAGCACAGACAACTGCAGACAGGGGTCGAGTAAGTTTGAGTCAGTAAGCCTGGGAGACCCATTTTTGCTTGTCTCTCTTGAGGTGCTTTTTAAAAACTTTGTTGGGTGAGGCAGAACAGCTGTTTGAATTAGTTGTCAATACAAACTGTGTGTCTCTAAAAAGGTACCCATTCTCTTTTCTCCATTAAGAAGCCACACTACAGAACTTTTCAGTAGAAAAGACATAGCACTTGTTGCTACTGTAGGGTTGACCCAGGTACGTGGGACTTTTTGTTCACTTGATGTTACCCATTTAAGGCTTCCCTTATGCCATATTCATGTTCATTTAGATAATGTCCAATGGGTGTCACCAGCATAAAATTATAGTTGGCAAGAATTTGGGGGAAGTTTAAGGTATTTTATTGATAACCATTGTTCTGTCTTTGGAAAGGACATAACAAGTGCAGAACTGGATGTACCCCCTTTACAAGCTGGAACTTCCTCCACAAGCACCACAGCAGCCAGTGGTTCATCACCGACTCTTACCGCCTTGCAGTAAGGGTAAACAGTATAGTAAAGTTTTTTGAAAATAGACTCTAAAACCCCTTAATAGGTTTCCATGGTTTTCCTTCATACTTATAAACCAAATTTGTATTTATCTCATGTCATTTCTTTCAGGCAGAACTTGGTGACCATACTTGCAAATATTGCAAAACAAATTGATACATTGGTGGCACCCACGTCCACTGCTTGGACTGCTTGTCATTGCCCTAAAAGATAGCCACTTTTTCTGTGGGCCTGAGGATGCCAGGAACTTCGCTTTGCTGTCACCTGGTATGGACATTTGTTGTTACTTTTAACCTCATGTTTGAGTTGCTAAATATTTATTTTCACTAACAGAAAAGTTTTTGTAGCTGTGCAGGCAGGGGAATACCGACTGGTCGGGCAGATGGTGGCAGTGGCAGTTGTGCATGGCGTCCTCCCCTGCTTTCTTTCTGAACGATTATACTTCCTCATATCTGGTCGTCGTAGTAGCTCACCCAACATCGATGAGGTAGATGACAAGGAGCTACGGGAGATGCTTTACAAGGTGATGACTAGTCTCATAACTAAATGAACCTTGTATGGAAACATTTCTTCATTCCTTTAGATTACCTGTAGGCAGGTGTTTGCACTGACTGTTATTCATGTTTTTAATTACCATAAATACAGATTATTCTGTAATATGATAATAGAAATGTGTGCTTGATGTTCTCGTGGGCTGTACCGCTCTACTGTGCTAAATCACATGATTACATTACATTTACATTACATTTATGCATTTAGCAGACGCTTTTATCCAAAGCGACATCCAAGAGAGATCAACAGTAAAATATTTCACAGCGAGTACAAGAATTTAAAACCGTTACAACTAACCAACAAGAGCAACAAGTCTCTCAATAAGAGTCATTGTGATCCTGGAGGAAACTAACATCAGGTCCAGCCAAGTATTCCTAAGTGCCGTTGTACTCCCGGAACAAGTGCGTCTTGAGCCTTTTCTTGAAGGTGGGGAGACAGTCAGTGTCCCTGATGGAGGTGGGGAGTTGATTCCACCATTGGGGGGCCAGACAGGAGAAGAGATTGTGTTGGGACCGGGCGCTCTTGAGCGGTGGGACCACCAGACGGTTGCCAGAAGAAGACCGTAGGTGGTCTTCTGACCGTAGGCCTCGGAAGGTCAGTACCAGAGTCTTGAATCTGATACGGGCCGTGATGGGAAGCCAGTGGAGGTAGATGAGGAGCGGGGTAACATGGGAGCGTCTGGGTAGATTGAAGACCAGACGGGCCGCTGCGTTCTGAATCCTCTGGAGAGGGCGGGTTGCGCATGCTGGGAGACCGGCGAGCAGCGAGTTGCAGTAGCCCAACTTTGAAAGGACAAGTGCTTGGACTAGCAGCTGGGTGGAATGCTCAGACAGGTATCTCCTGATCTTACGGATGTTGTAGAGGGTGAATCTACACAACCGGGAGACCGCAGCATTGATTACAGATCAAGAATGCAAGCAAGATGACTGCTGCTACAGAAGCAGTGGAAGAAGCTTCAAGTGTCCTTAGTATCCTCGGGTGCACAGCTTACCTGAGGACACTAGAGTCCCGGGATGCCCTGATTGGCTATGCCTCGCATAGCACAGTAAGTCTTGATGTTCAATTGGTACAGTGTGAATACTGTGGTTGGTTAGTAGCCTTGCATCAGTAGACCAATTTGAGGCAAATGGGTATGGAACCTCTCAATACATTTTCTATTTCCAAGGGCTGTTGTCAATGTGCACAGACTAAAATCATTCTGGATGCAATTGGATAGACCTAAACAATCAGATGGTCATAAATGTGTGACATAGTGCTGAGGTCTTCTGTACAGTCATTGTATTAAATCTGCCCCACATCATATTTGTTGTTGTTATTGGCCCGGCACTTTTAATGGGAATGATGAAAATGGGTTTGAATGGCAGTGTGGCCAGACCTATCTACCAGCACAAATGAAATGTTCTTGCAGATTGATTTGGTTCCTGCGATAGTCGATAAATACCATGCATCATAAAATTATGAAACTTCGAAAATGTATAATCAATCCCCTTCACCATCTTTCTGTTAAGGCTGTCTGATGGGTTGACAGCAATGGGTCTCGTTGACGCCATCCGGAGCACCCAGAAGACTTGAAAAGCGTATTTGTGTGAAAACAAATGAAAAAAAATATACAGATCATTGAATAATGTTTTTCTTTAGACCAATTTGGAAGATTACGGCATAGATTGGGAGGGACCTCTGCCAGTTGATCCAGAGGTCATCATAGAAGTTCCAGAGACACCTGAAGGTCTACAAGAGACAGTTACACACTATTTAGAGAACTTTATTGACCCACTCAGGACGAGCACCTGCTTTGGGTTAGACATTGTCAGTGAAGCATTGAGACTAGCGACCATGCAGCTAGCTCCCCTACTGCAGGTGACTGAACAACTAATGCTTTAACTTAATATCCCATACACTGACCATTCAGATTTCTGTCTGATGGAAAGTACACAAGTGTATTCACATGTATTGTGTAACAGTAGTATAGCTATATAATTCGGCAATTATTCTGTGTTCTAGGAGCGACCAAGGCAAGTGCTGCTTCCCCCAAGACCATGACGCCATCAGCCAAAAAGAGCCACAGAACCTGGACTTCCAGTTCCTTCTCTCCTGCCACAGGATTAATTGACAATAATCGACTTGTTATTTTACCTCAAATACTGTTTCAGTCATATTCTTTATGTAAAACACTCTGAAGTTTATTGTTGTGTAATTGTTGAAATATTCACAAATTAATTGAGTCAATTTTAAGATGAGTCTGAAACATAACATTTGGAAAACTTGACATAAGCACTGTATGGCTACGTTTACATAACAATGTAACATGATACATAACACGTACATTATCCATAAGCAATCTGGTGATTTTTTTTGTTATATTATACTCATAAAATTCGTTTTTTGATGATTGGAGTCTAAGACAAATAACATCTAAATAAAAAATTGTTTTAGCTCTGCACACCAATGAAATCGTCAGCGGGAGAAATCTGATGTCAAAAGATGCGTTCGACTTCATGCAGCCGGCTGCCTTGAAGCTGAAAATGCCATTGGCTGCTTCAAGTCAGCCGGGCTGCAGGCGACGCAGGCGCAGCATGAAGTTGAACGCACCTAAAAGCAGCAGGTAGGCTACGTAACTGCAAGGATCCACGTGATCGTCAAGATGCAAAGACAAAAGCAACGACCACAGCAAACGACAGGTGAAGTGGCACATTGTAAACGCAACGCTGCAAAGTAAACGACTGAGAGCAAAGCAATAGCCATGATAACCAGACGTATTGTACAAAAGCATCAACTTATTTTTGGCACAAATGGTACTCTGCAAATCACAAGAACTGCTGCGAAGTAAACGACTGAGAGCAAAGCAATCGTCAAGATCCATTGTACAAAAGCATCAACTTTTTGGGCACAAATGGAACCCCATACACACTCCCCTCATCCTCTACAGTCATCCCCTCTCATCCCTCATTACACACTCCCCTCATCCTCTACAGTCATTCCCTCTCATCCCTCATCACACACACTCCTCATCCTCTACAGTCATCCCCTCTCATCCCTCATCACACACTCCCCTCGTCCTCTATAGTCATCCCCTCTCATCCCTCATCACACACTCCCTTCATCCTCTACAGTCATTCCCTCTCATCCCTCATCACACACTCCCCTCATCCTCTACAGTCATCCCCTCTCATCCCTCATCACACACTCCTCATCCTCTGAAGTCATTCCCTCTCATCCCTCATCACACACTCCCCTCATCCTCTGAAGTCATTCCCTCTCATCCCTCATCACACACTCCCCTCATCCCCTGCACTTATCCCCTCTCATCCCTTACACTCTCCCCTCTCATCCCATATACAAATCCCATCTCTTCCTCTACACTAATCCCCTCTCCATCCCATACACACTTTTTGTCCCCTACATGCATTTCCTACACTTTCCTCGTCATCTTTATTGGTTTTGGTGGACAGGTCTAAATACTTGCTCTATGCTCTAGTCTCTATTAGCATGACTGAGTGGTAAGCTACAGTGCATCCTGAAAGTATTCACATTCACGCGCTTTCTCCATATTGTTATGTTACAGCCTTATTCCTAAATGGATTCAATTCATTTTTGTCCTCAAATCTATACATACACTACCCCACAATGGCGACGTGAAAAAGGTTTGTTTCGTATTTTTATAGATTAGCAAAAATTAAGAATGAAAATATAACATGTACATAAGTATTCACAGCCTTTGCTCAATACTTTGTGGAAGCACCTTTGGCACCAATTACAGCCTCAAGTCTTGTTGAGTATGATGCTACAAGCTTGGCACGCCTATTTTTGGCCAATTTCTCCCGTTCTTTGCAGGACCTCTCAAGCTCCATCAGGTTGGATGGGGAGCGTCGGTAAACAGCCATTTTTAGATCTCTCCAGAGATGTTCAATCGGGTTCAAGTCTGGGCTCTGGCTGGGCCACTCGAGGACATTCACAGAGTGTCCCGAAGCCACTCCTTTATTATCTTGGCTGTGTGCTTAGGGTCGTCCTGAAGATGAACCTTCGCCCCAGTCTGAGGTCCAGAGCGCTCTGAAGCAGGTTATCAAGGATGTCTCTGTACATTTCAGCATTCATCTTTCCCTCGATCCTGACTAGTCTCCCAGTTCCTGCCGCTGAAAACCATCCCCACAGCATGAAGCTGCCACCACCATGCTTCCCTGTACGAATGTTATTGGCCAGGTGATGAGCGGTGCCTGGTTTCCTCCAGACATGAAGCTTGGCATTCAGGCCAAAGAGTTCAATCGCTGTTTCATCAGACCAGAGAATTTAGTTTCTCATGGTCTGAGAGGCCTTTCCGGTGCCTTTCGCCAAACTCTAGGCGAGCCGACATGTGCCATTTACTGAGGAGTGGCTTCCGTCTGGCCACTCTACCATACAGGCCTGATGTGGAGTGCTGCAGAGATGGTTGTCCTTCTGGAAGGTTCTCCTCACTTCACAGAGCAACGCTGGACCTCTTTCAGAGTAACCATCTCTGGTCTCTTGGTCACCTCCCTGACAAAGGCCCGTCTCCCCTGATCGCTCAGATTGGCCGGGCGGTCAACTCTAGGAAGAGTCCTGGTGGTTCCAAACTTCTTCCATTTACGGATGATGGAGGCCACTGTGCTCATTGGGATGAGCACAATGCTGCAGACATTTTTTCCTGAACCTTCCCCAGATCTGCGCCTCAATACAATCCTGTCTTGAAGGTCTACAGACAATTTCATGGACTTCATGGCTTGGTTTGTGTTTTCACATGCACTGTCAATTGTGGGACCTTATTGTTTATTTACAACATCAACCCTGGTTGAAACACAATATCAGCTGAATCTCTGGTCCTGGTGTTGTAAAAGCTCCTATCTCCTGTAGCGAGGTTTGCTCGTGTTAAGATAGAAATACTCAATCCATTAATAAAGTCTCGGGGCACCACCCTAATATTGGTTTTAGGACATTAAGGGATCCTATGTTTAGTAATATGTAATAATCAGTCTCATTTTTAGGAATTAATTTGAAGTGTAGAGCCAATCGTAACATTAGTGAGCATGCACAAGTCAAAATATCTTTACAATGAATTTATTCAAGTAAGGTATTTATGGATCGTATGAACAAGTTAGATTATGAATTTGATATGAGAGATTGGTTTCAATGAACAGAATGAAATGGTCTAACTTCAAGAAAGACAGAAATTGTACAGTCAATGATTACATCCTTACAAATCATAAACAGAGCTCACGCCAATGCCATGTCGGGGAGGAAAGAGCGTTATCCATAGTTATGTTTGATCAGGGTTGATCAATGAGGTTGAGGGCAGTTCGCGTTCAAGGCCCATTTGAAGAATCTGAAGTCAAAGCGTGGCTGCGCTGCAGGGTCATGTGACTGAGTCTGCGGGATCTCAGTCAGGTCGCAATTAGAATTTTGTTTTTGGTTCTTCTGTAGAATTGTCCAGAAAGTGTGGCAATCACTATAATGTTGAATCTCAAGAGAAGCTTGGCGACGTCCTTTGGAACGCCAATCCTGATGGCGTTCATGCCATGGTTGGTTTCGCTGGAGTCAGAGATTGATTGTCATCTCAGAGTTTTATACAGTTCAGAGTTAGAGGGAGGACCTGTCTGGGGTCAGACGTTGATTGGGGGAAACTGGGTTCTCAACTCCCCCCTCCTTCCTTCACACCTACCAAAGTGAACTGGTCTCTGGGTGGTTCATAAGATTGTTCTGGACATCTTGGTACAGTTACAAAATATAGTTGAATGATTGTATTATTATGATAGCTTTGTTTAGATACCAAGAATTACGTGGTTATCTTTCAGGAAGAAGGAGTAGTTACGAGAATCAAGATTTCAGTGAACACAACATTAAAACAAACAAACATGACACAAATATCCCTCTCATAATTCTCTACCTTGTACTCTTGTGGTAAAGGTGAAGTCTGAAGAACTTTCCTCAAAAGTTCTGATTACAGTTTTTTCCAATTGCTTAAGCACAATTTTGAACAGGGCTCACTTTGTCAAAACACAACACACGATTCACACAACTAGACACACAAGTAGCAGGACACCTCCAAAATGAAACACTTTGTTCAAAACTATCCAATCATGTATAAAAACCCATTTCTGTCACCGTATGCCACACACATGGTTCATAAAATTGGACTGTTTGAACCAGTTACACACTGTAGTGCAAAATTGAAAACACTTTTACACCAAGTATTATTTTCTAATGATATAACCTGCTTGATTTTGTCAGAGATATTGTTCCATTAGAGTACGTACAAGTACATGAATATGTTGACCAAACACAACACACAAGACTAGTACTGCACACTGCTGAAAATACTGTATTTCTCCACATTGTTTACGTAAAGGTTGTGTTTTGTGCAGAAAATCTGAACATATTTCAAATTGAAAACTGTATAGTAGGCTACATACTGTAAACACAGCAAATACATTTGTGGAGACAAATGAAAGTATTCAACAAATGAAATACAGTACATTGTTTCAATCATGGACTGCCGTGAATGTGTACAAAGTACTGATGTAGTGCATATAGTAGGCTACATTTTACTGTACTGTAGACAGTAGAGAATAGTAGTTTTACAGTTTTTCACAATTGTTAACACACAAAAAGCAAAAACTTGGCACAATTTTCACAACCTTAAATTCATGTACCAATTGCTCAACACAATTTGGCACTACTTCACACTCCCTTATCTGCATTAGACTCTGACTTTCCTGTTGTCAAAACACTACACACAATGTTCAGTTGTTGCACACACTTCTCAAGTAAAGTCTCAAAGCATCAACCTACAACACACATTCAAATCTCTAAACACTCAGGTCTGGTGAGCAATTTGCGATCAGGACTGCAGCATAAAAAGGGCCTTGAGCCTCTTAGAACATATCAACAACCAGAGAAGGAGAGGGGTAAGAGTGAGAGGAGGAAGATGAGGACAAGGAAGAGGACAAGGAAGAGGAGGGACAGGATGACAAGGAGGAGGAGGAGGATAAGGAGGTGGAAGAGGAGGACGACAAGAAAAAGGAGGATGAGGAGGAAGAGGAGAAGAAGAAGGAGGAGGAGGAGAAAGAAGAAAGAGAACGGTGATCTCTAATGAGATTCGGGCCACCGTGGTTTGAGCATGAGGGAGGCTGGCCAGAGGGTCCAACAAAATCTCAGCCGCTTCACAGTTGCTGCCATCATTAGAACCTTTAGAATGGAGAACAGGTATGAATTATATTTGCCTTGTGTACTGAAATACTGCATATCAATAGAATACAGTGTGCTCACTGTATTTGTATTTTGCAGGACTGAAAGAGAACCACACCGTGGAGGAAGAACATGCACTTTCACAGCCGAACAGGAGACTGACATTGTGAAAATGGTTTGTGAAAACAACACTATCACACTCCGACAGATACAAACCAGGATCCTGGCTGACCATGCCACATTCAGAAACATGGGGGAATGGAATGCCCCAGGAATGCCATGCGGATGAAACAAGTGTACAGGGTCCTATTCGACTGAAACACAGACCACATCAAAGAGTTACGGCAAGAGTTTGTGCTTGTAAGTCCCATACATTCAGCACTGACACATGCATGTATTGTACCTGTAATCCAATAGTTCCTTTTCTACAGTGTCTCACTGTAGCCCACTGTGTTGACCCATCTGTGTCCATACTATAACTTGCATTACCATGCTGTCTGTTCCAACGGATCCAGGAGCATGACACAGCTAATGAGCTATATGAATACATATTCATTGATGAGGTTGGATTCAACCTGGTGAAGAGGAGGCGCCAGGGCAGAAATGTCATTGGCCAGCGCGCCATTGTTGAGGTCCCCGGCCAGCGTGATGGGAACATCACTTTGTGTGCTGCAATGGGTTGAGCAGGCCCGTTGACAGTACTGTACTGTTCAGAAATAAAACTTATTTTGCCGCATATGTGTGCTGTTTTATGTTTGAAAAAATTAGTCCTACACTGAGACATTTTACAAAAGTTGAAATGGCTCATTCCCCAGAGTCATTCGTATGGTGTGTTCCATTTCTAGAATTGTGTTTTCAATTTTGCACTACTGTGTGCTGTGAATGCTTGGTAGTGTGCAGCAAATGCTTATTGTGTGTACTGTTATGAATGGTATGTGTGTGTCATTTGAAAATATGGCTGTGTGTACCAAATGAGAACACAAGTTGCATTTTGTGAACAGGTAAGAGATTTGATGGCAAAGAGTCATCTTGCAAAGGGAGTGTCAGGTTTAGCATTTTGTGTGTGAGGTTTTCAGTTTTGTGTGTGCAGTTTTGAGAAAGCTGTTATTGTTTTGAGAAACGTGTGTTAACAATTGTGAAAAACTGTAATCTGTGCTCTTGTCGAAATGTCCAAATTACTGTTGCAACAGTATATCTGCTGAGGTTGGGCTGAAGTCTTTGTCCAGCCTTTCTCAATGTTGCCCCATGGTTCACAATATGGTCAACCAATGTTGTTCGAATTTCATTAGATACTGTAAATTTGGCCCTATTCTTCCACGGCCTCAGGTCTACCTCTCCCTTTCCCTACCACTCTTCCTCCATGGGCTCTCCCTCTCATCCTCACTCTCCCTCTTCCTCTTCCTGCAACATTGCCTTCCAATTTTTATGAGGACAGGTACACTGACCTGTTGCCTTTTTCTAGTGCTTACACCTGATTGGTATGTTTACAGTTTAGCACTTTAGTGCTTGTACACCTGACGCCCGTGTTTGATCCATATGTTCACGTGTGGCATTTTACAAGGCAGTGTCTAAAAAAGGCAATGAAGTGACATAATCTTCCATTTCTGTGTCTAATGTAGAAAAGTGTGTTTAGTGATTTGCAAAACACTGTGTGTAGTATTTTGCAAATAGTGTGAGGATGAGAATGTGCTTATAGTTGTGCAGGTCTGGGCTTCTGTTTTGCTCCTTGAGTGTCAGATTTCACTAACTTTGTGTTATATGAAATTTTTGTGTCTAAGCAATCGGAAAAAACTGTAAAAAAAAAATTGTGTAAGCATTTAAAAAAAACTGTAACTAAGGACTGGTGTTTAAGCTTACAACGTCAGTACTAAAAATGATATAGGGTTTTTATGCCTCTTCTGAATATTATTTGTAATTTTACTATGTTACTGAATTGGTTATCCAATAGCTTCGTTGAGGTATCTGCCTTTTGCACAATTTGCCAAGACTTTTGTCCTGACAAACCTGTCAAGTTTGTAAACTATAACTCCTGGTTTGTTGTCATTGGCATCATGTTGTTTCTTTAGAGGACCACAGAAAAACGCTGCTGGCCTGAGTTTCAGTTGCACCTAAAGTATGTCATTGTGTCATCAGTGACACAGTGTTAGAAGATCGCGTTCAAACCAGTTTTTCTCTATCCAGCACTGACATAGAACACCACACAAGCATATCAACCCAAAATTATAACACGTTTCAAACATATGCTTATACTAAGCCAAGCCTGGGCACCAATTAAGTTTGAATAATATTACCTGTGAACCCACTTTCCCTGCACTTGCAAAGTCTTATCCTATCTTAGTTCTAACCAAGCATTGTGTTAATCATATTACCACTTTACATGCTTAGATCTCTTGCCTGTATTCTTTGACTCTTCTTGTGGATTATCCTTACATACCTGTTTGCCTGTCCATGACCCATTGCCTGTTACCTCTACTCTGCCTTTTGGAAACCCTTAATGCCCTGTTTGCTCATTTACGAAGTATAACTTCTTTTTGTTTATAAAAAGTGTTTGTTAACAGAGGGCTCATGTTAAAGTCAAATAGATGCCAATTGTAGATTTTCAAAACATGCCATGGGAGCTTCAGACTATACAGTAGTATTGTTGAATCTGATTCTGAACATGACACTGTTGTTTGTTGCTGTGACTGATAAAGGGGTCAGGGTTAGAACAAATGTGTTTAATTATAAGAGTTTGAGGACAAACATTGTATTTCAAGCTCTGGGAATATGTGGTTCTATTTTGAAATGTATGATTGAACAAAACATTCTCATTGTCATTGTTTAACTACTCTACATAGTTACAAAATGAAGATCTAGATACAGTGCGTGTTCAGATTGCTTCAGTATAGAACACTTTTTGTGGCTAGTCGGGTTATTGGGGAAGGGCGGAGAGAGAGAGGAGGCTGGGGTGTGTTGTGCATTCCAAAGATGGGTGTGGAGAACAAGACATGATGACCAGATCGAGTTCTGTAAAACACACAAAGAAATATCCCCTCGACACCACATTAAGTAAAAGACACAAAACAAAGATGGCAAAGGGATGCGATCATGATGGGGAGGGGTGTTACAGGGCAGAGGATGAGCAGATTGTGAGCACAGAGGAAAGCAGCAGAGAAAGATGGTTGGATGAGGTGAATCATCATTGGACTGTGCTTCTCAGTGGAAGAGGGCGACAGAGAGCAGGGGGGCCACCAGGAGCAGCAGGCTCGCGGCGAGGCTCCGCGCGTCGTTGCACAGGTTGCCTTCACAGCAGTCCAGCTTGAAGCTCATGCCTGGCAGTTGAGCTGACATGGACCCTGTACACAAGCTCTTGCTGGCACATCCCTTCAAGGAAACCTTCTGGCCTGAGTCCTCAGCTACAAGCACAAGAAGAAGCACTGTTATTCCCTCGGTTTACACACACCTGTGCTGTGTACAGACAAAGATGCGAACATCATTTGATATACAGAACAACAAGCACTGCCATGAGTGGAATCAAAAATCTTTGGGAATAATATAGAACCAATCATGTGAAACATTACTTATAGTGGAGATACAGCTATTCTCGTCCCCCAGGCAGTTTAGAGTGTTGAGGCAATCCTTGCCGTTGCATTTGTAGCACTGTTTCCCATTTGGGGTACCACTGGTGGATTCTGTGGAGCAGAAAAAAAAGAAGCACTGAAGTTACCATATTCTATAGACATAGGCGCCGATTTATGTTTTTCTCCGTTGGTGCTTAAAATTTGCATTTCAGAACCTTAGTAAATGGACAGCGACAGACACGAACATACAAGTATATCGGCGCCTATGGCTGTAGACATTGTATAACCGGTGGAAAGTTCTCGTATTGCACGGTTACATGACAATCTTTTTCTCCTTGACTTGAATTCGTCAATAGAATGTCAGATTCCAATTTAGATGAAGACGGTTTATCATGTAGGTGATGCAATATAACAATCATAATAATACTGGTTTACACAATAATAATCATAAAATATTTAATACAAATTGGCCTATAAGGAGTATTTATAAAAAATCATATAATAATAAATAATACATCATATAGATTTAATGTAATGAAAATAATATTGGTTTACACGTAAAGACTAACCTGGGACAGTCTGAGAGTTGCAGAGGTCCGTGGCGCAGCACTTGCTATTTAGCAATGTCCTTGAGATTCCGAAGTTAATTGACCCTGTCAGGCACTCAGCAGGTGCAGCACAGCTCTTCGCCGTCATATCTACGATTTTTGACTCTCCTTGATAGTTATGGAAAACAATTACAGTCATTCAAAACAGGATTTCATTATGTCTGTAATGAAAACCATTTGGCCAATAACCCGTATCCAATATAGGCTACATCATAATAAAATTAAAAGAGTTTCGCATTCAAATATCTGACCCGCGTAAGATGTGACCCTCATTGCTGCACATTGAGTGGAACTGGGACATGTCTTCTGCGTATCCACGCATGATCCCGATGCCCCGGGTACGCACTCGTAACAGTTGAGTGTGAAGGCTAAAATATGGGTGTATCAGAACAGGTTATTTCGGTTATTAGAAACAGCAAATAAATTGACAATAGACCTGTTATAATGAGAATACAAAACAGAAGGCTTGCATCAATGATTGTAGTTGGATTAGGCTACTTTTATTTGGAAATCACATAACCAAAACCTTAGGATAAATCTGCCGTAATAAGTCTAATATATTTTAGCTGAAACTGTATTATAACAGTCTAGGATAGGCTATAGTGTATTTGAGACTTACCTGTGGAAAACAGCGCACATCCAACGAAAAGTACGACGAAATGCATTGTGATGCAAATTGGTTACTCTATGAAAGTCCGACTGAGGCTGGGCGGGTTGAGTTGAAGCATTTAAAGGTGTTTTCTGGGAGTGGTTTATTGTGGGGTCAACACAAAATTAAACGAGAAAAGAAACTTAACTAATTTCTGTGAAATTGATATAGGCCTAGCCTAGGCAGATAGGACATATAACACAGGCCACAATCAACTGAAATGAGACATCAGTACATACTATCTTCAGATCAGTGAATTTTATTACATAAATTAATGTGTTTACTGTCAAAACTGCCTGCACATTGCAAATGTACATGCAAGTGTTGTATGGTGAATTAGGCCTACACTTATGACAACTGGCTCAACCATTGTGCATGTAAGGACTTCTGTTATGTTTGTGGTAGTAAGATAAGTAATCAGAGAACCAATATAGTACATTTTGATCAACATAACTTAAGCAATTTATAACATAGGAAACAGCAGACAAATGAAGGCTACATAATCATTTGCATGAATGTAGCCTACCACAGCATTGGCATCACGCACATGGGCACTATTCCTACCACTTTAGCCTCCTTGGTGGGTTTCTTAAGGCATGGATATAGCGACTGGAACAATGTTCGTGCAAATTTTGTCTCCTCAGTCAGTTATCATGTCGAGAATTATTAGACTATTTTACAGCATTACATAGCACAAAAAAAGACAAACTAATATAAACATAGCAAACACCCCATAGAGTACATAATCATTCCTGGTACATGAAGGGCCAGGGCATCGGCAACCTTAATAGTGATTAAACTTTTCCTCAAAAACCAAAAACACTATTCCAAATCCACCATTAGAATTAATGTAATAAGCTGTAACTAACTATTTGGAGCTCCCTCTGAAAGTTCTTGAAAGGTCCATTCTTGAAAATAATTAGAAAAGAGACACTCAGTTTTCCTAATGAGGCCTTAAAAACTCACAGCATTGTGAAAGCAATTCCGTTTTATTTTGAGGAGGGGGGGGGGGGGGCGGGGACTAGAACTGCATTTCCACTATGCAGTCAATTGTATAAATCACATATTATTCAATCTCTAAGTCAAGTTACTATTACAAACAAGTCTGCCTCAAGCACAGCTGTGAAGCCAGACTTTCTCCTTAGGTTGACACATATCATCCAATCTTGTACTGGATTTTTGTAACCAGGTAGACATCTGCATTTTGTTTCTATTTCCAGACAGCTGGGCACTCACAACACAAGGACTGAAGGACAGCACAAACATCATTAGTCCCAAGGATACAAACGTCACAAACGTTTTTAGACACATGGACTTTGTAAGAAGGCTACTTTCTCCTCTCTTGGCCTCTCGTTGCTTCCAGCCTAATGCAAATGTGGTGCTAGGAGAGCAGGCGGCTGTACTCTGAAAGAGCAGATGACTTCTTCACCCCATCCCAGATACGAGCAGCATAGTGAAACCTGCAACCACAACAGCCTTACTTCCACACGTTCCAGTGACACGTAATTTCATCGGATAGATTATCTTTTGTAAATGTACAGACTATTAGTCACATTACAACTTGTCTTTTTGGAGAAGAAAGTGCCAATCTTGAGGGATTCAAATCTTGCACAATTGTACTTATTGTACTTGCACATATATTGTAATTATTTTAGTAAATGCAGTGTAAACACATTGTATCACCCCTGCCTGTCCTTACCAATTCTTCTCAGTGAGAATGGTGTGTGAGAGCTGAGAGCGAGACATGGCAAGTATTTGGCTGCGGAGCTTGGAGACCAGTGAGGAGAAGGCAGGGTGTCCTCGATAACCTGGGAGTAGGGAGAAGAGGGGGGGAGCCCCGGATCCTAAAACAAACACACAGATCAGCAGGCAAGCAAGGAACATGACAACATTGTAGGGTAGATGATAGCCCAACTGTAAATTTTAACTTTATAATTATACTTATCACAGTTATCCAAAAGTTATAGTTCTCAAGTACAATGTGGACGGCCCTTCAGCCATGACTATGGCGTGAGCAAAAGCTTTTAAAAGAGGAGTGGACAGACAAATATGCCTTTATCCTTCCAGCAGCATGTGTCAGTACTTTGTTCAATAGCTGTAGGGCCTACATATAAATGAATTACACCCCAAATCATCAAGAACGTTAGACATTTTAATGGTTTGGACATTTTGGGGGGAGAAGATGTTAGTCAATGGACCTCTTTGAATTTTAATTATGCACCCCTGCTCCAACCTGTTTTCGTCAGGGAATCATCCCCCTCGTTCTCTTGCAGGGGGAGCAGGAACAGGTTGACCTCAGTC
This sequence comes from Osmerus mordax, assembly GCF_038355195.1. Classification (NCBI taxonomy): domain Eukaryota; kingdom Metazoa; phylum Chordata; class Actinopteri; order Osmeriformes; family Osmeridae; genus Osmerus; species Osmerus mordax. Next base: position 17,945,952 of record NC_090055.1, read on the forward strand.
TCCAGGTAATCCCTCCCCAGGCCAGGAAAGATGTTACAGTCCAGCATGGACAATGTGCCTGCAACCAAACAGACCTAGATTGACCCACAGAACACTAAGCCTTCCAATGGAAAACTGTGAAATCTTTATTGCTGTATGCGTGTGACAGACAGAGTATAGAGTTCTTTGCCATCTGTCAAAGTGCATCCATACTAATGGTGCTTTTCCACTGCAGGGTACCAGCTAGACTGGACTAGCTTTTTGTAGTTTTCCATCAGGCAAATGTGGTACCTACTACTTTGTACCTTTTGGAACCTCTTCATCGAGGACATCCTGCTCAAACCCGCCATTTTTAAATAGCCAAACTATTATTATAGTGGCCGATACGAGCGCTGCCTATAATGGCGGCCACAACTTTTATAATTAATCGGATAACTCTGGAAACCATTGTATTTTGCATGGTGTTCAGCTCCCAAATGCACTATTGCACTATATATTTTCTTAATTTTATCTTATTGAATATTTTATGTTGTATAGTATTACAAATATTTGCAACCCCAATTCCAGAAAAGTTGGGACGTTGTGTAAAATGTAATAAAAAAAACAGAAAACAAATTATTTACATATCTCTATTTACATAAACCCATTCTGTTATTCAAAATAGAACATATACATGTCAAATGTTTAAACTGATGAAATGTACAATTTTCAGGAAAAAAATCGGTAATTTTGAATTTGATGGCAGCAACACGTCTCAAAGTTGGGACGGGGGAAATAAAAAGTAAGTATTACTAAAAATAAAACAGCTGGAGGAACATTTTGCAACTAACTAGGTTAATTGCAAACAGGTCCAGTAACATGATTGGGTATAAAAAAAAGTATATTAGAGAGGCAGTCTCTCAGAAGTAAAGATGAGCATAGGTTCACCAATCTGCGAAAACTTGCATCTACATATTGTGGAACCATTTCAGAATAATGTTTCTCAACGTAAAATTGCAAAGACTTTGAATATATCATCATCAACAGTAAATAATATAATACAATTATTCTGAGAATCTGGAGAAATCTCTATCTGTAAGGGACATGGGGGAAAATAAATTCTGCATGGCTGTGATCTTCAGGCACTCAGGCGGCACTGCATAAAAAACAGGCATGATTCCGTAATGGAAATCATTGCAGGGGCTCAGAAACACCTCCAGAACTCATTGTCTGTGAACATAGTTTGCTGTGCCATCCACAAATGCAGGTTAAAGCTCTATCATGCAAAGAAGAAGCCACATGTGAACATGATCCAGAAACACTGCCATCTTCTACATTTACATTTACATTTAGTCATTTAGCAGACGCTCTTATCCAGAGCGACTTACAGTAAGTACAGGGACATTCCCCCGAGGCAAGTAGGGTGAAGTGCCTTGCCCAAGGACACAACGTCATGTGGCATGGCCGGGAGTCGAACCAGCGACCTTCTGGTTACTAGCCCGATTCTCTAACCGCTCAGCCACCTGACTCCCCGAAAAATGGTTCAACAACAGCTTTCATTTACATTCCATTTACATTTAGCAGACGCTCTTGTCCAGAGCGACTTACAGTAATTACAGGGACATTCCCCCGAGGCAAGTAGGGTGAAGTGCCTTGCCCAAGGACACAACGTCATTTTGCACGGCCGGGAATCGAACCAGCGACCTTCTGATTACTAGCCCGATTCTTTAACCGCTCAGCCACCTGACTCCCTCATCTTCTCTGGGCTCATTTGAAATGGACTGAGGCAAAGTGGCAAAACGGTTCTGTGGTCAAACAAATTGAAATTTGACATTCTTTTTGTAAACCTCGGACACTGCGTCCTCGGGACTAAAGAGGAGAGGGACCAATCGGCTTGTTATCAGTGCTCAGTTCAAAAGCCTGCATGGTATGGGGGTGCATTAGTGCCTACAGAATGGTCCGCTTGTACATCTGGAAAGGCAACATCAATGCTGAAAGGTATATACAGGTTTTAGAGCAACATTTGCTTGCATCCAGGCAACATATTTTTCAGAGAAGGCCTTGCATATTTCAGGAAGACGATGTTAAACCACATCCTGCATCTGTTACAACTGCATGGCTTCATAATAGAAGAGTCTGGGTGCTGAACTGCCCTGCCTGCAGTCCAGACCTTTCACCAGTTAAAAACATTTGGTGGATCATGAAACTAAAAATATGACTAAGAAGACCGAGGACCATTGAGCAGCAAGAATCCTGTATCAGACACAAAAGGGACAACATTCCTCTCCCATAACTCCAGCATCTGGTCTCCGTTCCCAGACAGATACAGACTGTTGTTAAAAGAAGAGGGGACGCTACACAGTGGTAAACATGGCCTTGTCCTAACTTTTTTGAGACGTGTTGCTGCCATCAAATTCAAAATTACCTTATTTTTTCCTTAGAATTGTACATTTCATCAGTTTAAACAATAGACATGTTTTATATGTTCTATTGTGAATAACATAATGGGTTTAGGAGATTTGTAAATCATTGTATTCCGTTTTTTTTTTTTTACGTCCCAACTTTTCTGGAATTGGGGTTGTAGACCCCATAGGGCTCTGCCCTCCTATGTACTTCAACGTACGCTCAATTTTATGTACGCTCAATTTTAATTTAGCTTATGTACTCCATCTGGGCTTTCGGTACATTAGTCGGATTTCTCAGATCAAATTTTAACAGGTCCAATCAGCGAACAGAGGGAGTGGCTGAGAACGATGACAATGTTGTGCGCTAGTTTGAGTTGTAGTTCCGTAATGGCGGCGGAGAAAGATGTAAGCAAAGCCATTCGGTTCGTTGTGGCAACGCTGCCGAATATCCAGAAGTTAAAGCCGGAGCAAGAACAATCTTTGCTGAGTTTTGTTGGTGGCCATGATGTTGTGGCCCTCCTCCCCACAGTGTTCAGGAAAAGTTTGATTTTCCAGCTAGCTCCGTTAGTGGTGAAGGAGTTGGCTAAGGCAAACGCTAGCGATTGGTTATGGCAGATCCAATAGTTTTAAACTTCAACAGAGTACCCGCCTTCAAGGAAGTTAACACTTGTCAATGGAGCGAGCCCAGACTCTCTGTACAAATGAAATGTACGAGAGTCTAGGACCAGGCTAGTTGTAGACTGCGTTTAGAATTATTTAGACTGTTGTACATTTTCTACTTTTTCTTACGTCTTTATCGTATGAACCTTCCTGCCACAGTGAATTTCTTGTTTGTGTAAAACTCAAATGGCGAATAAAGCTTATTCTGATTGGAATGCTGTAGCCCTCCCCCCCATTATGTTAGAGCCATATACAAAGAAAATGCCCCCTGTGGAAACCAAATGCCCGTCCATTTGATTGGTTCTGGATATGAGCGTGGTTAGGTGTCTAACCTTTGTATTTGAGGTGGGAGTGGGCCATCAGCTTGTCCACCGTCATGTGCATCTTCTTCAGGTTCAGGGGACAGAACTCGTCTCGTCGAGATTTATTCTGCAGGAAAACTAAAAAAAAAAAAAAGAGTAAAACAAGTATTCTGTGCGGTCCTTCATGCATTGTGTGTGTGTATATGTGTGTGTGTGTCACCTATGTGGGGGTAGTATTCAGATCCTTCGTCGCTTCCGGAAGCACTCGTGCTGTCGTGGTTTGCTGATGGTGTGGAAGGTTTTAACATCTCTGCAGTCTGAAGGAACCTGCTCAGAGCAGCACACAAAACAACATGATTACAACACACTAGCGCACACACACTCACAACATCTGGTACAGCACATCGAGTTACCTGACATCATATACCGTATTTTCTGCACTATAGGGCGCACTGGATTATAAGGTGCACTGTCAATGAATGGTCTATTTTCGATCTTTTTTCATATATAAAGCGCACCGGACTATAAGGCGCATTAAGCGAAAAATATATATATATTATGGTGAAGCACAGTATGTATTACTCCGCGACGCTCCTGACTACGGTAGCCGTAATTCTGCAAGCGGTGCGGCTTTGTAGTTTACCAAAGTCGTACTAAAACATTTTGACAGCGCCGTGTACCACACAAAATCGCTTCGAGGTCAGTAAGCACAACCAGAATTAATCCATAATCGACTGTCGTTTGAGAAAATTAAAGGCTTTTAAGTGCGCCTTATAGTCCGGAAAATACGGTATATTATATTAGTGTGTATTAGTGTGTGTGTATATATGTGTATATATATACATACACATATATATATACAAACAGCACCAGTCAAAAGTTTGGACACATTTTCCCATATTATACAGTATTAGTGTATATATGGTGAGGTAAATTTTGATCCGCTGCTGATTTTGTAACTGCAAATGATTGTGCAAATGCAAAAGGGGTAAAACATGTATTATATATATATATAATATGTGTATATAAAAAGTCTACACACCCTGTTAAAATGCCAGTTTTTTGTGATGTAAAAAAATGACGCAAAGATAAATAATGTCAGAACTTTTTCCACCTTTAATGTGACCTATAATTTGAACAATTCAATTGAAAAACAAACTGAAATCTTTGAGAAAAACAAAAAACAATAACCTGGTTGCATAAGTGTGCACACCCTTAAACTAATACTTTGTTGAAGCACCTTTTGATTGTATTACAGAACTCAGGGCCTCATGTACTAACGCTTTTGCGCCCACTTCAGGCGTATTTGTTTTGCAATTTGCGCGTAAAAGCATGGCGAGATATGTACAAACATGCCGCACTGAGGTAAAAGCGCAGACTGCCTGTCGCGGGAACTGAAAATGGCAAATTGCGTTTTTCCATGTCATGCATATGCATTCAAGGGAGGGTCAAGGGGAAAGTGGGAGTTTCCCATAAAGAGATGGGAGGGGATGCGTAAACCGCCTGTGAAAGCGCACCTCTATTTTGCGATGACAATTCTCCGCCTGTTAAAAGCAGGCGTAAACCAGGATGCGCATATGCCTCCTGGTGAAATGGCAGCCGTAACGCGAGCAAGATCAAGACATAGGCCAAAGGATTTTTGCCACAAGCGTCACACTTTTTGAGTTGAGTGAACACGAAATCATTACGCGTTACAGATTAAGCAGCCATGCAATATTACAGTCACTGGAAGAAATCAAAGATTACATCGAATCTCCGACTCAGCGTTCACATTCCTTTCCTGCAGTTGTTAAACTCCTCGCTACATTACAAATATTGGCATCAGGATCACTTCAAACAGTCATCGCTGTTTTGACTTTGGTGGCTGATCCATGATAGAAAGAGATAAGGAGGTCCATTCAATTGCGCGTTTAAATGCTTGCAATGTACGGTATAGTGGGCGGAGAAAGGCACTGATTACCCGATGACCTGCAGGTTTCGTGCGCAATCTGCGGGTTGGCCATGGCGCTAATAACGCTACGTTTGCAAATGTACGTACATGAGGCCCACAGTCTTTTGGGGTAGGAGTCTATTAGCATGGCACATCTTGACTTGGCAATATTTTCCCACTCTTCTTTGCAAAAGCGCTCCAAATCAGTCAGATTGCGAGGACATCTCCTGTGCACAGCCCTTCAGATCATCCCACAGATGTTCAATTGGATTCAGGTCTGGGCTCTGGCTGGGCCATTCCAAAAAGTTAATCTTCTTCTGGTGAAGCCATGCTTTGGTGGATTTGGATGTGTGCTTTGGGTCATTGTCGTGCTGAAAGGTGAACTTCCTCTTCATCTTCAGCAACAGAAACCTGAAGGTTTTGTGCCAAAATGTCCTGGTATTTGGAACTGTTCATAATTCCCTCCACCCTTATTAAGGCCCCGGTTCCTGCTGATGATGCCACCTACTGATTCCTGCTGATGATGCCACCACCATGCTTCACTGTGGGTATGGTGGTCTTTGGGTGATGTGCAGTGTTGTTTTTGCGCCAAACATACCTTTTGGAATTATGGCAAAAAAGTTCAACCTTGGTTTCATCAGACCATAACACCTTTTCCCACATGCTTTTGGGAGACTTGATGTTGATTTTGCAAACTTCAGCCGGGCTTGGATGTTTTTCTTCGAAAGTAAAAGCTTCCGTCTTGCCTCCCTGACCAGTTTTCTCCTTGTCTTTTCATCAATTTTGGAGGGACATCCAGTTCTTGGTAATGTCTCTGTTGTGCCATATGTTCTCCACTTGATTATGACTGTCTTCACTGTGTTCCATGGTATATGTAATGGGAGTCAGGTGGCTGAGCGGTTAGGGAATCGGGCTAGTAATCTGAAGGTTGCCAGTTCGATTCCTGGCCATGCCAAATGACATTGTGTCCTTGGGCAAGGCACTTCACCCTACTTGCCTCGGGGGAATGTCCCTGTACTTACTGTAAGTCGCTCTGGATAAGAGCGTCTGCTAAATGACAAAATGTAAATGTAATGCTTTGGAAATTCTTTTATACCCTTCTCCTGACTTATATCTTTCAACAATGAGATCCCTCTGATGCTTTGAAAGCTCTCTGCAGACCATGGCTTTTGCTCTGAGATGCAACTAAGAACATTTCTGGAAAATCTTACTGGAACAGCTGACATTTATTTGTGATTAATCTGAGTCACTTTAAATGATGACAGGTGGCATTTAGATCATCTATTAACATGTCTTTCTTGTTCTTCAACAAGGCCAAGGACTCACACTGACTTTGACACTATCTGCACAATGACACCTTGCCATATTTGCACTATATTGCCCTATTTGTATTTCTATATCATAGCTATTTTATATGTTATTTTATTCTAAATTCTTTACATACTTTAGCCCCTTAGTATTAGTTAAATGTTGTACCTTCAGTATTAGTTAGACTTGTACACTACTTATTTAAGATTCCTATATGTTGGATGTATGCACCTTCCTGTCAAAGTAAATTCCTTGTCTGTGCAAACTTTCATGGCGAATAACCCTTTCTGATTCTGAAAGCATTCTTACTTTACAGCATGGTCAGCAGGAGCACATTTTGTTGGTGCTATAAAGTTAATTCTCCCTACCTGGCCTTGAATCCCTTCTTCACATGACCATTATTCACCTCAATTATTTAAAATATGGAACAGTCATTTCCTTTGGCAGGCTATTGCTCATCTGCAGTTACTTGTAAAGGTTGATGTCAGTAAACCAGTCTTGAACAACGACGACCACATGGCAGATGGTGAACAGGAAGGCAGTGATCTGAAGAGACTGTCAGAGAAAACAGGTTGGAAAATTAGTTTGACGTACCACACATGTACAAAAACACTTTTTGTCAGGATCAAGGATTCATACTCTCAGAAATGGAAAGTCACATTTTGTTACACGTTCCTGGCCATGGTCAAAGTCAAGAAGATTTTACTTGATGCTTACTGCCCCCTGCTGAGCAACTCCTTACCTGCATCTCGACGTATGTGTGAGGGAGGTTGTACTCTGGAGGCAACTTGCGATCGTTGTTGATCAGATGATCCAGGATAGAAGGGCTGAGGATGGGCTGAAGGTTACAAAAGAAAGTGAAGCTCAGTTAAAACCATGGCTAACATGTAAAAAGATGGATATTGTCCATTCTTCAGTAATACCTAAATCTGACCTGTGTGTCCAGGAAGATGACTCTCTCCTGGGTTATGAAGAAGTCAATCCCAGTGCTCTGGTTCCCTCCTCTCTCTTTGATTTCCTGAGATTGGGCTCTGAACACATACCCTCTACACACAACACAGACACACACACACAATGAGCTGCAGGTGGAACAAACTCACTAGACTAACACACAACAGTCCAGCTCTGCCACCGAGAACCTTTATATCTATTTATCCTGTCTTATCTTATTCATGTTATGTTTTGATTTATCATATGATTCACATGTTCTTATAGAGCACAGCAAAATAGACTGTTCATGTTCAACAGACCTTTGGTCTTCCTCAGGTGTGTTGGCTGACAGGAGAGACATGATGGTGGATTTTCCTGTTCCCTGCAAGCCAATGACTCCCACTACCAGCATATCTGTCTGGTCCCTAAGATACTGTACCACAACAGTGAACATTATCTCTGATCATAGTGGAATATGTGAAACATCTGCCTAAATATATTTATTATGTATTAAATGTACACATGCAAAGTACATTTGACATTAAATACTCCTAAACATGTAATAAATGTAGAGAATACATCTACTTATTCTCCCAATAATCCAAGATTAATTCCGATCCAGTGGCACATAAGCACCCCTCACCTTATCAGTGCAGATATGCCACTTAATCTGATGACTCACTCACCTCCATAGCACTGTCACACCAGTTCATCTGATCGTCTACCAGCTTGATGCTGTGTTTCATCTTTTCCGGAGGAAGGAGTTTGGTCTGGCCAATCACCGCTGTAAAGTCGTAGGCTACACATAACTGTTCGTGATCAACGATCAATGCTCAAATGGGTCACTGTTCTATGTTGCATGATTATCATTTTTTAAATGCTGAAGGGCCCGGCTGTGCAGCATACGTTCATCCAGAAAGATTACTCATTACAAATCTGGAGGTTCCTAAAAACAATGGAAGGGTATAGCTTGGTTGGTTTTTAATAGTTAGTAAGTGCACCTGAAGCCCTAGACCTTTGGGAAACTGGGGTTTGTTGACTCACGGTCCACAGTGCTGCTTGATGCAGCAGCTGCAGCAGCCATGCCTCTGTTTTGGATCTGGTACACAGGCTGGGTTGGCCGCTGTCCCTCCCTCTCAAGCTTGGAGGGCCCTGAGCTGGAGGCTAGCGGGTTCACCTCTGGAGGAGTACCCGGCTTCCCTCCGTCGTCTCTGGCTTTGAAGAGTACGATCGGTTTCTCCATGGCTGGCACCCCACTGATAGGGACACTCTGAGTTGGTTTAGACTGGCGGTGGGGGGAGTCAGAGAATAATCTGATCATAAGGTAGGCCTAATTATTACCAATGTATATCAATTTGACTATGGACAACTCCATATGTAGAGATCGAGAACCATATGTATTAGCTCAGTGACTGGGCTGTCCTGAATGACTGGCATACCCTTTCTCCAGGAGGTTTTGCCAGAATGATGGGAGTCTTCTGCAGGTGTGGTCCTGGAGCCTCCTCACTACCATCCTTCAGTAATTAACAGATAATACTGTTGCCTTTAGTAAACAATATGAGTGTACCGCAATGCATAATTTAAAAAGATACGTCAGCCGTACCCTGCGTTCTCTTGGGACATATTCTCTGTCGCGACTGGGTCCGGATAGGTTTTGTCCTGGGGGTCCATCCCTGTCCCGACGTCGCCTTCTTCTCCTTCCTTGTCCATACATACCAGGTTGACTGTGACCAGATTCTGACATCTTGACCTAGACCTCAAATGAAAGGAAATATCACATGTCGTTGACGTTGGTTGGTACTGTAGTGACTGTTTGGAATTTCGTTTCACAACACACATATAGCTAGTGTCTCCAAACAAACGTGTTCACCGGATACAAAGCTTGCAAAGGTTTGAAAGCTATAACGCCATTCAGCTAGCTGACTGTCTAGCATACTTACTTTAATTTATGCCAAGATAGATTAATACACAAACGAGTTTAGTTTGAGTTGAGTCTCTGAAAAATATGCGCAGAGAAATCTACAAACAAACTTTGGTGTCGCTAAAATAAACTCGTGCGGGAACAAAGCGAGTGACATAGGTTCCGGGCTTAAATATGACAGCAGATATTGTAGTAAGCTATCCAGTAGTTGAACTAAAATATGACAGCAGATAGTTTGAACCAGTCAATTTCTCCCTTATTTTTTAGGTGTTATATTCCAATTCCAGGTATTATTGTATCAGTGTAGGTCCACCACGAAATAGATTGACTGATTCTGATTAATTACATCCCAAAACTTTCACCAATATTTGAAATGTGAAATGTGAGTGAGTCTGAAGAATGCAATCAACTGAATGATCATATTATAGGAAGACGGGCTTTTAAATCAATACATTGATTTAACAATGGAATAACCACAATTACTTACATCATCATTGATTGTATATAATGATGCCCTTAATAAATGTCCTGAAGCCCAATTCTAAATAATATTTCCACAATTACTTAAATCAGAAAAGCTATTAAACAAGCATATTACATAGCATAAAAAGGAAAGAACTTTGGGAATTGTAGTATGATTGTAGTAGCAGAAACCTATGACACAGACTTAACAAAAATGGCCTCTGATGCATTCTGGGATCTTTAGGCTCAAGCCTTCCCACCAGTGACGCATTTTCCTGTCATAACAGGATATTGAGGAAAATAATGGAAGCAATTGCAAGTAAACGGCTTTGAAAAGAACACATTTTTAATACAAAGAAGTTAGATAGCTACGAGTATTAGCTCTAACAGTTCCGTCTAGAGTAAACCAATTTACTTGCGCACTTGAGGTATTTGACTTCAGAATTTACGTTTCGCGTGTTACCTGTTCCATCATCCTCATTACATCAAGATCAACACAACATTGTTGTGAGCGTGTTTGAGTGGCGAATCAAGTTACGCTATAGTATTAATCATTACAAACGATGTTACCCTGTTATTCAGCAAGTGAGCATTCGCTTTTAATTCAATTAAATTTTTGGGGTTTTGACCATTGGAGTTGCATGTAGAATTCAAACGAACGTTCAAGTTAACAAACATGTAACATTTTTGCGTTAAGCTACACTAGTCTACTTAACTTTCTCATGGAGATGTCTGCTGAAGACCGAATGCTGAAGACAGTCGGGGCAGACATGGAGAAAGAAAATATTGTCAGTTTGAGCCTGCATGAGAAGTGCGCAGCGGTGAGTTAGCTAAGTTAAACGTGGTCCCAATACTATGAGGTAGTGACACAGCCTAGCCTATTGCGTGATCATAATATAATATTATAACGCCTCCGTTGGTCTATTTATTTACGGCGTGCCAATTCGTACTCCATTGAAATAACACCAGTTCTGCCACTGAGTTTGCATGCCATTGTTTCGTAAAATAATTTTCTAAAGTATAATTGGGTATAATGCGTCCACGTTAACATTCTCAACTTTCAAGGTACCATTCTATTAAACTATTAATACGTTATCTAATATTATTGTCATGTGATTTGCAGGTCAATTCCATCGATTCTTTGTCCGACCTTACCTACTTGACCGATGATTCCAGTGATGAGGACTGGGGCGTTCCAGTAGTCAAGGCCTCAGATCTCTGTGTGTCACCGTCCCCTCTCCAGTGCTTGGAGTGCAACAAGAAATTCATCTCCAGCAAGAGGCTAATCGAACACTCCAAATTGCATGACGGCGAGGCCACCTGTAACATCTGCCAGGTGATCTTCAGTCGAGCAATTTCACTGTCCATCCATCTGCAGAATGCACACCATCCCTCTCTTCTCAGTTGCCAGACCTGCAAATTGACTTTTAGCAACTTGTGGCAGTTGAACAAACACATAGGAATACATAGGACAACAAGGATATCCCCCCAAAACCAAGACGACAACTTGAAAAATGGTTTTGATAGACTTGAAGAGGCCTTGCTGAATAAGCCTGATATTGTTGACATTGTAAAAGATCATACATACAGTCGTTTGATTAATAGTGAGGACAAGATGAAGGACCACTCGTACAACCGCAAGTATCCAAGCAACGGCAAACCTGACAGCGCTGCTTTGAACCCTGCAGTGAATGGCAAGCTCAAATGGGTGCGAGAAGAGTCGGATGTTACAGACTGGGATGAAGAACCAGGGTGTTTTGAGTCCAAAGTAAAGACTCAAAGCACAGGGGAGACGGACAGTAGCATAACTAAGGTCACAGGGAAGCCCAGTCTGACCTCAAGCCCAGGTGACAGCAGCTTGACTTCTGGCACAGAAGACTGTATTTTGAATTGCAGCACTTCAAGTACTTCAAGTACTGGTAAGACAGAAACCACTGTGACCACGGAAACCGCGCCTGAGACTGAGAGCTGTCTAATGAAGAGCCCAAGTGAGAGAGAGAGGGGTAGACGCAGAAGATTTTGCCGAGTTTCAGACATCGTTGGGGAGGGCGAAGAAGAGGAGGAGGAGGAGGATCAGGATGATGACCACCAAGAGGAACAAAATGAAGATTCATCAGATTCAGACTTCAAACCAGATGACATTTCAAATTCTGACTCTGAGTCCAGCAGTGGTAGTACTTTTGGCAGGTCTTCCCTCTCCTCAATATGCACACAAAGCAAGAGGAACCAGTGCGCCCCGGGCAGACCTTCTGCCATTACTGACGCTAGGTTAAACCAATGTGTCCACTGTAAGGGAGGCCCATTCATGGATATGGAATGTCATTTGGAGAGATGTACAAAAATGGTGCATTTTCAATGCACTTTTTGCATAGCCTATTTCCCTACCCAGGAAGCATTGATGCAGCATTCTGTTCAGTCACACCAAAAACGTATTCCACTCAGTGAGGACTGTGGCAAAGTTTTGCCTACAAATGGCACCATGAGTGAACACTGCTGCCTCCAAAACCAATTTAGACAAACCCTGGTCCCAACAGTCCCAGCCCAAGGCATGCCCCCAGTCTTGTCCCCTGCCCCAGCAAAGACCCCTCCCCATCCTCTTTTCCTGACCCTAGTCCAGAAGCCAGCCCTCACCCCTGCCCCAGCCCTGCCCCTAGTCCCAAAGCCAGCCTTGACCCCTGCCCCAGCCCTGCCCCTAGTCCATAAGACAGCCCTCATCCCTGCCCCAGCCCTGCCCCTAGTCCATAAGACAGCCCTCACCCCTGCCCCAGCCCGGCCCCCAGCCCTGCCCCTAGACCCAGCCCTGACCCTAGTCCAGAAGCCAGCCCTGCCCCCAGCCCTGCCCCTAGTCCCAGCCCTGACCCCAGTCTCAACCCAGAAGGTCAATAATGTAGGCACTCCTTTACAGTCCAATAAATGTCCCTACTGTGGTAATGGCCCGTTTTTCAGTATGGAACATCACATGCAGAACTGTGAAAAACGGATATCCTTCCAATGTTTCTTGTGCAAAGCTCTCTTTTCTACAAACGCTTCCATTGTGGAGCACTTGGTCAAAACTCACAATGCCAAGGTGGTTTCTGCAGGTGGATCCTCTGACACCCTGCAGAACCCTGGCAACCAGGCCTCCACGTTGGTCTGTAAGAGCGCTGCGGCTGTTCAGACCTCCATTTCTTCTTCCCAGCCCTCCACCTCTTCTTTCCAGCCCGCCACCAAGCCAGAACCTGTTTCAGCGATGGTCTCTGTGGTCCACAGCCACCCCAGTGGAGGGCAGATGACCATGGGCAAGAAGGTTCTCCAAGGTAGTCAAGCAAAGGTGCAGCCAACCACCACTCAGGTGGCCACACCAACCAAACTCTCCTCCACCCAGGTGACACCTCCCACCCAAACCGACACGACAAGCACGCCTGTGCTGCACACTGTGGGTAACCTCATCCAAGGCATCCTCCAGGTACGTCCTTTTGTCCGAACCAACAACCAGGCCCCAGGCCTCGCCCCAGCCACTGCTACACCGCTCCCTCCCTCCTCAGACCCAGCGGCCAAGACAAAGAAACAATACAGCTTCTCAGGACCAGCCATAGCTCCAGCTCCAGCCACGGCCAAGCCGTCCACTCCCAGCCCCGCCCCTCTGAAGATCTTGACCGTGTTCAAGAATGAGAGCAGGGAGCTGGCTCTGTTGAAGCGTCTGAAGATGAGCTGGCGCTCTAAGAGCGTCCACCGTTGCCGGCAGTGCGGCGTGGTCTCGCGGCAGCCCTCGCTGATCGTGCGTCACCGCTACCTTCACCGGGGCCTGCGGCCTCACCGATGCCACTGCGGCCGAGCCTTCCACTGCCAGCTCTACCTCCTCCGTCACTGCATCCAGCACGCCGAGGCCACCAGCTACATATGTGTCACGTGCGGAGAGACGTTCGTTGGAGCGCAGGTTTTCGCTCGCCACAGGGCGGGTACCTTGAGGAAAGCCAGGGTTATGGGCGGGCGCAGACGCTGGAGGCCAAAGAAGAAGTGTCACGTGCCTTTCTCTTGTCACTGTGGAAGGACGTTTAAAAGGCCGTCCTCTTATCTCTGGCATCAACTCCGAAATCGACCCATGGCAAAACTTGCCTAAGTGGTTTGATATTGTGAGAGTGTTTGTGTGTGTGTGTGTGTGTGTGTGTGTGTGTTTGTGTATGTGTGTATGATTGAAAGGGTGTGGGAAAGATTGAGGGTGCCATGTACTGTCTTTAAAAGGAAAGGGTTACCCTGTACCTCAGACCAAAATGACAATTAAAATGATATATTTTGTGTTAAATGGATCCATGTCTTTGCACCTTCTATTGCTTGCTTTGCCATTATCATTGAAATGATTAGTGAAGGCATAAGTTATGTGTTTTGTTTGAGTCATGTAAATTGTAGTAGCAACATTTTTTTCACAAATCTTCACTTACCACGTAAAATAAGTAAGCTCGAGTTTATTAAACAATACAATTCTTGGGATTTATTTTGTGCAAATGTGCTGTAAACGTCGATCTGAAATTCAATTTTGAATCTGATTTCACAATGTGACCTGTATCACTTAATTGACCAACTGCAAATATTTTCTAAAACTCCAGTTAAAATTTTACAAGGAAGGAACAGAAATCCAGTATTCATGCAACTTTGGACATTTTACTTTCACAAGGTGCTCAGTTAAGGAATACCTTTAACATAGTTGCAGCACAACCATTGTGTCTGCTTAAAAGGGTATTGTGTGGGACCAATGAAAAGTGTATGTAGCGCAATTCCTGTAGCGCAATTCCTATAGCACAAGTTAAAATTGCTTTTCAAGGACTCAGCTAAAATGACCTTTTTACTATATAAAAATGAACATCCAAAATCTGAACTTGGAGAGGCCAACTCACAATCAAAAGCAGTATACCTCAAAGTTTAAACAGACACCTACATTGGATTGCAGGAGAAATTTAATCTATTTCTATACATGGCAATGGAACTCATAACACCTCTATGACGTGACCACACTGTATAAGTGATTCCATTTAATGTCCAGGAGGGGGCGCCATCTTCTCTATAACAGAGTCGAAGGTGACTCACTGCATTCCTAGCGAATTAGAGTCACAATGCAGAAAACAATTATTGTCTAGAATCCTAGATAACAAAATATTGGATTTGAGGCAAAAGCCAGACACTAATAAAGACAATATAAAAACATGTCCAAGAGACCTTCATATGTAGCGGTAGACTAACGGCAGTCATCTGAAGACCACTTATCGAGGACAACCTAATAACCCACAGAGGAATTAAAATGAGTAAAAGTGCTCATATAAAGGATGTGTGTGAATTCAACATGGATTGAAAGAAGCAGTTCTTCACTCATAGACCCACGGTAGGCCTATACGAGTCTCGCCGTTACACTTCCTTTTGGTAGTTAGCAGTTAGCGGTTAACAACCGTTGAGAGTGAAAGGCACTTTGGGAGAAGGTGCCTGACAATACTAGGAGGGCATCAAACCTCACTTTGTAATGCCTCTGGTTCCACAGGAATAAGGCACGGAGGGGGTGGGCGGGTTCTCAGAGCCAGAAGAGAATGTGGACGAAGAGAAGCAGCATCCAAGTCTCTTCCACAGACCACAGGGGGAATGGTGGTCCTCTACTGAGATTGTTATAGACTGTTATTAAGGCAGTGCTTTGTGCATATTAATCACTGTAACTGATACAAACACTTCCACTGTAATGAAAGCGAGTCTTTTCTAGTCTTGATACAAGTCAGTGTGCAGTCCATTCAACACTGGGTCAGACTGTCTCATGGTTGTGGCAGTCGTCCAAATGGTACAGCAGCGGCCAAATGTTAAGTGCAGCTTAGGGAGATGAGGCCTCCCCTCCAAGTCCCATGGAAATGACAGACCACGACTGTAATATAATAATATCATATCCATCTCCAGTCTTAAGGAAACCAGACAGCCACATGTCACCTGAAGAAGAAATAAAAGACAAGGGGACAGGAACGTAACGTTAGAGAAACGCTGGTGGCTGAGGGAACAGTGATAACCTTAGATGACATGCAGTTCTTCGTTGTAGCGGCACATCCAGGCAACTGTTTCTGGCATTTACATTGATGCATTCAACAGATGCTTTTAGCTACATACATATAGTGTATATATACACACATAGTAAGTAGCAGATAATCCAGGACTAGGAGAGCAAAGGTTTAACAGTAGTACTTTAAAAACTGTATTTTACAAGTAATGGTGCATCAATAGACTTATTTCAACTACACTATTGCATTAATTTAGCAAATAAGATAATGACTTGGCTCCAGAGATTTAGACTGTTGGGTTATATGTTTGAGATACCTGTTCTCTGGGGGGAGGGGCGTTGAATTTATGACCCCTTGATCTTATGCTCTACCGTTAAGCTATCCCTATCCCCTATTGTTACTTCAGGGTGATTGATTATGTGAGCTGTTCTCTGGGTGGTGCAAGGCTTGTGTTACCTGTTCTGTGGGCGGTGCAAGGCTTGTGTTACCTGTTCTGTGGGTGGTGCAAGGCTTGTGTTACCTGTTCTGTGGGCGGTGCAAGGCTTGTGTTACCTGTTCTGTGGGCGGTGCAAGGCTTGTGTTACCTGTTCTGTGGGCGGTGCAAGGCTTGTGTTACCTGTTCTGTGGGTGGTGCAAGACTTGTGCCAGAAGCTCAGAGGTCTGCTGGAAGCAGCGCGTGAGCTCGTCCAGCTTCTGTTCCATGGAGATGATTCGTTGCTCCAGCTCGCGGTACGAGTTGTTCCAGTTGGCACTGAGGTCACACATGATCATCTGCATCTGTTGACAGTCAATCACATTATGTTAATAATGTTAATGTACAGTTGATATTTATCAACCTGCAGAATCCACACCAACCCTGGCATGGCATCAACGATCATTGCTAACCTTTATTTTAAAATGTGTGTGCTCTGTCGCTAAGACTACGAAGCAAGTATACACAGATTTCTTTTATTGGAACAAATACATAATGTATGCACTGTACAGATGTACACAATCAAATTGTAGCCCTCTTCATAAGGCACCAAGGTCAGGTACTATGAAATGAGATCCAACCAAACCGCTCTCCTACACCTCACATTCAATCTTTTTTTATCTGTCAATTACAGACGTTCTAAGTGTTGTCATCATCCTTGTCATGTGTCAGTGGCGCCATGATGCACTATAAGGTCTGTGTAAGTCGTGAGTGGGTTCATTGAGTTCATATGGTGTTAACCTGCTTTGATACAGCCACTGAAATAAAGCAATAAAGGTGGACCTGAGATGTGGCTGTAGTTACCTTGGGGAGGTCAACCATCTCACTGGCGTAGTCTCTCAATTTTCTCTGCTTGAGACGCAAATGCCGAAATCTATATTACAGGAGGAAAAAAGATTAAAGGCAGGTTATGTCAATAACATGATTTCTACGGTGTATCAGAGTACTGTGTATAATCCTCTGAGAATGACAGCTTACCAGGTAGCTTAATTGACACCATGCAGGGAAGCAAGCATGAAATGATTGTGTCGAATAAAACGCCCTTACAATAACACCTCCTTTTTGATAATGGCCTAGGAAAACACAAGTTTTCCACCAGCAGAAAAATGATGGTCATTGCTGACATGATGGACTACATACAGTAGCTTTAGTTTACCTCTTGGCTTGTCAAGAACTCAACATACAAGAGCCATACTGTGTATTTTGATTGAGTAGTTTCAAGAAATATCCACTGCTGTAAAGTTCTTGACATTTATGGTTGGAAAAAACCCTAAATTTAGATTATAACTTGGGATGAAACCATAACTGCCCAGAGAAAGAAAAAACTAAAACCAATATTGCCAGGAACTTCCATTAAGAAGCCATGGGCACTGAGGTATACAGTCTTTAGGGCCTAACACGGGTGCCAGAAAACTCCAAACTGATGCATAAAAGATGAAGTAAAAGTAAAGATGGTCTCCGAGCTGTTTCACTATTCAAAGGATTCTGGAAGTGCTTTGTAATGCTGACTTTCCACAATGTATTTATAGTAAGTCTGCTAACTGTAACAAGGGAAGCTAATTCCCTCCACCCTTACAAGTGTTATGTTTTCTTAAAAAACAAAACAAAAAGGGATTTAACCCTTGTATTATCTTCGGGTCATTCTGACACATCAGTCATTGTGACCCACCGTCGTATTGCGACAACTTTACCACATACAAAAACAAAGTGAAGCATTTTCTTTTAACCGTAGGGCTGTCTCAGACCCCCCACATTGCGAAGGTTAAAATAAAATAATTTGTATTTGTTTTTGTATTGGGTAAAATTGGGTAAATACAACGATGGTTCGTTATGAACCTTTGGGTCATGTGACTCGAAGGCAGCACAAGGGTTAAGAGAGGTTCAAAAGCCCCAGACTGCACCCTCCAGGTGTCCACTGATGGTTACCCATGGTTACTTGTAAGGTGACTTATAAACTGGCACTGTGTTTGTTGATTTGTTAGTTTTCACCAATATATATATATATTATTCTAAGACACAAACCATGGGTGCTGTGACCAGTAGCGGTCCTAGCACATTTGGCACCCTAGGCAAGATTTATCGCCAGCACCCCCACCCGGGACGCAAATCGGTGTGCCACTCCCCCAACCACAACACGGACATATGCCCTAGGCGGCTGCCTTTGTCGCCAATACGAAGGACCGGCACTGGCTGTGACGGTAAATAGTATCCGGGCGCTCAGTCAGACACTTCCGACTGATGACTCTAAACATCAAATAACATCTTTGACATTTTGAGTTGAGATGGGAGAGGCGTGCCCAGTGGGAGCACAACAAATATGCTATGAGGGCTCCTCCTGATCCTAAAACGTTAACAAATTGTTATAGCCTGCGTTTACCATGTTGATAAAGACTGACTGACTCATAGAACCAGTTCTGAATGTTAACGTCACACACACCCATGCGCACACACCCATTCACAAACACACACACCCACTCACACACACAGCGTCTACAGGGTAGCGGTGATTGACTCACGCTCTGATGGCCTCCAGCAGACATCTCTGGTGTCTCCGGTGCTCTCCGGTGCTGCCCTTGGCCAGGTCCGTGCGATGCAGCAGCCAGCACTCCCTCAGCACGTTGGCCGCAGCGTGGCGTATCTGGGACAGAAATGGCAACGTTAAAACACAATCTATCAAGCTCCCTGACGCCAGCTTCCAGACCTGGTCACTAACAGAGATGCCCTACAGGATCTCATCCGCCCTCTCCACCCTCTCCTCCTCTTCTTCCTCAGCGTGCATAAGGTGAATAATACATGCTTACCATAGTCTTATAGGGTTTCTGTATTTACAGGAAATGTGAGATGAATGATATTTATCAAAACCACTATGTTGTAAAACAGGAAGATGGTGAAAAACCACATTACTTTTACTTCAGCTGATCAAATACGAGTGATATTGATGAGCTTCCTGTTCCAAACCTTAATGAATAAACTCAGCAATTTTAGATTATACAGAGCAGGTTCAGAGAGTAGGTTTGCCTACTAGAGTTTACTGCATGGAGTCTAAAAACAGAAGCGGATGGCTGCGTAATCATCACACTGGGAATAACATTTGAGGATGAGAATAGTCATCAGTGGCCCATATGTGACTTACGGACATTCCATTTTTTATTTTTTTTCATCACCCATTTCTCTTTTCTCTTTGATTCTATTAATGTCTGTTGGCCTTCCTGTCCAGCACACCGTTGCTGGCTGGCTCCCTGGCCGTGATGATGTCACCACGGCCTGTTTTGAGGGGGTTATTATTAGGGTCTGTCAGGGGTTGCATCCAGATGTCTTCCCCTCTTTCCGTCAGTGTAAATCTGAACAGCGACAGACAACGAGCACACGCACACACGTAACAAAACAACCACAAGCAGAGGTAAGGATGCACCCATCCACAGGATGCGGCCGCAAGCAGAAAGGAAGTGGTTGTATCCTTTGCCAGTCCGACCTCCAGCCTCACCGTGACAACAGTGGAGGGGCTGTGATGGCGCAACACAAGTGGCGCTGTAGCTTGTACACCAAACATACCGGTACTGTGGTTGTAAGTGACTGCATTTTGAAATGAAGTGTTACAGCGTAGTCACATCCAACTTTTTTTTCTTCTTGTTAACCATAACAGAGATTTGTTGTTCAAGTATGTAACCATACCTCCAAACACACACCCACCCACACAAGCACACACGGACACAGGACATAAACACGCACAGGACACACACGTTAGCACTTCCAGTTTCCTGTCGGTCCAAACGCCGTCCTGGACTGACACAAGTCTTTTTCCTGACAGCGACGCGATTGTTTCCTCCTTTTGACGCCTTGTGGAGGCTATTAAGAGAAAGGCAAGCCCTGTCTCTCTGACTTTTTCCCACACTATTCTGTCCTCCTCTGTGCCCTATTTAGGGAAAAGATAATATTATATAAAGACTCAAAAACCATAATACGCATGCAACATGGAAAATATCACTACTTCCACCCAGAAGGCCTCATCCGTTGTATAAAGAATATTAATTCTTCTTGCGAAACCGTGAAAACCTTTGATGGTTGGAGTCAATAGTTGGTTTTTACGATAGTTGATACTGAACAATACTGGCAAAGAGAATGATATAGGATCAACTTTTGGGATCACATTTGTTTTTGTTTTTACGGAAATAGTGTACAAGGAATCTTATTTTTTCCCTTTACCTATTCCAAAGGCAGCAGGAATCTAACCTGTGAATATAGGATGCTACGACAATGCTGATATTTATTTTCTCAACTTCAGATTGTTGATTCAAATCCTTTTTCACAAGCCTGGCGGTTTGAAACGGGTGAACTGAAGTCCTCACCCGTTTGGAGATCTGAATGTCCATCATGAAGAAGTGCACATGCTTCTCTCCTTTGTTTAGAGCCAGCTTCTTGGTCATGACAGCCACAAGCATGGCGGTGCAGGCCACTCCCTGAAAACAAACACACATACAGCCGTAGCCAAGGTTACCACATTGTCCTTGGGTCTTCCCCGGGGGGGGGGGGGGGGGGGGGGGGGTCTCAACAGTACTGTGTAAACATACAAGATGGATACCCTACTTGCTCAAGAACTTCATTTTAACAGGTCACGGTGTGAGTGAAATGTGGTCGGGCAATGAGAATAATGTGAGACCTTCTTATGTACTGTGCTATACCCCAAGGTTATGTTTTGAGAGTGAAATGGTTAAATGCAAGCCACAGTGGAACTGCTTGAATAAAGTGGGTTTCCTCTGAGAATAACTTTGAGCTATTACTGGACAGGGAACTACAGCATGCTGACTGAAAGATTCAGGCGAGCCACAGAGTGAATCAGAGAAACTCACACACTCATGGGCAACATTCAGACATGGGAACAGTTTAAATAGATGTGAGAGACTTGAGATGACAGTTATTTAAGATGAATGGTTTTCAAAGCAGACGCCTCTACTTTACCTTTTATTTCCTTTTTGGGATTGCATCAGTCAAATAGAAAAAGGAAGTGAGTGTGAGTCTTATCACGGTCTAGTAAACAAGAACACGTTCTTTAGGAACACAGCCTCATGTTTACATCAAAAACACAAGCAACTCATCAGAACACACGCATGATGTCGATGAATTCCTGGAACAGGATTCCGTGTGGATCTGCCCCCGTTCAATCTGGAAACAGGCACAACATCCTTCCCAGTATCCATCCACACGCACAGATGTGAGCTTCACCTCCCCAATCCAGCTGGAGGGGGAGTGAACATTTGAGCAGGTTGGAGCGACAGGTCGTCACGGAGGGGCTCCTGCCCACGCTACAGGTGTGAGCACCGCTTCCCTCATTGGCTCAGCGAGCTGCCCTGTTGGGAGTAGGAAACTCTTTTTTTTTTCCATGTCACGGGCACAGGTTGGCACTCCCTCCTGTTCCAGTGGTGCCAAGGGCTATAAACCACCTAAAAATGGAAATGGTGGAAAGTTTTCCCTTAAAAAAAGGGGAGAGCTTATAAAAATAAGGGGCGAGAGGAGTGAAGGATTATTTTCCACTGTGTCAGGGAGGTGTCTCGGCATGGCTTCGCCGCTCTGGTGACTCGCAGCTGCTCTTATCTGCTCGGATCGGAAACCGACCGACTGGAGGTGAGGCGGGGAGCCAAGTCCTCCCAGTCCGGCACGTTGCCCCTGGCAACGCTCGACCACCGCACTGACTCCCTCTTCCTCTCGCCCGGACTCTTCTTCCCCTCGCTCCTCCTCTCTGCGTTTACTGTATATCACTTTTCCCACTCAGCCTTCTCCATGTTTCACTCCATCTGACTCTTGACCTTCCTCCAAACACACACTTCGCTATCACCCTTCCTCCAGACGCTAGCTGGAGATTTATTCCACTTTGACCTTTCATGTCAACAGTATTGATTTTCATATAAGCTCGAGCACTTGGGGAAAAAAAACATCAAAAGATACAATTTTGCTTTGGGTTTCCCTTTCGCAATGGGCGTACAAAGTTGCTGTTAGTCTTGTAACACAACAAGACGCTACGCCCCTACAGACTGCACTTGGTCTAGGGCAAGCAAGCGCACCAATCAGCACTTTTCATATCCCCAGGAACTCTCCTTCCTGGGCCAGTAACATTACAACCAGTGGCCACACAGCAACCCTCCACATCTCCACCTGGGCTAAGTGGAAGGAAGCCATGGATTATGAAGAGGAAACCCCAGCCCTCTGCTCCACCTACAATTTGTGTTCACAGTGTGCCTTTGTATGAGAGACTCACAGTAGGCTCCAGCAAACCTAATGTAAATAAACTACTTAAATAACATATGAAATACTCCTGGCAAGGACTACACTGAGAGATTCATAGGCAGGCAGATAGTAGTAAGGCTGATGTCAAGCTCTTCTGGGAGACGTAGTGCCTGGTGGAGGAGGGGCCCCTTACAGAGACTCTTAACTCTCCAACTGTTATCTATCACACCAACCCAACTGAGAGAAATAGTCTCTTCAAAACTGCACACCATAGCTAGGCAAGGTAGAGCTAAATTGAGTGGAAGTCAGAATGGAATAGAATCCTAGACTCTCCACTGCATTCTTCTAGACAACTGCACTTTTAAACCAGGCATTGACAAACACTGAGAACATGGAAAGACATACAGACAGAGACTAAGTCAAGAGATATAGATTAGAGTTGTGACAGGCAAACAATGAGGCTGGCAGAGTCACTACCGTGCTCCCTCAGTGCACTTAGTCATCAGAGCCGGACTGTTCCAGAATCAGATTTGTTATTTGGGTAGGGTGTTACACTCGGTGCCGTCATCCTGGGTATATGTTTTCTGATAAGAGCAGGCACTTCAAACGTGACGAACCCTTCCGCAACAAGCATCTGAGGGGCTCTGAATCGAGCTTCCTTCTATTCTTCTGCACTTATAGACACATTTAACAAAACATGTACAGTGCTGTTAGTCAGCTAACGTACTGTAACATGCTGTCGTGTACGGAGACTGAATTTGTTTATCTTGGTTGGCCATGATAATCTATCAAGCATTTCATTTCTATTATCTACATTTATTTTGGATTTCTTGAGATTCTGGGACTGTTACCTGAACACTCAATATGCAGGCTGGCATCATGAACTAACCCTCTGCATGCGAAAAACAACTCTACATTTAAATCTCATGCATCAAAACAAACAGGTATCTCCCCCATTCTAGTTACCATGACTCCGGTGAACAGACACACCACTTTGCCGCAGCTGGTGTTGGGTGCCACGTCGCCGTAGCCGACGGTGAGGAAGGTGATTGCGATGAGCCACAGCGCCGTGTCGATGCGGCCCGTCCCTGCCTGCGTCTGCCTACAGGGGGCCACAGAGAGCTGAGCATTAGCCAATGGGTTACGAGATTTCATACAGCTTCCGGTAAACATCAGTCAGGGCTGAGCATTAGCCAATGGGTTACGAGATCTCACACAGCTTCCTGTAAACAACAGTCAGGTATGTTATGGCATAATATCGCATTATATAAAGGTCAGTGTCTCGGACCAGTGAGTCAAACAAAGACTCGAGATGAACCGTAACAAGTCCAACCAACACACGTCCTGCTCTGGAATCTAATTTAGAACGGCAGAATTATTGTTGCAACATTAGAACGTTGATGTTTATCAGCTGTCAGTCATCAGTCTTGCAATCTTCCCATCAAGCTTGCGGGCCAGCTCCACTAATCAAAGTGCAGCGGACTAATGTACATGCAATTGGGAAGGCTTTCCATCTATTGTTGGTTCAGTGTAAACAAATGATCTCACACTGACCGCACAGAGTGCAGAGTGCTGATGGTGGGTTGGCTCACAATGAAGAGCAATTTGTTAGAGTAACTGAGCAGAAAACGACTATCATCGAATCAGTTATTATTAAGCGTCCTCTCCAAATAGGAAACTCAAATTGACCATCAAGATCGAAAGCAGAGTGTACATTTCAAAGCCAGTCTGTTTTCAATAAATGTGTGTAAGTGTGTGTGTGGGGGGGGGGGGGGGGGGGGTGGTGGAGTGGGAGGGACCTATCCTGTACATGTGTGTGTGCATGGTGTGTGTGTCTCTGTGCTTGTAGTTTTCAAGACAGTCTGTCAGCCTTTCAGCTCACACTGCCAGGTTTCACTTCACCCTTCAATGTACAGTAGGCAACTCTGTCCCAATACTCAAGTAGGCCTGCAGATGTACTGTAAGACTGAAACTGTGGCTGTCATGTGAACCTGTGGTCTGTCTGTGCGACTGCCTCACAACCGACCTCTCACACAGCGTGAGCATCCAGGAAGCGATGAGCCAGAAGAGGAGGATAAACACCAGCAGCGTGCGCCCAGGGTACTTGTTCATCAGCACCTTGAGCACGAAGCGGAAGGTGAAGTTGATGTTGTTGAGGGAGCCGATGCTCCTGTAGGAGGCGCTCAGGAGCACTTTGCTGTGCAGCAGGATGGCCCTGTGCACCAGGTAGAGACGCAGGAACATCAGCGCAGACAGCAACAGCTCCGTGTTCAACAGCGCCTCCCCGTGGCGGGAGGACACACACAGAGACGCGGAGGAGGTGGAAGAAGAGTTGGCCTCGAGCTCGTCTCCGTCCTGGGTCAAGGGGACGGCCAGCTCCCAGTAGGTGCCCACCGGATGGATGGCACAGACGAGGAGCTCCAAGGAGACGCCAAACACTCTGTGGGTCGTCATGGCTATCCGCCAGTCCACTTGGTTGTGATCGATGATGAAAAGCTGTAGAAAAGGGGGGGGGTTGGATACAGAGAAACGGAGAGAAAGAGGTGAAAGACAGAAAGAGGTGAAATAACGAGAAAGAGAGAGAGAGAGAGAGAGAGAGAGAGAGAGAGAGAGAGAGAGAGAGAGAGAGAGAGAGAGAGAGAGAGAGAGAGAGAGAGAGAGGGAAGGGGGGGGCAATAAATAAGATTTTTATTTTAATTCAGGACTAAGTAAAGGTGGGACTGGGGAGAACTAAAACATGATTAATTTCATTTTGAGATGAGGGCCAAACCAAACAAAGTTCCGCCCAAGCAGATACGAAGACTAGTTAAGTCAAGAATGTAAGGGTTATGGTGGCCGAGCACCTCTATAAATCTCCAGTCCATTCTCTGCTGCACTGAGATGACAAAAACATACATTTATCCTATAGAAAACAACAACAGTGAATCACTGTTGGATAAAACGCACACAGACAATACTCTTTGTATTCCTTACATTCATGCTAAAACTGTTCTCACAATGTCAGAACAGACTGTTCTTTGTTTTGTTGCTATATCAGTATACAAAATGCAGAACAAACACCGGTTTTACTGGGAATTTGGGAAGACAACACAGTATATCAACACCCAGCATCATACGCTCACATACACAAAGCTACAAGGCTGTGGGGTCGCTTTGTTCAAGGCTCAGAAACTGACGTTTTGAAACTGAAGCTAGGTTCAAATAGCCCTCATGTGAATCTGTCCTGTTCCACAGTGAGTATTTACTTATTTAACTGCCTGAACAGAATGCAAAGATCTTCTTACTGTTGGATGCAAATGAGTAGCTGTACTGTATGTGCCTGAAAGGAGGCCTTCATGTATGCGAGTGTTCAAGCAAAGCAGGCATCTACTGACCAGGGAACCCTGGAAACGTGGATTAATTAAGTGGAAACCATGGGAATCTAGTCAAGACCAGAATACAAGTGCCAAAATGTGTGTGGAGGAGGTGTGTGTGTGGGGGTGGGGGGGGTGGGGGTGGGGGGTGTTGTGGATCACATTTAGACAGGTGATGGTGTTGGCAGTCCTCACTCCTGGGTGCATGTGTTAAGATACTCAAGACCCTGTAGGACTCTGGCCAACACTCTCCCACTAAAATCACTTCACACGAGGACCAGGAGATGACCCACGAGGGAACACACTGTATTGGGAGTTTTTTTCTTTTTGGACTTTCAATGTTTAAATAACCTTTTCAATCCCATCATGTTCTTTGACCTACAATTGAAAGTCGTAGCCTTGAGAATGGAGCACTAATAATTACTTCCGGAGGTCTGAATGAACCAGTCATTCACTGTTTCCTGAAGGTGCACTGAGTTTACGATAGTAAAACATTCTGAAAGGGTCTCACAACATCGGGCTACAGCTTCGATAAAGAAATGATAGCCTCTAGCTCCACCCTCACCTTCCTTATCTCCCTTAAGCACTTGTACCAACTCCCCCTTCCCCCATACCCCCCCCTCCTCCCCCCACACCCCCACACTTCGTTCAACCACACAGCTGAAGGGCTGCAAGCAGCAAGTACTGTAGCAGCATTCGTGGTTACACACATTTACCTGTCTCTCCTCTGGTACTGAATAACATTCTGAGAAACAGGAAACTGTATAGAAGTTCTCTTACAACAAGCTCGACACCTGCTACCTGCCCTTCACGTCGCGGTTTGCTGGCTACTCCAAGGAAGGAGTGACCAGACAAGGAGGGACTGGGTCTTTTACATATCCAGTTTCCGGATCTTCTACCAAAGCCCTGGCGACATGTGTAATGAGTCAGGACAAAAATAAGACGAAGCCTCCATGTTGTACAAGTTCTGAGGTGTCATCTGGGCCTAGTTGGTGTTATTAGCCTGTCAGCTATTGCTAGTATGGAGGATTTACAGCCTGGGTAAACACGCAGTTCTGACTCCTGCTGATATCTTATGTATATGTTTACATGTAGCTTTTTTAATAGCACTGTAATATTCTTAGCAGACTGACAGAGAGTTGCTGATCAGAGAAGGCCACCAAATGACCTGTGACAACTGCAGAGGTCAAAGGTTCAGCTGGACAAAAGATCCTACAAATGATGACAGATGTCTGATGATTAAACTCAATGGCCTCCTCAAAAGGGTAATATAAAATAATAGAAATTGCTGGATGTTTTTCTTTGGCAGTCAAGGCATGTTACACAAGTAACACATAGGCAACACATTTACACACGTATCCCATCCTACACATCCTCCTTAAGCCAACCTTGACCCTTGACCCTGGCACTCTCGCCGGTTGGGAACGAAGGCACACTCACCCTGATGTCCTTATAGTGGAAGGCTAAAATGAGAACCAGAAGGCACCCTGTGGACATACTGATGGAGCAGTTGATGATAAAGGCGTAGCTGGAGCCCTGGAAAGGAAGGAGGAAGAGGAGGGAGGAAAGAGAGAAGATAAAAACAATAAAAGGGAGGTTTATAGTTATTATAGTCAGACTCAGTTTCAGGTTCTTTTCCACTTGATTGTTTTCCAGTAGCTGCGTATTAGCGGAATACCCTGACCTTGGCTTCGGTCTTAGCTTCCATACCGATTTGGTGACAACTTTATTGTCACACATGCACATGCATACATGCACTCACACTGCAGTAGAAAATAAATCAAGTTAATGTGGGCCTATTTTGCTAATATGATCCCATTAATTAACTGCAGAAAAAAACTGCATTATGTGAACTAAATATCTGTAAGTCACTCTCACTGAGTATTAATGTTTTGAATTAATAATTAACATTTACGTAGACTAGAGATAGAATTTGCAACCGCGAAATGAACATGGATGAAAGGGCACAATGATGCAGCCTTTTATGCACCCCTCATGAAGGTCAACAGGCCCCAAACTGACCCTCTGTCAAACATTTGACTACGCACAGGTCGACATCCCCTAATGTAATAAAAAGCTTGCTGTTTAGAGCCATGACGTCGACTGATGTAACCTCGATGGAAGTTTTAACGGGGAGTTAATTTAATGACGGGCGGTTTACAGTTTAAAAGATAATTGCAAATTTTCAGACAAAGTTGAGGAAACTTCCACGTGGAGAGGTAGGGAGCTGGATGGTGTGATGACGTTTGTTGGCAAATTCGATTGTTTTCCACAATTTCTCCTGTAGCATCTGCATCATGTCTAATTTTACCCGGGCTAATTGGAAAGCTTCACATATGCGTAACGTTCATTTGAGTGCATTCTATCAAGTCCAAAACACATTGCTTGCTATAGGTGTTTAACATTTTGTTAAACATTTTTCCTTGGGAAACTCAGTAGTTTTAAGCTCTTTTGAAACGACCTAACGTGGTTAACATTGATTGTTGCCTAAAGACTTGGCCGGATAACGCACGAGCCACCCAAGACCACGGCTCATCCTCACGGTGTCCACGTTTAACAACGTTTAATGTAAGGGTTTACCTTGTAATAAAAGTTGTCCATGAGGAGAATCTTTTAATATGCAAATTATAATCAAGAAGTTTCACGCTTAATGCAGTGTTTACGCAAGCTAGCAGCAGTGACATCAGTAGGCCACAGGCTATAATCAACGTCGTTTGTTTAGTTTCAGTCACAACATGCGGATGTTGTATCGGCTTTACTATAGAAACGCATCCTCTTGGCAAACTGTTCGATGTGACAGGACTTAACTGCGGAAGAGAGAGGCGCAAAGAACAGGACGTGTACGCACTTCAGGATCCCAGGACGGCCCCTTAGCCGTACTAGCATTTCCCCAGACCTTGAAATCAGCTGCGCGCCTCGAGGTGAACCTCTTGAATTATTCAAATAGTCTCTAATTATACACCAAATTATGTGGAAAGAGCCATACCGTGAGCAATTTCGCTAAGGGAAGTACTGAAATGTGGAAAAACTGCTACAATAGCCCAATTTCCTGCATAATTTGGCGTCCAAGAAAAGACTTAATTGTCAGAGACAGGCGATCAGGCGTTACAGTATATTTAAACATGTAGTTTCATTATTCGTAACGGTTTGGCATTGGCATTTTGGTCACATACCGAAACCCATAGATCTTTCTCAAAGCTTACAGTTACTACGGTTTTACTTAACCCAAGTTCATGTTCTGTTGGTATTTATTACAGAATTGTTTTTTCTTGACATGAACTGGCCTGTGCATTCTCTATGGAAGTTATTTACTTAGCCTAACTCTAAACAGCTTTATCCGTTGTGATCTGCATGCTAATATTATGCAGGCGCCAGTAATAATAGGGTCAGGGTTTGAAATCTCAGGTGTCGGTCGAACTATTTCGCTTGCGTGCACGTTATGAGTGTTGAAGCAGTCAGTAAATAAAGAAAATTGTTAAGATAACAAAGAAAGAGAATAAAGCAGTTGAATTGTGTGACTTGATCCGTGTGTCTATATGCTCCGTTGATTTGCCAGGTGATTTGATAAGTTGCACCAAATGTTACTCTCAGTTTCACCCACCAATTCAACGGAAGATTCTCATAGGCATATTGAACCACGAGACTGAGTTCGGTTAACCAGTTCGAAAAACCTCTACATTAAATTAAGACAGAATAACCTACATAATATATGACGTTCTGAAAACAGCAAACAGCCTAACTCTTCTCAGAACTATAAAGTTGCATACACATATTTGTATGATCATAACATAAAAGGTTAAGGTTCCACTAACACCTCATGTGAATGAACAATGTTATATTTGGTATTTGGCTCTATTTTGAACCTATTTTAACCCAGCAAATTTTGTGACCTGCCAAAAGTTTCTCTCCTGGGGAGACTTGAAACACACGGTGTTTACATTACATTTACATTTTACATTTAGTCATTTAGCAGACGCTCTTATCCAGAGCGACTTACAGTAAGTACAGGGACATTCCCCCGAGGCAAGTAGGGTGAAGTGCCTTGCCCAAGGACACAACGTCAGTTGAAATGACCGGGAATCGAACTGGCAACCTTCGGATTACTAGCCCGACTCCCTCACCGCTCAGCCAACTGACTCCCACAACTGACTGTTATCTCCATGACATGCTAGTTGAATAGCTAAGTGGTGTTAGCAGCCAGCAGGTCCGCTGATTCACAAGATATTCAATGTCATGATATGCTGGGCTTGCACTTGTTGAGCATTTTATCTCAATGTGTTGATCGAGACATTTATTAATTTAGCAGATCCAGAGCAGTAGCGCATACAGTATAAGAGCAGAGCACAGTTTTAACACGATTTTAGGGACAAGGTCAGCACTATATGGCTGAACATTTTGTATTTTCATTTATTCTTTATAGTGTTTCTGTACTATTTGCAGTGAATCAGATCATAAACACAGCGATTCTCACCTTGTCTTTCCTTGTTCGTATACCCCCCCCCCCCCCTCTCTCTCTCTCTCTGACTCTGGCAGGTGACTGCTCAGGTCAACAGGTGTCTTTGACATGGCCTGGGTCTTTGTATTGATCCAGAAAGGGAGCTGTCAGCACTTTAGTCCTCCGCCAAGAATAGGCTTGAGCCTTCTTGTGTTTGATAAACATTCCATGTCATCTCTATTAGACAAGGACAGGTCAGGAACAGTGAACCACGTCTCCTACTGGCTGCTCTCTGTTTCAGTTCCCCTGATTTAAAGAGGGATGACAGATTTGGTTTTGAAACACGTTTTGCTTGTTTCACGTCAGTTGTCCTGACTTTTGACAAAGAAATGAGACCCCCATTTATTTTCAATGTTTGCTATAGCCAAACGAAGTTATTATGCGATAGTATTTATTATCAGTTTATTTGGGAATTAGACTGTAAATGTAAATAGACCTACCGGCTCATAAGCAAATGGACACAGCTCCGCGTGCAAGATCATGAGCAGTATTCCAAGCAGAGCTGTGCCCAAAGCCCACGCGCACAGGCGCTTTTTGTCCTCCAGCAAAAACTTTCTGTCTCGCAGTCTGTAAAGATTGTCCCCCTCAATAGGGGTCACCCGCTTCCCTGTGTGGGATAGTGGGACAGATATTTCCGTCGTGTCCCCGCCGTTTCGATTGATCAATCCATCGCAGTTCATACCGTCCACTTTTGAATCGTTGTTGATGTTGTGGGAGGTCATCTCCATAGCGCACTTGGCACGGCTGTTGCCGTTCTCCCTGTCGCCGTCCACTGCTGCCTCGTCCTCTCCTTGTCCAGCTTCCCTTTTGTCGGTGCTCTGCCCCCGAGTGCGAGAAGACATAGATGGGCAAACCGTGAACCGGGTCCTCCTCCCCTCCGTCCCACATGTAAGGTTGAGGATTTAGGTGGTGTGATACGCGCTCACCTGGAGATCGCCACCACCCGCATGGTTACGCGCGCCACTGTTGAGTTGGACTATGCGCTCATTTGCATGCGTTATTATCAGAGCGAGCCAGTCTGACACTAGTGTGCCTGGAGTTTGCCTGTTGCGTCTACATTAACAATGTGCATAATGTAGGAAGTTCTACCAGCCGTGCTTTAAAGATTGGTCAAGCAAGATTTGAAGGAATTTGAAGGCATATTTTCACGCTCTTGACCTTTTTTAGTGCCATCCAATAATGTTAAGCAATATTTGGGGTTAGAGACTACTGACATGAAGTAGCTAACCCGTGCATTCCCATTTGTTAGATCATTTGACACCCCCACCGAAATACTGAATAATAAACTCATCATGGTGACATAATATACTTTAAATGAGGCTAAATGGTCTTACAGTGCTTGATAAGGTTGTTTATGAAGTACCTATCACGATACCTAAAAGCCAAAACCATATACCAGACCTATAAATGATCAGTGTTCCAAAAATTAAGTGAGCCTTCTCATTAAAATGGATAGAGGGAGACCTCTAGTGGCTAAATTAAGTTTCTAGTGAAGAAAACAAAAGACAACACAATAATGGGAAAACACGTCCCAATTAAAGTTATGACATAATCACTCGCCACAAACCTTAAGCCTTTATTTCAACAGAAGTGTAGTGTATGAAAAATATGAAACATATCCACCAGACCTGCAAACTTGTCGCTTTTCGGCGACAATCGCTCGGTAGCACTTTTTCTCTTGACCAATCGGAATCTTAGCACTTGCGTCAGAATCTTTAAGCACACAGCGGCAACTGTTACTTGCACTGGCCAAGTAAGTGTTGCCAGGTCCGCGGTTTTCCCGCGGAATTGGGCTACTTTTGAAGTGTTGCCGCGGGTTTTAATTTTTTGTCCGCTGGTTCGGGTAGACCTATTTTGCATGCAAATGACATGAATATCTTTAAATAAAAATCCATATTTTAAATGAAATAATTTATTTATACCCAAATCCTACCAAACTGACTCCAGATCAGCACGTACACACATGGACATGGGACACGCCCACATACACACACGGGTGTGCTCATGCCTATGCTCTCGATCCCAACTGGTAGTTAGTGTAGCTAGCTAGCTAGCAAGCAACCCCGGGGAGAAACATGACACCCGGTAAGTGGGCAAAATACGGGAAGAAATATACAAAAGAATGGGAAAGTAAAAACAGAATTAAAGAAGGGATAGAACGTGTGGCTGGGGATGATACCAAAGGTTTTTGTCGGTACTGCAAAAGCGAGATCCGCGCGCACTACAGTGAGTCCAAAACCACAGCAAAATGGAGAAACACATTCGCTGCTCCGTTCTCCAGTTGTCGAGTGCATACATTGTTTGACGTGAGCATGCAAAAACAGCTTGCTGTTGTAATACGATACTACAGCCAAACACAGCAGCGCATTGTGTCTACTTTTGCTGGTATCAAAAATTTAGAAGGCGGAGATGCCAATTCAATAACGGACGCATTGCTGAATTTTTTGCAAGAATGCAAGCTGTGTCCAAAACAATGCATCGGGCTCGCAACCGACGATGCAATACTATGTGCGGCAAGAACCATTCACTTCTCACAAAATTTCGAGCACAACCCCAACGTCGTGTTTGTGAAATGTGTGTGTCACTCTATTCAGCTGTGCTCCTCATATGCAATGCGCGTGTTGCCGAGAAATGTAGAATACCAGATGTCGCAAACTTATGCTTGATTTTCACACAGTACTCTCCGCCAGCAAAACTACAAGCATCTCTATGAAACGATTAACGTTGGAGAAGCTCCACTAAAAATCCTCCAACTTTCAGACACAAGATGGCTAGCTGTACTTTCCATCTGAAACATCTTGTTTCAGATGGAAAGAAAACACAAATCCATAGCTTTTCCAAGAACTCATCACGTTCTATCTGAGCCTGCTACGAAGAGTCACAAACATCAGCACCGTGGTCGTGGACAGCTCAAGGTGGAACAAATGAAACAACGTCTGCCTACCAACATGCAATAACTCCAGTCTCTCGGGGCCTTGAGTCCATCTACGGTGCTCAGTGTTCAGAAAACCCCCAGCTGGCATCTATGTCATTTCTCCATCTGTACACAGGAAACCTCGGCAAGCTTGATCAACAGCGGAGAGTGCTGGACACGCTTCAATGGGAGAATACAGAAGACTGCAAAACCGAACAGTTCTGGATTGAAGTAAAAAATCACACGGATGCTGCCGGTGACAAGGACTTTGCTGAGCTTGGATCGTTTGCCCTCTCACTTCTGGCATTGCCATTCAGCAACGCAGCTGTGGAACGCACATTCTCGGATATGAATTTGATCAAGACCAAATTGCGCAATCGAATGAAAGACAGCCTTCTGGAGAACATCCTTCGCTTTCGGGCCTTCATGCAGAGGCATGGAATCTGCTGCCACCAGTTCGAGCCAACCAGAGAGATGCTGGCCTTGTTCAGTACAGACATGTATGACAAGGACCAAGAGGGCGAGGAGTCTCAAAGTGTCTAAACAAAAGACATCGGAAATTGTAAATAGTTCCATTTCAAGGAGTTTTTCTCTTTTTTTCTTTTTTATTGTAAGGCACCATCTACAAGTCAAACAGGTAAGCTGAAATGATTTTAATTCAGTAAATACATAGCATATTTACACATGTATGAACTATAAGTATATGATTAAAAAATAGTGAAGCAACATGATAAGGTGTTTCAGTTGAAATAAGGTATTGCATTAACTACAGTAAATGCATATGAAGTAAAAACAGTACATTCATGTTGTCTAGGCAGGGAGGAAGAGGGAAAAGTGAAGAGAAGCCTAAAGACAAAGCAACAGGTTAGTTTGTCAGTAAGTGAATTGGTCTACACGTTCACAGAGCTATATTTTATTCATGATAA
Organism: Osmerus mordax; assembly: GCF_038355195.1. Classification (NCBI taxonomy): domain Eukaryota; kingdom Metazoa; phylum Chordata; class Actinopteri; order Osmeriformes; family Osmeridae; genus Osmerus; species Osmerus mordax. The sequence continues at coordinate 17,980,209 of NC_090055.1, forward strand.
TATACTGTATCTAATTACAAAAGGCCATTTTAGGACCTAGGTGAAAGAACTGTTTAGGAAAACTGCTTTAAATGCTGGCATACTAAACATTTGGTATGATAGCAATGCTGTTGGACTTTAAAAGCAATGTATATGGTTTGGCAGGGGCATATTTTGAGTTCTGATATTGGGCTGGTTTTTGGGCTGGTTTTATTGGCCATTGGGCTGGTTTTGGGCTGGTTTTGATTGGCCATTGGGCTGGTTTTGTCACACAAACCTGGCAACCCTGATGCTAGACACAATATTTCTTTTGACAGACTGTTACATCATGTTAGAAACTCACACATCATCACACACATAGTTTTTTTTGTCAAGATATAAAAATTATATTCAGGGCAACACTAAAAATGTTCAGGGCTGTAGCCCCGGCAAAAATGGATGTGTATGATATAACAACATATTCTCATTGTCATTATTAAACAACTCAAAACAGTCACAAATTGGAGATCTAGGTACAGTACATAACGTGTTCAGATTGCTTCAGTATAGAACACTTTTTGTGGCTAGTCAGGTTATTGGGGAAGGGCGGAGAGAGAGAGGAGGCTGGGGTGTGTTGTGCATTCCAAAGATGGGTGTGGAGAACAAGACATGATGAACAAATCGAGTTCTGTAAAACACACAAAGAAATATCCCCTCGACACCACATTAAGTAAAAGGCACAAAACAAAGATGGCAAAGGGATGCGATCATGATGGGGAGGGGTGTTACAGGGCAGAGCAGATTGTGAGCACAGAGCACAGAGCAAAGCAGCAGAGAAAGATGGTTGGATGAGGTGAATCATCATTGGACTGTGCTTCTCAGTGGAAGAGGGCGACAGAGAGCAGGGGGGCCACCAGGAGCAGCAGGCTCGCGGCGAGGCTCCGCGCGTCGTTGCACAGGTTGCCTTCACAGCAGTCCAGCTTGAAGCTCATGCCTGGCAGTTGAGCTGACATGGACCCTGTACACAAGCTCTTGCTGGCACATCCCTTCATGGAAACCTTCTGGCCTGAGACCTCAGCTACAAGCACAAGAAGAAGCACTGTTATTCCCTCGGTTTACACACACCTGTGCTGTGCACAGACAAAAAAAATAATTCTGAACATTTGATGTATAGAACAACAAGCACTGTCATGAGTGGAATTTGAAATCTTTGGGAATAATAGAGAACCAATCATGTGAAACATTACTTGTAGTGGAGATACAGCTATTCTCGTCCCCCAGGCAGTTTAGAGGGTTGAGGCAATCCTGGCCGTTGCATGTGTAGCACTGTTTCCCATTTGGGGTATCACTGCTGGATTCTGTGTCGCAGAAAAAAAGAAGCACTGAAGTTACCATAGGCTATAGACATTGTATAACCAGGGGAGAGTTCTCATATTGCACGTTTACACGACAATCCTCTTACAACTGGCTCTGTAACTAATTGTCACTCCTAATGCCTAAACCTCACAGCCAATCAGAGGCAGAGTAGGGAGAGGTTTACAGATTGATCTTGCATCATCTAGTAGAACAATTTTAATACAAAAATTATATTTATTGGATGTGTGTTAGCTTTACAGTAAGGGATGCTTTTGACTTATAAAAAATAAAGTAAAAGTAGTTCAACACAGGTAATTGTAATGTTTCAATAAATCTCGGGCACAGTAAAATTGCTTTTATATCCTTTAGTAAATGTATATGTCTCGGTTACAATCATTTGCGTCTCATGCTAACACCGCCATATTTATTTCTGTTGTCACGCTGCTTCTGCAGTCTCAACACCACGAACCAAACTAAAGCGCCCTCTTGTGGACGAAATAAAACAATGTCTCCTTACAAACTGAGACATCACATGTGGAGATATTCCAACAATTATAACATCACATGTTATAAATCATGAACATTACAGTAATCTCGTTTGTTTAATAGTTGTTTATGATATAGGCTATGCTATATAAAAAATGTCTTCATGGTTAAAAGAACATGACATCGTTTACAAGAGCACAGATTCTACATTGACAAAGGCTCTTAATTGTGCTCTCAAAGTGCACCTGATTGATGCGGATAACTTTAAAATGTTATACATTTCCTTCCGGGGGAGCATGCCCCCAGAGGGTCGGCGGTTCGCCGTATCCTTCTCACCTTTTTTACCCCTGACCTGTTTGCATGCCTGATTATGAATATTTATAATAAATAATATCATTATTATAAAAAATACATATAGATTTTACATAAAAACTATAATATTGGTTTACACGGAAAGACTAACCTGGGACAGTCTGAGAGTTGCAGAGGTCTGTGGCGCAGCACTTGCTATTTAGCAATGTCCTTGAGATTCCGAAGTTAAGCGACCCTGTCAGGCACTCAGCAGGCGCAGCACAGCTCTTCGCCGTCATATCTACAATTTTTGACCCTCCTTGATAGTTATGGAAAACAATTACAGTCATTCAAAACAGGATTTCATTATGTCTGTAATGAATACAATTTGGCCAATAACCCGTATCTTGATAAAGCCAATATAGGCTACATCATAATAAAATTAAATAAGTTTCGCATTCAAATATCTGACCCGCGTAAGATGTGACCCTCATTGCTGCACATTGAGTGGAACTGGGACATGTCTTCTGGGTATCCACGCATGATCCTGATGCCCCGGGTACGCACTCGTAACAGTTGAGTGTGAAGGCTAAAATATGGGCGTATCAGAACAGGTTATTTCGATTATTAGAAACTGCAAATAAATTGACAATATGAATGTTGTAATGAGAATACAAAACAGAAGGCTTGCATCAATGATTCTAGTTGGATTAGGCTACTTTTATTTGGAAATCACATAACCAAAAGTTTTGTCTATTAATCTGCAGCCTTAGGTAGCCTAATATATTTTACATTACATTTACATTTATTTTTATGCATTTAGCAGACACTTTTATCCAAAGCGACTTCCAAGAGAGAGCTTTACAAAAGAGCATATGTTACTGATCATAACAACAAGATAGCCCCAAACATTGCGAGCAGCCAAAACATGAAGCATACATTGTGGAAAACCAAATAAGTGCCAAAGGGAAGAACCATAATAGCATGCAGTTAAACAAGTTACAATTGAACAACATGAAACTCCCCACAAGAGTGCAAGAGTGTACCTGTAGAAAAAACAATCAACAGTAAAATATTTCACAGCGAGTACAAGAATTTGAAACCGTTACAACTAGTCGCTCTGGATAAGAGCGTCTGCTAAATGACTAAATGTAACTAACCAGCAAGAGCAACAAGTCTCGAGTCATTGTAGCTGAAACTATACGAGTCATTTTAGCTGAAACTATGCAACCAGTCTAGGATAGGCTATAGTGTATTTGAGACTTACCTGTGGAAAACAGCGCACATCCAACGAAAAGTACGACAAAATGCATTGTGATGCAAATGGTGATCTATGAAAGTCCGACTGATGCTGGGCGGGTTGAGTTGAAGCTTATAAAGGTGTTTTCTGGGAGTGGTTTATTGCGGGGTAAAAACAAAATTCAAAGGAAAAAGAAACTTAACTGATTTCTGGGAAATGGATAGGCCTACCTATAGGTCATCGTCAACTGAAATGAAAGTAACATCAGTACATATAGACTGTCTTTACAGATTTTTTCAAATGCTTACACACATTTCTTTTACTTGTGCTCTTCTTTTCAAAACTTAACACACAAACCCAACAATTGCACAAACAAAATGCAAAATGCCTCGCTTCTCTTGCAAAATGAAGCACTGCAATCAAAGTATCACAAACACGTCTCAAAAGCAAACATTTGTCTCATGTTGCAAACACTTTTACCATTATATTAAATTTGGGGATATATCATATACACACAGTTATTCAAAACCTAAAGCTCTTTTTTCATGAGCTCTTATGTACATTTCTGTACAAGATTGAAAGTAAATGGCAGAGATGCTGAAAAATTCATGGTAAACACGAAAACAAGATTGAAACCAAGCTTATTTTTTTACTATAAGCATTTGTGGTTGTGAATACAGTATAACACAGTACAAAAGAAAAAGTGTAGTAGGACAGAAACAAAACCTAATTTTGAAAAAGGTGATTACGGAATGGTGTGTCTGTGTGTGCCATGAACTGTAGCATACAGTAATATATACTATTTTCTACAATATTGTCAGAATGTCTTCTTATAGTCACTGTACTGTTGCACGGTATGATACAGCAATCCTCCAGACTGTGACCAATCATGCAGTGCACTGCAGTCAATGCATTGTGATGCAAATGGTGATCTATGAAAGTCCGACTGATGCTGGGCGGGTTGAGTTGAAGCTTATAAAGGTGTTTTCTGGGAGTGGTTTATTGCGGGGTAAAAACAAAATTCAAAGGAAAAAGAAACTTAACTGATTTCTGGGAAATGGATAGGCCTACCTATAGGTCATCGTCAACTGAAATGAAAGTAACATCAGTACATATAGACTGTCTTTACAGATTTTTTCAAATGCTTACACACATTTCTTTTACTTGTGCTCTTCTTTTCAAAACTTAACACACAAACCCAACAATTGCACAAACAAAATGCAAAATGCCTCGCTTCTCTTGCAAAATGAAGCACTGCAATCAAAGTATCACAAACACGTCTCAAAAGCAAACATTTGTCTCATGTTGCAAACACTTTTACCATTATATTAAATTTGGGGATATATCATATACACACAGTTATTCAAAACCTAAAGCTCTTTTTTCATGAGCTCTTATGTACATTTCTGTACAAGATTGAAAGTAAATGGCAGAGATGCTGAAAAATTCATGGTAAACACGAAAACAAGATTGAAACCAAGCTTATTTTTTTACTATAAGCATTTGTGGTTGTGAATACAGTATAACACAGTACAAAAGAAAAAGTGTAGTAGGACAGAAACAAAACCTAATTTTGAAAAAGGTGATTACGGAATGGTGTGTCTGTGTGTGCCATGAACTGTAGCATACAGTAATATATACTATTTTCTACAATATTGTCAGAATGTCTTCTTATAGTCACTGTACTGTTGCACGGTATGATACAGCAATCCAACAGACTGTGACCAATCATGCAGTGCACTGCAGTCAATGGATGCATGGGTGCTAAAATATATGTTTGTGTATAGTATACCGTGTGTTGTGCTGATAGATATTATGTGTAAATTAGAACATGTGTATATTACAGTAGATTGTTACATACCTGTTATCTTTTCTACAGTAAAGGTTCAAATTATACCCACCACTGTAAATTGACTCAAATTAGGCTATTTATAGGCCTATTCTAAAGCCATGATTGGTTGGTGTTGAGTAAAGCAATGAGTTGTTTGCACATGTGAGGAGTTAGTGTAAGGCACTGATGAATTAGTGTGGCATTTTGATTGGTTGTGTTTCTAAAAGGAAATCAAGATGCTTCCCGTTAGAATGTTGTGTGTTACGTGGAGAATTGTGTGTTGTGTTTTGCAAAAAGTGTTTTATGAAATTGAAAACAGAGTCAAAGACCCAAAATGTGCGTATGGTTTTGCAGATTTAAGGTGTAGTTCTGGTGTTTGAGTGTCAGGTTTCAGAAATTGTGTGAAAAGTAAGGAATTTGTGTGTAAGCATTTGAAAAAAACTGTAATACCTTACATTTCGGTGGTCCCTGCGCGCAATTTGGTTTTTAGAAATGGTATAGCAGGCCTAATATAGGTTAGACTATACAGTATAATACAGTATATGTACAGTATGAAAAATATACAGTAGTCAATAACCAACTATAGCCTAGTGTAAGTATTGTGTTGCCAGTATTGTACAGTGCAGTACAGTAGGCTACTGAGCTAGTTTCAAATTGATGTGCTGCATGATTTGGTTTCATTTCTTCAGGTCGTGTATCAACATCGGGCGTATTTTAAGTTTTGATTAGATTATGATCACCTGCGAAAACTGTATTCTAGAAGCATACATGCGCTTTGCATTCTACTTTGCAGGGCCGGATTAACTAATTCTGGGCCCCTGGGCACAAAGGTATCATGGGCCCCTCCCACCCCTCCTCCTATTAACTCAACCACAGCTAGTTATATATGTAAAACTATGTCCGTTGCAAAATAATATTGATTGTTCAGTAGGCTACAGCAGCCAATGAAAAATGAACAGCACACAATCTATAAATGTAATTAAATTATACATAACAGCAGCGAGCATAATAGCATGTAGGCCTAATAATAAAAAAAGATGCCTCTTAAGTGGATTTTTTTGTAGGGCAAGTGGAAGATACATTTACCTGCTTTATTTACTTATATATACTCTTTTTATATGGCTCTGACTTAATGTAGCTTTTCAGGAAGTGTCCATGTGGTGCCGACATGCTGAAAAGTTACAAGGGAAAAAACAACTTTTTTCTCAATAACACATAGTTTTTTTTGTCAAGATATAAAAATTATATTCAGGGCAACACTAAAAATGTTCAGGGCTGTAGCCCCGGCAAAAATGGATGTGTATGATATAACAACATATTCTCATTGTCATTATTAAACAACTCAAAACAGTCACAAATTGGAGATCTAGGTACAGTACATAACGTGTTCAGATTGCTTCAGTATAGAACACTTTTTGTGGCTAGTCAGGTTATTGGGGAAGGGCGGAGAGAGAGAGGAGGCTGGGGTGTGTTGTGCATTCCAAAGATGGGTGTGGAGAACAAGACATGATGAACAAATCGAGTTCTGTAAAACACACAAAGAAATATCCCCTCGACACCACATTAAGTAAAAGGCACAAAACAAAGATGGCAAAGGGATGCGATCATGATGGGGAGGGGTGTTACAGGGCAGAGCAGATTGTGAGCACAGAGCACAGAGCAAAGCAGCAGAGAAAGATGGTTGGATGAGGTGAATCATCATTGGACTGTGCTTCTCAGTGGAAGAGGGCGACAGAGAGCAGGGGGGCCACCAGGAGCAGCAGGCTCGCGGCGAGGCTCCGCGCGTCGTTGCACAGGTTGCCTTCACAGCAGTCCAGCTTGAAGCTCATGCCTGGCAGTTGAGCTGACATGGACCCTGTACACAAGCTCTTGCTGGCACATCCCTTCAAGGAAACCTTCTGGCCTGAGACCTCAGCTACAAGCACAAGAAGAAGCACTGTTATTCCCTCGGTTTACACACACCTGTGCTGTGCACAGACAAAAAAAATAATTCTGAACATTTGATGTATAGAACAACAAGCACTGTCATGAGTGGAATTTGAAATCTTTGGGAATAATAGAGAACCAATCATGTGAAACATTACTTGTAGTGGAGATACAGCTATTCTCGTCCCCCAGGCAGTTTAGAGGGTTGAGGCAATCCTGGCCGTTGCATGTGTAGCACTGTTTCCCATTTGGGGTATCACTGCTGGATTCTGTGTCGCAGAAAAAAAGAAGCACTGAAGTTACCATAGGCTATAGACATTGTATAACCAGGGGAGAGTTCTCATATTGCACGTTTACACGACAATCCTCTTACAACTGGCTCTGTAACTAATTGTCACTCCTAATGCCTAAACCTCACAGCCAATCAGAGGCAGAGTAGGGAGAGGTTTACAGATTGATCTTGCATCATCTAGTAGAACAATTTTAATACAAAAATTATATTTATTGGATGTGTGTTAGCTTTACAGTAAGGGATGCTTTTGACTTATAAAAAATAAAGTAAAAGTAGTTCAACACAGGTAATTGTAATGTTTCAATAAATCTCGGGCACAGTAAAATTGCTTTTATATCCTTTAGTAAATGTATATGTCTCGGTTACAATCATTTGCGTCTCATGCTAACACCGCCATATTTATTTCTGTTGTCCCGCTGCTTCTGCAGTCTCAACACCACGAACCAAACTAAAGCGCCCTCTTGTGGACGAAATAAAACAATGTCTCCTTACAAACTGAGACATCACATGTGGAGATATTCCAACAATTATAACATCACATGTTATAAATCATGAACATTACAGTAATCTCGTTTGTTTAATAGTTGTTTATGATATAGGCTATGCTATATAAAAAATGTCTTCATGGTTAAAAGAACATGACATCGTTTACAAGAGCACAGATTCTACATTGACAAAGGCTCTTAATTGTGCTCTCAAAGTGCACCTGATTGATGCGGATAACTTTAAAATGTTATACATTTCCTTCCGGGGGAGCATGCCCCCAGAGGGTCGGCGGTTCGCCGTATCCTTCTCACCTTTTTTACCCCTGACCTGTTTGCATGCCTGATTATGAATATTTATAATAAATAATATCATTATTATAAAAAATACATATAGATTTTACATAAAAACTATAATATTGGTTTACACGGAAAGACTAACCTGGGACAGTCTGAGAGTTGCAGAGGTCTGTGGCGCAGCACTTGCTATTTAGCAATGTCCTTGAGATTCCGAAGTTAAGCGACCCTGTCAGGCACTCAGCAGGCGCAGCACAGCTCTTCGCCGTCATATCTACAATTTTTGACCCTCCTTGATAGTTATGGAAAACAATTACAGTCATTCAAAACAGGATTTCATTATGTCTGTAATGAATACAATTTGGCCAATAACCCGTATCTTGATAAAGCCAATATAGGCTACATCATAATAAAATTAAATAAGTTTCGCATTCAAATATCTGACCCGCGTAAGATGTGACCCTCATTGCTGCACATTGAGTGGAACTGGGACATGTCTTCTGGGTATCCACGCATGATCCTGATGCCCCGGGTACGCACTCGTAACAGTTGAGTGTGAAGGCTAAAATATGGGCGTATCAGAACAGGTTATTTCGATTATTAGAAACTGCAAATAAATTGACAATATGAATGTTGTAATGAGAATACAAAACAGAAGGCTTGCATCAATGATTCTAGTTGGATTAGGCTACTTTTATTTGGAAATCACATAACCAAAAGTTTTGTCTATTAATCTGCAGCCTTAGGTAGCCTAATATATTTTACATTACATTTACATTTATTTTTATGCATTTAGCAGACACTTTTATCCAAAGCGACTTCCAAGAGAGAGCTTTACAAAAGAGCATATGTTACTGATCATAACAACAAGATAGCCCCAAACATTGCGAGCAGCCAAAACATGAAGCATACATTGTGGAAAACCAAATAAGTGCCAAAGGGAAGAACCATAATAGCATGCAGTTAAACAAGTTACAATTGAACAACATGAAACTCCCCACAAGAGTGCAAGAGTGTACCTGTAGAAAAAACAATCAACAGTAAAATATTTCACAGCGAGTACAAGAATTTGAAACCGTTACAACTAGTCGCTCTGGATAAGAGCGTCTGCTAAATGACTAAATGTAACTAACCAGCAAGAGCAACAAGTCTCGAGTCATTGTAGCTGAAACTATACGAGTCATTTTAGCTGAAACTATGCAACCAGTCTAGGATAGGCTATAGTGTATTTGAGACTTACCTGTGGAAAACAGCGCACATCCAACGAAAAGTACGACAAAATGCATTGTGATGCAAATGGTGATCTATGAAAGTCCGACTGATGCTGGGCGGGTTGAGTTGAAGCTTATAAAGGTGTTTTCTGGGAGTGGTTTATTGCGGGGTAAAAACAAAATTCAAAGGAAAAAGAAACTTAACTGATTTCTGGGAAATGGATAGGCCTACCTATAGGTCATCGTCAACTGAAATGAAAGTAACATCAGTACATATAGACTGTCTTTACAGTTTTTTTCAAATGCTTACACACATTTCTTTTACTTGTGCTCTTCTTTTCAAAACTTAACACACAAACCCAACAATTGCACGAACAAAATGCAAAATGCCTCGCTTCTCTTGCAAAATGAAGCACTGCAATCAAAGTATCACAAACACGTCTCAAAAGCAAACATTTGTCTCATGTTGCAAACACTTTTACCATTATATTAAATTTGGGGATATATCATATACACACAGTTATTCAAAACCTAAAGCTCTTTTTTCATGAGCTCTTATGTACATTTCTGTACAAGATTGAAAGTAAATGGCAGAGATGCTGAAAAATTCATGGTAAACACGAAAACAAGATTGAAACCAAGCTTATTTTTTTACTATAAGCATTTGTGGTTGTGAATACAGTATAACACAGTACAAAAGAAAAAGTGTAGTAGGACAGAAACAAAACCTAATTTTGAAAAAGGTGATTACGGAATGGTGTGTCTGTGTGTGCCATGAACTGTAGCATACAGTAATATATACTATTTTCTACAATATTGTCAGAATGTCTTCTTATAGTCACTGTACTGTTGCACGGTATGATACAGCAATCCTCCAGACTGTGACCAATCATGCAGTGCACTGCAGTCAATGGATGCATGGGTGCTAAAATATATGTTTGTGTATAGTATACCGTGTGTTGTGCTGATAGATATTATGTGTAAATTAGAACATGTGTATATTACAGTAGATTGTTACATACCTGTTATCTTTTCTACAGTAAAGGTTCAAATTATACCCACCACTGTAAATTGACTCAAATTAGGCTATTTATAGGCCTATTCTAAAGCCATGATTGGTTGGTGTTGAGTAAAGCAATGAGTTGTTTGCACATGTGAGGAGTTAGTGTAAGGCACTGATGAATTAGTGTGGCATTTTGATTGGTTGTGTTTCTAAAAGGAAATCAAGATGCTTCCCGTTAGAATGTTGTGTGTTACGTGGAGAATTGTGTGTTGTGTTTTGCAAAAAGTGTTTTATGAAATTGAAAACAGAGTCAAAGACCCAAAATGTGCGTATGGTTTTGCAGATTTAAGGTGTAGTTCTGGTGTTTGAGTGTCAGGTTTCAGAAATTGTGTGAAAAGTAAGGAATTTGTGTGTAAGCATTTGAAAAAAACTGTAATACCTTACATTTCGGTGGTCCCTGCGCTCAATTTGGTTTTTAGAAATGGTATAGCAGGCCTAATATAGGTTAGACTATACAGTATAATACAGTATATGTACAGTATGAAAAATATACAGTAGTCAATAACCAACTATAGCCTAGTGTAAGTATTGTGTTGCCAGTATTGTACAGTGCAGTACAGTAGGCTACTGAGCTAGTTTCAAATTGATGTGCTGCATGATTTGGTTTCATTTCTTCAGGTCGTGTATCAACATCGGGCGTATTTTAAGTTTTGATTAGATTATGATCACCTGCGAAAACTGTATTCTAGAAGCATACATGCGCTTTGCATTCTACTTTGCAGGGCCGGATTAACTAATTCTGGGCCCCTGGGCACAAAGGTATCATGGGCCCCTCCCACCCCTCCTCCTATTAACTCAACCACAGCTAGTTATATATGTAAAACTATGTCCGTTGCAAAATAATATTGATTGTTCAGTAGGCTACAGCAGCCAATGAAAAATGAACAGCACACAATCTATAAATGTAATTAAATTATACATAACAGCAGCGAGCATAATAGCATGTAGGCCTAATAATAAAAAAAGATGCCTCTTAAGTGGATTTTTTTGTAGGGCAAGTGGAAGATACATTTACCTGCTTTATTTACTTATATATACTCTTTTTATATGGCTCTGACTTAATGTAGCTTTTCAGGAAGTGTCCATGTGGTGCCGACATGCTGAAAAGTTACAAGGGAAAAAACAACTTTTTTCTCAATAGAACGTTCAGATTCCAATGCATTCCTATGGGATTTTCATCTACATGACTTCAACTTGATTTTTCTCAAAATGTTTATGTTGTAACATTGACTAAACATACCTTATTTTGAAGAAAACAACCTAAACTTTTGTTTAAGATATGTCTCCCAGTGGTGCCCTAGCCAAAGCAGCAAAAACTATAAACAGTATTTTCATACACTTTCTCTATGTTTATTGCAACCAACATTTGATAGCATTAAGGTGTAAGTGTCTACGTGCTAACTGGCATAGTTGTTTTTCATTTATTGCTAGTAGTCGCTAGTTATTGAACTAAGAAAAGGACGTGGACCTGAAAATTCCGGTGCCATATTTTCAGGCGGCGTTCTCAGCTAATAACCCTGTTTTCTGAACGTTCGATTCAATGCGTTTACTACCTGCGTTCCAGGATAATTTGACAGTGGTTACCCAGTATCACATAATTTCGTGAAACAGTCACGAAAAAGAATCTAATATTTCGTGACACGTTCACGTAATTGGCACTTTTTTTGTGACTATGCCACGGTTTTTCAACCAGTGCATTTCAATGGAGAGAATATTTCGTTACCTCGGCACGTTTTAATTACCCAATTGATTTCAATGGAGCAACACAATGGTGAAATGTTTTCGTGTTCATTTAAGGTTTTGTTCTAATTTTTAAGCGATAAAAAACGAGTTCATAATATAACTTGCCTTGTTCTTTTTTAAGAGGTAGGCTATAGAACATTTATTAGAATAATATTAATCAATAGTCATTCATAATGGAACGAGACAGGGCCGGATCCAGGGGGCGGGGGGGGGGGGGGGGGGGGGGGCTAATATGAAAGGAATTCTTTCAACCAATCTTTTTAAAAGATTCCTCAGTGATTGTCTGGTTGATAATGGGCAACGTAGGTAGCGAAATTTTGGGGCATTCATTTGAGCGCAAAATAGTTTTTTTTTAGCTCTATGTAAAATAAACCGCCGCCGTTTTCCAATTGGTAAAACCTTGTCTAGTGAAGCTGATTCTTTTTAGTGAAGGTGTTTATCATTTATGGCTCCAAATTGTCGACAGGGGAAGCAGAAACATGCATGTAGCTTGGCTGAGTTGTCTAACCAAGTTTGAGAGCGATGCCCTAGGACCTTGGCTAAAAATGCGCACGGGGTACGTTTGCAGAACAGGCTGCATTGGATTGCTGTCATTCAAACCATGCTCGCCTTCACCCACAGGCAGCAGCGGTAATGTTGGTACCGAGAGACAGGGAAGTGCTTCCACTAGGACCAGCACGCTCTGCCTGCTCTGGAATAGGAGTTTAATATCCCTTGTCGCAGGGGCTGCAAACTATTTTGCGCTCAAATGAATGCCCAAAAATTTCGCTACCTACGTTGCCCATTATCAACCAGACAATCACTGGGGAATCTTGGCAGAAATCTGGGGGGGCGCAGCCCACCCCAGCCCCCCCCCCCCCCCCCCGCCCCCTGGATCCGGCCCTGTCTCGTTCCATTATGAATGACATAGGTGACATCTTCTATCTTTCCTCGGTCATTGCTTAAGTCCTTTCTTGGTTATAAATAGGAAGATCGGTTGAATACGGGTGGTAAAGGATACGTAAAAGCACGGATCAGTGGTTAAGTAGTAGGCTTTAATAGGTTAGGGTATTATTCTAATAAATGTTCTATAGTCTACCTCTTAAAAAAGAACAAGGCAAGTTATATTATGAACTCGTTTTTTATCACTTACAAATTAGAACAAAACCTTAAATGAACACGAAAACATTTCACCATTGTGTTGCTCCATTGAAATCAATTGGGTAATTAAAACGTGCCCGAGGTAACGAAATATTCTCTCCATTGAAATGCACTGGTTGAAAAAACGTGGCATAGTCACGAAAAAAGTGCCAATTACTTGAACGTGTCACGAAATATTAGATTATTTTTCGTGACTGTTTCACGAAATTATGTGATACTCGGTAACCACTGTCAAATTATCCTGGAACGCAGGTAGTAAACGCATTGAATCGAACGTTCAGAAAACAGGGTTATTAGCTGTGAACGCCGCCTGAAAATATGGCACCGGAATTTTCAGGTCCACGTCCTTTTCTTAGTTCAATAACTAGCGACTACAAGCAATAAATGAAAAACAACTATGCCAGTTAGCACGTAGACACTTACACCTTAATGCTATCAAATGTTGGTTGCAATAAACATAGAGAAAGTGTATGAAAATACTGTTTATAGTTTTTGCTGCTTTGGCTAGGACACCACTGGGAGACATATCTTAAACTAAAGTTTAGGTTGTTTTCTTCAAAATAAGGTATGTTTAGTCAATGTTAAAACATGAACATTTTGAGAAAAATCAAGTTGAAGTCATGTAGATGAAAATCCCATAGGAATGCATTGGAATCTGAACGTTCTATTGAGAAAAAAGTTGTTTTTTCCCTTGTAACTTTTCAGCATGTCGGCACCACATGGACACTTCCTGAAAAGCTACATTAAGTCAGAGCCATATAAAAAGAGTATATATAAGTAAATAAAGCAGGTAAATGTATCTTCCACTTGCCCTACAAAAAAATCCACTTAAGAGGCATCTTTTTTTATTATTAGGCCTACATGCTATTATGCTCACTGCTGTTATGTATAATTTAATTACATTTATAGATTGTGTGCTGTTCATTTTTCATTGGCTGCTGTAGCCTACTGAACAATCAATATTATTTTGCAACGGACATAGTTTTACATATATAACTAGCTGTGGTTGAGTTAATAGGAGGAGGGGTGGGAGGGGCCCATGATGCCTTCGTGCCCAGGGGCCCAGAATTAGTTAATCCGGCCCTGCAAAGTAGAATGCAAAGCATTTGCAAATGCTGTATGCTTCTAGCATACAGTTTTTGCAGGTGATCATAATCTAATCAAAACTTAAAATACGCCCGATGTTGATACACGACCTGAAGAAATGAAACCAAATCATGCAGCACATCAATTTGAAACTAGCTCAGTAGCCTACTGTACTGCACTGTACAATACTGGCAACACAATACTTACACTAGGCTATAGTTGGTTATTGACTACTGTATATTTTTCATACTGTACATATACTGTATTATACTGTATAGTCTAACCTATATTAGGCCTGCTATACCATTTCTAAAAACCAAATTGCATGCAGGGACCACCGAAATGTAAGATATTACAGTTTTTTTCAAATGCTTACACACAAATTCCTTACTTTTCACACAATTTCTGAAACCTGACACTCAAACACCAGAACCACACCTCAAATCTGCAAAACCATACGCACATTTTGGGCCTTTGACTCAGTTTTCAATTTCATAAAACACTTTTTGCAAAACACAACACACAATTCTCCACGTAACACACAACATTCTAACAGGAAGCATCTTGATCATCGGGACTTTCCGAAATGAGAATAGGTAAGAAATCTACTCTCACTACAAAATTGCAGTAGGCCTACTGCATATCAATACAGTACTCAATGAGTACAGTAGTAAAGTATTGCCTGTGGACTGTTCTGTAGGACTGTAAAAATAAAGTATGTTTCAAGTATTTGGAAAATGTATTCCTACTTTGTATTCCTACACAGTATTTACAGTATTTTACTGTATGTTTGGCAGAACTGAAAGATTACCAACACAAGGTGGTCGGGAACGTCTTCTGTCTCCTGAACAGGAAACTGAAATCATGAACATGGTCCTAGAAAATAACGCCATAACATTACGGCAAATACAAAGAAAAATCATAATAATGTAACTGTATACACTATACAGTAAATTATTCTGTTGTTTTGTATGTAAACCGCTGCATGTGCAACTTTGTGTTGGTTGGGATGTACATTGTGTACATATATGTAAAATATATTTGTTACCGTGTATTTCTGTGTTCTGAGTATAAAAACAATATTCTCAAATATTTTACAACACACTTATGTATGTACTGTCTGTAGTAAATGCAACACTGAACAAAAAAAGGCCTAACTCACTATGATGAATGAAGAAGTGTTTTCCATTCATCATAGTGTTTTACATTGAGCACATCAGTGTTCAAATGGTTCTTATAAATGTCTATTCATATGATGGTTTGTGTTTGTCATTTGAAAACAAAATACCATTTTGAGATTAAATAACATTGTTTTGAATGTTAAGTTTAATTTTGCAGGAGAAGTGAGGGGTTTTGCCCATTGTGTGTGTGTGTTTCTTTTATTTGTGTGTAGAGTTCTGAGAGTATGAGGTATGCATTCAGAAAATGTGTGTAACCAATCGAGAAAAACTGTAAATCCCACTACTTAACCACTGATCCGTGGTTACATGTTGAAGCTATGAAAAAGCTATGAAAAAGTCTGTTAGTGCTTTCAGTAATATGCTTTTTTTTCAAACAATCTTTTTAAAAGATTCCCCAGTGATTGTCTGGTTGATAATGGGCAACGTAGGTAGCGAAGTTTTTGGGCATTCATTTGAGCGCAAAATAGTTTTTTTGAGCTCTATGTAAAATAAACCGCCGCCGTTTTCCAATTGGTAAAAACCTTGTCTAGTGAAGGTGATTATTTTTAGTGAAGGTGTTTATCATTTCTGGCTCCAAATTGTCGACAGGGGAAGCAGAAATATGCATGTAGCTTGGCTGAGTTGTCTAACCAAGTTTGAGAGCGATGCCCTAGGACCTTGGCTGAAAATGCGCATGGGGTACGTTTGCAGAACAGGCTGCATTGGATTGCTGTCATTCAAACCATGCTCGCCTTCACCCACAGGCAGCAGCGGTAATGTTGGTACCGAGAGACAGGGAAGTGCTTCCACTAGGACCAGCACGCTCTGCCTGCTCTGGAGTAGGAGTTTAATATCCCTTGTCGCAGGGGCTGCAAACTATTTTGCGCTCAAATGAATGCCCAAAAATTTCGCTACCTACGTTGCCCATTATCAACCAGACAATCACTGGGGAATCTTGGCAGAAATCTGGGGGGGGGCGCAGCCCACCCCAGCCCCCCCCCCCCCCCCGCCCCCTGGATCCGGCCCTGTCTCGTTCCATTATGAATGACATAGGTGACATCTTCTATCTTTCCTCGGTCATTGCTTAAGTCCTTTCTTGGTTATAAATAGGAAGATCGGTTGAATACGGGTGGTAAAGGATACGTAAAAGCACGGATCAGTGGTTAAGTAGTAGGCTTTAATAGGTTAGGGTATTATTCTAATAAATGTTCTATAGTCTACCTCTTAAAAAAGAACAAGGCAAGTTATATTATGAACTCGTTTTTTATCACTTACAAATTAGAACAAAACCTTAAATGAACACGAAAACATTTCACCATTGTGTTGCTCCATTGAAATCAATTGTGTAATTAAAACGTGCCCGAGGTAACGAAATATTCTCTCCATTGAAATGCACTGGTTGAAAAAACGTGGCATAGTCACGAAAAAAGTGCCAATTACTTGAACGTGTCACGAAATATTAGATTATTTTTCGTGACTGTTTCACGAAATTATGTGATACTCGGTAACCACTGTCAAATTATCCTGGAACGCAGGTAGTAAACGCATTGAATCGAACGTTCAGAAAACAGGGTTATTAGCTGAGAACGCCGCCTGAAAATATGGCACCGGAATTTTCAGGTCCACGTCCTTTTCTTAGTTCAATAACTAGCGACTACAAGCAATAAATGAAAAACAACTATGCCAGTTAGCACGTAGACACTTACACCTTAATGCTATCAAATGTTGGTTGCAATAAACATAGAGAAAGTGTATGAAAATACTGTTTATAGTTTTTGCTGCTTTGGCTAGGACACCACTGGGAGACATATCTTAAACTAAAGTTTAGGTTGTTTTCTTCAAAATAAGGTATGTTTAGTCAATGTTAAAACATGAACATTTTGAGAAAAATCAAGTTGAAGTCATGTAGATGAAAATCCCATAGGAATGCATTGGAATCTGAACGTTCTATTGAGAAAAAAGTTGTTTTTTCCCTTGTAACTTTTCAGCATGTCGGCACCACATGGACACTTCCTGAAAAGCTACATTAAGTCAGAGCCATATAAAAAGAGTATATATAAGTAAATAAAGCAGGTAAATGTATCTTCCACTTGCCCTACAAAAAAATCCACTTAAGAGGCATCTTTTTTTATTATTAGGCCTACATGCTATTATGCTCACTGCTGTTATGTATAATTTAATTACATTTATAGATTGTGTGCTGTTCATTTTTCATTGGCTGCTGTAGCCTACTGAACAATCAATATTATTTTGCAACGGACATAGTTTTACATATATAACTAGCTGTGGTTGAGTTAATAGGAGGAGGGGTGGGAGGGGCCCATGATGCCTTCGTGCCCAGGGGCCCAGAATTAGTTAATCCGGCCCTGCAAAGTAGAATGCAAAGCAATTGCAAATGCTGTATGCTTCTAGCATACAGTTTTTGCAGGTGATCATAATCTAATCAAAACTTAAAATACGCCCGATGTTGATACACGACCTGAAGAAATGAAACCAAATCATGCAGCACATCAATTTGAAACTAGCTCAGTAGCCTACTGTACTGCACTGTACAATACTGGCAACACAATACTTACACTAGGCTATAGTTGGTTATTGACTACTGTATATTTTTCATACTGTACATATACTGTATTATACTGTATAGTCTAACCTATATTAGGCCTGCTATACCATTTCTAAAAACCAAATTGCATGCAGGGACCACCGAAATGTAAGATATTACAGTTTTTTTCAAATGCTTACACACAAATTCCTTACTTTTCACACAATTTCTGAAACCTGACACTCAAACACCAGAACCACACCTCAAATCTGCAAAACCATACGCACATTTTGGGCCTTTGACTCAGTTTTCAATTTCATAAAACACTTTTTGCAAAACACAACACACAATTCTCCACGTAACACACAACATTCTAACAGGAAGCATCTTGATCATCGGGACTTTCCGAAATGAGAATAGGTAAGAAATCTACTCTCACTACAAAATTGCAGTAGGCCTACTGCATATCAATACAGTACTCAATGAGTACAGTAGTAAAGTATTGCCTGTGGACTGTTCTGTAGGACTGTAAAAATAAAGTATGTTTCAAGTATTTGGAAAATGTATTCCTACTTTGTATTCCTACACAGTATTTACAGTATTTTACTGTATGTTTGGCAGAACTGAAAGATTACCAACACAAGGTGGTCGGGAACGTCTTCTGTCTCCTGAACAGGAAACTGAAATCATGAACATGGTCCTAGAAAATAACGCCATAACATTACGGCAAATACAAAGAAAAATCATAATAATGTAACTGTATACACTATACAGTAAATTATTCTGTTGTTTTGTATGTAAACCGCTGCATGTGCAACTTTGTGTTGGTTGGGATGTACATTGTGTACATATATGTAAAATATATTTGTTACCGTGTATTTCTGTGTTCTGAGTATAAAAACAATATTCTCAAATATTTTACAACACACTTATGTATGTACTGTCTGTAGTAAATGCAACACTGAACAAAAAAAGGCCTAACTCACTATGATGAATGAAGAAGTGTTTTCCATTCATCATAGTGTTTTACATTGAGCACATCAGTGTTCAAATGGTTCTTATAAATGTCTATTCATATGATGGTTTGTGTTTGTCATTTGAAAACAAAATACCATTTTGAGATTAAATAACATTGTTTTGAATGTTAAGTTTAATTTTGCAGGAGAAGTGAGGGGTTTTGCCCATTGTGTGTGTGTGTTTCTTTTATTTGTGTGTAGAGTTCTGAGAGTATGAGGTATGCATTCAGAAAATGTGTGTAACCAATCGAGAAAAACTGTAAATCCCACTACTTAACCACTGATCCGTGGTTACATGTTGAAGCTATGAAAAAGCTATGAAAAAGTCTGTTAGTGCTTTCAGTAATATGCTTTTTTTTCAAACAATCTTTTTAAAAGATTCCCCAGTGATTGTCTGGTTGATAATGGGCAACGTAGGTAGCGAAGTTTTTGGGCATTCATTTGAGCGCAAAATAGTTTTTTTGAGCTCTATGTAAAATAAACCGCCGCCGTTTTCCAATTGGTAAAAACCTTGTCTAGTGAAGGTGATTATTTTTAGTGAAGGTGTTTATCATTTCTGGCTCCAAATTGTCGACAGGGGAAGCAGAAATATGCATGTAGCTTGGCTGAGTTGTCTAACCAAGTTTGAGAGCGATGCCCTAGGACCTTGGCTGAAAATGCGCATGGGGTACGTTTGCAGAACAGGCTGCATTGGATTGCTGTCATTCAAACCATGCTCGCCTTCACCCACAGGCAGCAGCGGTAATGTTGGTACCGAGAGACAGGGAAGTGCTTCCACTAGGACCAGCACGCTCTGCCTGCTCTGGAGTAGGAGTTTAATATCCCTTGTCGCAGGGGCTGCAAACTATTTTGCGCTCAAATGAATGCCCAAAAATTTCGCTACCTACGTTGCCCATTATCAACCAGACAATCACTGGGGAATCTTGGCAGAAATCTGGGGGGGGGCGCAGCCCACCCCAGCCCCCCCCCCCCCCCCCCCCGCCCCCTGGATCCGGCCCTGTCTCGTTCCATTATGAATGACATAGGTGACATCTTCTATCTTTCCTCGGTCATTGCTTAAGTCCTTTCTTGGTTATAAATAGGAAGATCGGTTGAATACGGGTGGTAAAGGATACGTAAAAGCACGGATCAGTGGTTAAGTAGTAGGCTTTAATAGGTTAGGGTATTATTCTAATAAATGTTCTATAGTCTACCTCTTAAAAAAGAACAAGGCAAGTTATATTATGAACTCGTTTTTTATCACTTACAAATTAGAACAAAACCTTAAATGAACACGAAAACATTTCACCATTGTGTTGCTCCATTGAAATCAATTGGGTAATTAAAACGTGCCCGAGGTAACGAAATATTCTCTCCATTGAAATGCACTGGTTGAAAAAACGTGGCATAGTCACGAAAACAGTGCCAATTACGTGAACGTGTCACGAAATATTAGATTATTTTTCTTGACTGTTTCACGAAATTATGTGATACTCGGTAACCACTGTCAAATTATCCTGGAACGCAGGTAGTAA
The DNA here is from genome assembly GCF_038355195.1 of Osmerus mordax. NCBI lineage: Eukaryota > Metazoa > Chordata > Actinopteri > Osmeriformes > Osmeridae > Osmerus > Osmerus mordax. Next base: position 18,000,846 of record NC_090055.1, read on the forward strand.
ACGCATTGAATCGAACGTTCAGAAAACAGGGTTATTAGCTGAGAACGCCGCCTGAAAATATGGCACCGGAATTTTCAGGTCCACGTCCTTTTCTTAGTTCAATAACTAGCGACTACTAGCAATACATGAAAAACAACTATGCCAGTTAGCACGTAGACACTTACACCTTAATGCTATCAAATGTTGGTTGCAATAAAAATTGAGAAAGTGTATGAAAATATTGTTTATAGTTTTTGCTGCTTTGGCTAGGGCACCACTGGGAGACATATCTTAAACTAAAGTTTAGGTTGTTTTCTTCAAAATAAGGTATGTTTAGTCAATGTTACAACATAAACATTTTGAGAAAAATCAAGTTGAAGTCAAATCCACTTAAGAGGCATCTTTTTTTATTATTAGGCCTACATGCTATTATGCTCGCTGCTGGTTTGTATAATTTAATTACATTTATAGATTGTGTGCTGTTCATTTTTCATTGGCTGCTTTAGCCTACTGAACAATCAATATTATTTTGCAACGGACATAGTTTTACATTTTTAACTAGCTGTGGTTGAGTTAATAGGAGGAGGGGTGGGAGGGGCCCATGATGCCTTCGTGCCCAGGGGCCCAGAATTAGTTAATCCGGCCCTGCAAAGTAGAATGCAAAGCATTTGCAAATGCTGTATGCTTCTAGCATACAGTTTTCGCAGGTGATCATAATCTAATCAAAACTTAAAATACGCCCGATGTTGATACACGACCTGAAGAAATGAAACCAAATCATGCAGCACATCAATTTGAAACTAGCTCAGTAGCCTACTGTACTGCACTGTACAATACTGGCAACACAATACTTACACTAGGCTATAGTTGGTTATAGACTACTGTATATTTTTCATACTGTATATTGTATTATACTGTATAGTCTAACCTATATTAGGCCTGCTATACCATTTCTAAAAACCAAATTGCGTGCAGGGATCACCGAAATGTAAGGTATTACAGTTTTTTTCTAATGCTTACACACAAATTCCTTACTTTTCACACAATTTCTGAAACCTGACACTCAAACACCAGAACCACACCTCAAATCTGCAAAACCATACGCACATTTTGGGCCTTTGACTCAGTTTTCAATTTCATAAAACACTTTTTGCAAAACACAACACACAATTCTCCACGTAACACACAACATTCTAACGGGAAGCATCTTGATTGACTAACTCCTCACATGTGCAAACACTCATTGCTTTACTCAACACCAACCAATCATAGCTTTAGAATAGGCCTATAAATAGCCTAATTTGAGTCAATTTACAGTGGTGGGTATAATTTGAACCTTTACTGTAGAAAAGATAACAGGTATGTAACAATCTACTGTAATATACACATGTTCTAATGTACACATAATATCTATCAGCACAACACACGGTATACTATACACAAACATATATTTTAGCGTCCCTAATAAATCATTAAATGCTAAAACGAGGGATCTGAATTTGGTTCTTCAGCTATCCCTAGACTATGTTGCCTCACTCAAACCAAGGATATGGTATTCAGAGGAAACCCGCACTCTCAAGAGGTCCACTAGAAAACTAGAACATAAGTGGCGTACCACTAAGTTGGAGGTTTTCCGCCTGGCCTGGAAGGACAGCCAAATGGAGTACAAGCAAGTCCTCATCAGGTCCAGATCTGAATATTTCTCTAAGTTTATTAGTAAGAACAAACACAACACTAAGTTCCTATTTGATACTGTTGCAAAACGCACTAAGAAAAGTACACTCTGTGTTAGTTCAGATCTCTCTCCCAATGATTTCTTAGACTTCTTTGACTAAAACATCTATGCAATAAGGGACAAACTACAGACTAGTCCTGGAGGAGTCGCCATCAACACTGAACTTTCCTCTATACCAAGCATGCTGCATGTTGAGGCTCTCACTCACTTTAACCCTATTTCTATGGAAGCGTTCATCGAGCTGATTGACTCCTCGAAACCCACTAGCTGCCTTCTCGATCCCCTCCCTGCCAAACTCTGTAGGGAACTTCTCCATATTATTGGACCACCCATGCTTAGTATTATTAATGAATCTATTGTAACTGGCCAAGTCCCCAACAATTTATTTATTACAAGCTATTACAGTTTTTCTCAATTGTTTACACACAAATACTGGTACTTGAGACACAATGACCACAACATGTAACTCATGCACCAACCCCATGAACCAATTCTGCTAAACTACAAGCACAATTTCTGCTTTACACTCAAATTGCAGTTCTAAAACACACTTTTTTCAAAACACTCACTTTTCATGAAGAAAATCTTTTGTTTTCACAAGGAACACACTGCCATTTAAATACGCACACTGACTCATCGCATGGACAAACACCTGTCACACAGTTTTACAATTAGCAATAAGAGCTTTAGCATAAAAGGGCAACAGGTGACCTCTTCTGTTTTTGAGCAATGGATGCCAACATTGGAAACAGAGGCAGAGGAGTGAGAGTAAGAGGAGGAGGACGGGGAGGACGAGGATGAGGAAGGCCAAGGACCATAATCTCTGAGGAGATCTGAGCCGCTTTGGTTGACCATGTAGTAAACCATGGTCTAACAATGAGGGAGGCTGGGCAAAGAGTACAGCCAAATTTGAGCAGGTACACTGTAGCCTACTGCATATCAATACAGTACTCAATGAATACAGTAGTACAGTATTGCCTGTGGACTGTTCTTTAGGACTGTAAAAATAAAGTATGTTTCAAGTATTTGGAAAATGTATTCCTACTTTGTATTCCTACACAGTATTTACAGTATTTTACTATTTGTTTGGCAGAACTGAAAGATTACCAACACAAGGTGGTCGGGAACGTCTTCTGTCTCCCGAACAGGAAACTGAAATTATGAACATGGTCCTATACAGTAAATTATTCTGTTGTTTTGTATGTAGACCATTGTATGTGCAACTTTGTGTTGGTTGGGATGTACACTGTGTACATTGTTTTTCTGGGAAAAATACGTAAAATATATTTGTTACCGTGTATTTCTGTGTTCTGAGTATAAAAAAATATTATCAAATATTTTACAACACACTTCTGTATGTACTGTCTGTAGTAAATGTAACACAGAACAAAAAAAGGCCTAACTCACTATGATGAATGAAGAAGTGTTTTTCATTCATCATAGTGTTTTACATTGAGCACATCAGTGTTCAAATGGTTCTTATAAATGTCTATTCATATGATGGTTTGTGTTTGTCATTTGAAAACGAAATACCATTTTGAGATTAAATAACATTGTTTTGAATGTTAAGTTAAATTTTGCAGGAGAAGTGAGGGGTTTTGCCCATTGTGTTTGTGTTTTTTTGATTTGTGTGTAGAGTTCTGAGAGTATGAGGTATGCATTCAGAAAATGTGTGTAACCAATCGAGAAAAACTGTAAAAAAAACAAACCTGGATCCAGGTTGTCTTAGCAACTACAGGCCAATTTCAAATTAGCCATTTCTCTCCAAAATTTTAGAAAAGGCTCTGGCACAACAGCTCACTGAGCACCTCTCCTCAAATCAGCTTTATGAACCTCTCCAGTATGGATTTCGTCTCCACCACAGCACTGAAACTGCATTAGCCAAGGTAGTCAATGATCTATTATTAGCCTCTGATGCGGGCTCTATCTCTGTCCTGGTTCTTCTAGACCTAAGTGCAGCTTTTGACACTGTGGATCATGAGATTCTCCTGGAACGTATGGAGAACTATGTTGGGATTTCTGGTATGTCACTTAAGTGGTTTAGATCGTATCTATCTGATAGATCACAATATGTCCACTATTGAGTACCGCAGGGTTCAGTTCTAGGCCCTCTGTTATTTTCACTCTATATGTTGCCTTTAGGAAACATAATTAGAAGCTCTGGGGTAAATTTTCACTGTTATGCAGATGATACTCAGCTATATATGTCTATAAAGTCTGGAGAATTTCCACATGCTATGGAAAAATGTGTTTCTGGGTTAAGAACTTGGATGACTGCAAATTTCCTTCTTCTTAATTCGGAAAACCGAGGTTCAAACTTTCGGTCCTAAAAAATACAGAAATAATTTATCCAATCTTAGACCTAGACGGCGTCAAAGTCTCTCAAAGCCAGCTGGTAAAAAAATTAGGAGTCACAATGGACCCAGACCTTTCGTTTGAGTACCATATTAAGCAAATTACCAGAACTGCATTTTTCCATCTACGTAATATTGCCAAAATACGAAAATTCCTCTCAAAGGATGATGCAGAAAAACTAATACATGCATTTGTTACGTATTGGACTACTGCAATGTGTTGTTCTCTGGCCTCCCAATTACCTACCTAAAAAATTTACAGCGGGTGCAAAATGCTGCTGCTAGACTATTGACTAGAACAAGAAAGTTTGATCACATAACATCTACTATTGTCTCTTTACACTGGCTCCCTATCCAAGCCAGATCTGACTTCACAGTTCTACTACTAACCTACAAATCTCTGCATGGATTGGCACCACTGTACCTCTCCGGTCTCCTTGCACCCTATTGCCCCGCAAGGACACTTAGATCTCAAGATGCCGGCTATCTGGTGGTTCCCAAAATCAAGAAAAAAACAGCTGGAGGTAGGGCGTTCTCATATAGAGCACCTCTTCTCTAGAACAAATTACCTGTCTCAATTAAGGAGGCTGATACTGTTTCGACATTTAAAATTAGGTTAAAAACGTTATTGTTTAGTCAATTCTACGATAGTTAAAGGTAAGTATGCGTGTATTTACTTCTATGTAAATCTGGGGTGTGTGTTTGCCTATGTGTGTATAACATGTAACTTTTAAATTGTAATTATAGCTTCACATTGCCCCATCTGGATGTCACATCTAGATGTTACAAATAAAGTAAATCTGTTACTGTATATTGTTACTGTAATAGTTTCCGTTGCTGTATATTGTTACTGTTATTGTTTCTGTAACTAGTTGGAGGCAACGGGGGACGGGTTGTTTTCATCCTTATTCTATAAGTATAACTTATTTTAGAGTTCTTTCCCCTGGAACAGATTTCATGTTCCAACCGAGGGGGGCTGTCGCTGTCTTGGTGTGTGGGGCTGCATCAAATACCCCTTTTTTACTCTGTTAAATTGCTGCACCAGTCCACACTTGACTGGTGGGGATCTCATTCTATTATGACTGTAACTGTTAGCTGCTCCTGGCATTCTCTAATCCCTGCTCTCCTCTCTCTGCCCCCCCACCCCCCCTACACACACATCCCTTGTGGTGTGGGGGGTTTGAGCTGTCAGCACCTGCCTGGTCGTCGGTCGGCCAACGCTGGACCTGGTCGCGAGTCTCCCGGTCCTGTCCTACATCTATAAAGTTGAACAATGGATTTTGGTGTTTCAAAACCCATTGACACTGTATGACTATGTTTAGCCTGTGTTTTAGGTGTAATAATCTGGTAATGGCAGGCCCTGTGGGTACATGTGTTAATCTTCCCCAACGCCGCTACAAGCCATCCAACGTTATCTTCAACCCCTCATTCTCGGGAGAAAACACCTGTTTTTTTGTGCTAAAGTGCCATCACCTTGTTTTTCAGACGCTCTGCTTGCCTGTTGCGACGCCTCTGTCGTATAAGTGCTCGTCCTCTTCTTCTAGCAATATATAGACGTCTTGATATCTTCTTGGACACTCGCCCCTGGAGCCTCGTAAACCTAGCTAATGACATTTCTCCAATCCGCTGAGCAGTCTCCACAGTCCAGGGGCCGGTGATCAGCTCGTCGTCATCCGTGTCTTCATCCTCGTCTCCATTTGGGCCTTCATCTGTGTCTCCTGGGGATTCCCCTCCCGTAGGACTCTACTTTAACTTCCCTGGTTTGGACTCCTGGGAGTGGTGTTTAGTTGTTGGACAGTGGCAACAGGGGAGTCAGTTGGGGTGTCTCCACTTCTCCCTCCTCTTTATTTCCTGGGTGATCGACCTGCTGGATCTGGCATGACGGTCCTGGTGGACTGAAAAGGGGTGGCCACACCTGAGCTTGGCCCGGTGGGGATGGTGGACATGGGCTGGGGAGTGGCTGCTCAAGCAACTGCTGCAGCCAGCTTGGCTGAGGTGGTCCTCCAACCATGCTGCCTGTTTCTATGGGCCTGACCTGCCATTGCCTCAATCTGGGGTCTCTGGGAACCTGACCTGTGTATTCCCCAGCGGTTATTCTATGCTGGGGTATGGGGAGTGGGGGACATATTTCTGTGGGGCACTCTATATCACTAGGGACCCATGGGGGTGGACTCTGGGCTTCTAGTTGGGGCATAAACAGGGATTCTGTTATCTGTGGCACTACACCAGGTCGTGGTGGGTCTTGACTTGTCTGGCATGGCACATATGGGGTTGGTTTCTGCCGGAGGTCTGGGTTATTGGTCATTTTTTCCGGTTAGGATTGTCTGCCATGTTCATGTAGACCCAATCTCCAGGTGCAACCGTCTGCAGGTTCTCTGGAATATCTGCTTCCCTTTCCTTGGTGGCACCTTTCACCTGTTGAAACACTACCTTACGTATCCGTGTTAAGTGCAGTAGGTAGCTTTGCAGCTCCCTTTTCAATTGTTCTTGAGGGGAAGACCCTCAATGGGTCCTCTTAAATAAGGTACTGGAAGGAGCCTTCCAGTAGCCATTTAATGCGGTGACAAAACTGTCTGACGGTTAGTACTCAAGCTCATTGCCATTAGTGCCAGTGGTAGAGCCTGTACCCAGTTTAACTCACCATCAGCCATGATCTTGGCTAACTTGGCTTTCAAGATACCGTTGGCTCTCTCGACTGTCCCTTGTGACTGGGGATGATAAACAGCCAAATCTTTGCCTGATTCCTAACATTTTCAATGCCAATTGAAATGTTTCGGGCACAAAATGTGGTCCATTGTCTGAGCTTATGCTATCCGGGATCCCAAATGTTGGAAAGACCTCTCTACACAGAAATGTTGCTACTAATCGGGAATCTGGACCCGCAGTTGACACTGATAGCAGGGTGGCAGTCCTGCCTCTACATAACGTTTGTTTCCCCATGGGCATGCCCTGCAACAACACAGCAGTAGCATATCCAGATCGTTCTGCAACATATAGATGAAATGGTTTTGAGTAATCGGAATTGCCAAGGGCGGGGGCGGATTGCATGTCACTTTTAAGAGCCAAAAAAGCTCCCTCCGCCTGGATGCAGTAGGTTTGTCGGACAGCCAAGCCGCAGTTGTGACCCAGGAGTCTAGTTGCGGGCAGCGGCATCCAGCTGGTCCCTTTGTCCGATCATAAACGTGTTCTTTTCGAATGAAGCTCTCCTTCCATTTAGTCCCCGCTCCTTTTTAAAGGAGCCCCTGATATTGGCCAACCAATCAGTGGAAGAAGTAATTAGGAGTGATGGTGGGCTGCCTGCATCACTGTCAGCTGGGGAATCTACTCCCCCCATCCTTGTTGTCTCCAAACACTGCATTGCACATATCATAATACAACAGCACACAAATGATACCATGCAATAGTCACAGCATTATGAAATCACCACAGCAAACAAAAACATCTCAAATCATAATCAAACCCAACTAAAATTTATTACAGAAATAGCAGACAACATCGGCTGGGCAACTGGCTTTTGTGACATAGCTAGTAGAGAAAATTAGTTTTCACCTATGCTCATGTCAAATGTCCAAATTACTGTTGCAACAGTATATATGCTGAGGTTGGGCTGAACTCTCTGTCCAGCCTCTCTCAATGTTGCCCCATGGTTCACAACATGGTCAACCAATGTTGTTTGAATTTCATTCAATACATTTGACCCTATTCTTCCACAGCCTCCAGGTCTACCTCTCCCTACCACTCTTCCTCCACGGGCTCCCCCTCTCATCCTCACTCTCCCTTTCCCTCTCCCTCTTCCTGCAACATTGCCTTCCATTGTTGATGAGGACAGGTACACTGACCTGTTGCCTTTTTCTAGTGCTTACACCTGATTGGTATGTTTACAATTAAGCACTTTAGTGCTTGTACACCTGGTGCCCGTGTTTGATCCATTCGTTCACATGTGGCTTTTTACAAGGCAGTGTCTTGAAAAGGCAACTAAGGGACACCATCTTATATTTCTGTGTCTAATGTAGAAAAGTGTGTTTAGTGATTTGTGTGTGTAGTATTTTGCAAATAATGTGAGGCTGAGAATGTGCTTATAGTTGTGCAGATCTGGGCTGCTGTTTTGCTCCTTGAGTGTCAGGTTTCACTAACTTTGTCATTTGACATTTTTGTGTCTAAGCAATCAGAAAAAACTGTTAACAAATTATGTAATACTTGTTGCTAAGGGAAAAAATGATATTCTGGGGCTGGATTTATGATGTGGTGATTTGCCAAGTTTTAAGTTTATCAGTTGAGCGTGTTGCTTTTCTTCTAAAAGTGTGTGTGTTTGTATTAATCAAAGTGTTCCGTCCCCCTGTATTTCTATGTCCCACTTTACTCTCGTATTGCTCAGCAGTAGAATATTGATCACTATTATCTTGTACACCAACTATAAAGATGTCATACCGTCTTACATTTAGTCATTTAGCAGACGCTCTTATCCAGAGCGATTTACAGTAAGTACAGGGACATTCTCCCCGAGGCAAGAAGGCTGAAATGCCTTGCCCAAAGACACAACGTCATTTTGCACAGCCGGGAATTGAACCAACAACTTTCTGATTAATAGCCCGACTCCCTAACCGCTCAGCCCCCTGACTCCCTTAAAACTGGATCTCTCAGGTCCTTGATCTGTTCAATAATAATCTTATTTGCACATGCTTTTTTTGTTTATATTTTACACAAATCCTTGTCCTGTCCTGACTTCCTATTTGCTGTCGGTATTACACGCAGGTCTCTAGGGCCTCTCTTCCTGTCTTTTACAGTAAGTGAGCCTACTCAACTACTAAAAATGGATTGAGGGAGACCTCTAGTGGCTAAATTAAGTTTCTAGTGAACAAAACAAAAGACTGACATTTATTTTGAAGTACATATCACAATCTTGGGAAAATACATCCCAATTACACTTATTACATTGATCTCCACAAACTTTAGCCTTTATTTCAACAGAACAGTGTGGTGTATGCAAAAGATGAAACATATCCACACACCCACACACAGCCTCTCGCCCCTGTCTGTTAGCACTCTCCAGAGATGTTCAAGTCTGGGCTCTGGCTGGGCCACTCAAGGACATTCACAGAGTTGTCCCAAAGCCACTCCTTTGTTATCTTGGCTGTCTGCTTAGGGTTGTTGTCCTGTTGGAAGATGAACCTTCGCCCCAGTCTGAGGTCCAGAGAACTCTGGATCAGGTTTTCATCAAGGATGTCTCTGTACATTGCAGCATTCATCTTTCGGCTGTAACATAACAACATGTGGAAAAAGTGAAGCGCTGTGAATTCTTTCTGGGTGCACTGTAGAAACATTGGGACATGTGACACACTAATCCCACACAAATCCTTCAACTAAAGCATCCTCTCCCAGCACAAACCCGCAAATATCAAATATTTTTTAGCGCAAAATACAGTTTTTAGCGCAAAATACAGTTTTTGAGCTTCATGCAATATAAACCTTACGACTCATCTCTCTAATAATGCCAGGAATCTGTGTGTATGTATCTGTCGATGTATGTATGTACTGTACTGTAGCCTATTTAGGTATCCTCGTATTAGAATTTGTTTTAGGGCAGCGAGTTTCCCACGATTAGCCTTTAGGGCAGCAAGTTTCCCACAATCTCGAAATCTGGGCACTGCAAAGTTCATATTTTGCAGGTGTCATTTTTATAATCCAATGGAGTGCAGCTCCACGTTTAACGTTGTTTGGATAAGCATTTCAACATTTCCCAAAATACTTTGCCGCCAGTTTGCACACCGGAATTCCGCACCAAGTTTGTAAAACGAGACACTGGCGGGGCCAACAGAACGACAGTATAAAGTGGTCATTTTCAGTATAGGCTATATTAGTGAATTTTGTTACAAAAATTAATGTGTTTAATAATGTCTAAACTATCTGCCCATTGAAAATGTACACAAAACTCTAATCAAATCAAATGTATTTGTATGGCCTTTTTTACACGCAATCATGTCACAGAGGGCTTCACATACGCCCATAGAACTGCCCCTCAACCAACCTAAACCCTCAAGGAAGACAAGGAAAAACTCCCAGAAAAACTCTGTTACTGTTACAGCTCAAACCCCCCACACCACAAGGGATGTGTGTGTGTGTGTGTGTGGGGGGGGGGGGGACAGAGAGAGGAGAGCAGGGATTAGAGAATTCCAGGAGCAGCTAACAGTTACAGTCATAAGAGATCCCCACCGGTCAAGTGTGGACTGGTGCAGCAATTTAACAGAGCAAAAAAGGGGTATTTGATGCAGCCCCACACACCAAGACAGCGACAGCCCCCCTCGGTTGGAACATGAAATATGTTCCAGGGGAAAGAACTCTAAAATAAGTTATACTTGTAGAATAAGGATGGAAACAACCTGTCCCCTGTTGCCTCCAACTAGTAAAAGAAACAATAACAGTAACAATATACAGCAACGGAAACAATAACAGTAACAATATACAGCAACGGAAACTATAACAGTAATAATATACAGTAACAGATTTACTTTATTTGTAACATCTAGATGTAACATCCAGATGGGGCAATGTGAACATATAAGCTATAATTACAATTTAAAAGTTACATGTGATACACACATAGGCAAACACACATCCCAGATTACTTACCTTAAACAATCATAGAATTGACTAAACAATAACGTTTTTAACCTAATTTTAAATGTCGAAACAGTATCAGCCTCCTTAATTGAGACAGGTAATTTGTTCCAGAGAAGAGGTGCTCTATATGAGATCGCCCTACCTCCAGCTGTTTTTTTCTTAATTTTGGGAACCACCAGATAGCCGGCATCTTGAGATCTAAGTGTCCTTGCGGGGCAATAGGGTGCAAGGAGACCGGAGAGGTACAGTGGTGCCAATCCATGCAGAGATTTGTAGGTTAGTAGTAGACCACCAAATCAAATACAAAATTATAATTACCAGTGTGCATCACGAACATGGGCACTATTCCTACAACTTTAGACTCCTTGGTCGATTTATTAAGGCACGTATAAAGCGACGACAGGAAAAAAAAATTTAAAAAATTTTGCGTACGCACACAAAAATTCAGATTTATAAAACCGTGCGTACGCACACCTGTACGCAATGTTCCCTTTATAAATCACAGATTACCCACAAGTGTGCGTACGGGAATCAGCATTGTACACCGCCCTGAACACTCCCATTTTTAACCATAAATAGTCAATGCAAAGCACCTCATGAATGCTAATCTAGTATCTCATCATGACCCTGGCATGCGATTGTTTTTTACGGTGAATCATAGCGCATGACAACTTCTCAGACACTGTTAGCCTATTGGTGGAGCCCGAAAACTCCGAAAATGTGGTGGCCGGTAGATCACCAATTACTAAAACTGTGCGAGTGGCGTCAACTGTGCCAGTGATACCGCGAGTCGAGATACAATTTGAAAACAAAAGCGTTGTTATGAACAGTAATCTATTAAAGTCTGGACTGATGACGTGGAGTGTAGCGATTGCACGGGAGATTAACGACTGTATTTCCAGTTTTTGACATATGATGATATATGCACATTATTAAATAAATATATTTAGTTATACACTGTATTCTGCAGTTATTTAACCCTTGTGTTATCTTCGGGTCATTCTGACCCATCAGTCATTGTGACCCACCGTCGTATTGCGACAAATTTACCTCATACAAAAACAAAGTGAAGCATTTTCTTTTAACTGTCGGGCTGTCTCAGACCCCCCACATTGGAATGGTTAAAAGAAAATTATTTTTATTTGTTTTTGTATTGGGTAAAATTGGGTAAACACAACGATGGTTCGTTATGAACCTTTGGGTCATGTAACCCGAAGGCAGCACGAGGTTTAAAGGTAGGATATGTGATGTTATCTGCATTCCATGCAGTCGGGCATTCCCCCTCCTGCACTCTGGTAGTGGTCAATATGATGGTGAGACAGCGCTGATTTTTTATTTTTTTTTGGAGTTGATTGTACAAGGTGTTTATGGAACATTTGTCACTCAGTACAAGCTAAAATAATACTGCTGGATTAAATCTTCATGATAATGATGAAATCGAGTGAAAAAAGTGTGTGAGGAAAACAAAATATATAAATATTACGAGTAATCGTTCTTCCCACATTTACTTTCTGCAGTCTGACTACAGTACGGTCATCTGCGTCGCCAATTCCAACTGTTTCCAAAATGTGCGTAGGCCTACGGGAGGGTCAGAGTTTGCGTGGAGGACCGCACATTCTCCCGTCAAGTTTGTTTTTTATAAATCACAACCTTTGCGTGGAAAGTGGCGTACGCACTTTTTCAGCCCCGTTTTGTGCGTACGCAAGCTTTATAAATGAGACCCCAGGGCATTGGAAATTTAAAATAATGAGAAATTGCTTTTAGGATGTGCATAAGTGACTAGAATAGATGTGGAGGTTGAACAAGTACTTCAGCAGATTATACATGTTTAGCATTCCTTCTTTATGTCCCTCATAAACTTTCATATAGGTTTGCTAAGTGTACAGCCTGTCCCTATAGGATGCATCAGGAACTTCCCTGGGTATTCTTCTCCGCCTTTGAGAAAATGAAAGCTCAAACGCTCGGTTTTGAAAATCCCCTATTGTGACGTCACAATAGGGAAGGTTACCTCCCCTCTCTCTGCTTTGCCCGCCCAAAGAATCTGGCACGCCCATTAGTGATGGGAAGTTCGGATCATTTAATTATCGCGGCAAACAATCACACTGCACTTAACTGTAAGTAAAGTACAAAAAAGTCAAAATAACAAAACCTGTAATTATTACTTGTGAACAAATATAATTCACATCTTACTAAACCTAGTCACGCGAAAGTGAACGAGGTAAACAAATCCTTTCTGTTTCCTCTTCTGAGCCTGTACAGGTCACGTGAAAAATGATCATTGGTTGACTATGTTGTGAACCATGGGGCAACATTGAGAGAGGCCGGACAGAGAGTTTACCCCAACCTCAGCAGATATACTGTTGCAACAGTAATTTGGACATTTCGACAAGAGCACAGGTGAAAACTACTACAGTACAGTACAGTAAAATGTAGCCTACTATATGCACTACATCAGTACTTTGTACACATTCACGGCAGTCCATGATTGAAACAATGTACTGTATTTAATTTGCTGAATACTTTATTTTGTCTCCACAAATGTATTTGCTGTGTTTACAGTATGTAGCCTACTATACATTTAGTCATTTAGCAGACGCTCTTATCCAGAGCAAAATATGTTATGGTTTTCTGCGCAAAACACAACCTTTACGTAGACAATGTGAAGAAATACAGTAAATATTTTCAGCAGTGTGCAGTACTAGTCTTGTGTGTTGTGTTTGGTCAACATATTCATGTACTTGTACGTACTCTACTGGAACAATATCTCTGACAAAATCAAACAGGTTATATGATTAGAAAATAATAGTTACTGTAAAAGTGTTTTAAATTCAGCACTACAGTGTGTAACTGGTTCAAACAGAGTCCAATTTTATGAACCATGTGTGTGGCATACGGTGACAGAATTGGGTTTTTATGAATGATTGTATAGTTTTGAACGAAGTGTTTCATTTTGCAAGAGATTGGAGGTTTTCTGCTACTTGTGTCTAGTTGTGTGAATCGTGTGTTGTGTTTTGACAAAGGGAGCCCTGTTTTCAAAATTGTGCTTAAGCACTTGGAAAAAACTATATCACTTGTGAACATATCTCATTCACGTCTTATTATACTAAACCTAGCAGTTACGCGAAAGTGAATGAGGTAAACAAATCCTTTCTGTTTCCTCTTCTGAGCCTATGCAGGTCACGTGAAAAATGATCCAAAGACTCGTACCCAAACACACGGACGGCAGATGAATAAATAATTGATCCAAAGACTCGGTTGGCAGAAGAACGAAACATTGATCCGAAGACCCGGTCAGGAGGTGAACGATTTGTTCCTTCTTTTGGGTATTTTGAGTCTTTGGAGCAGTTAACCCTCGTGCTGCCTTCGGGTCACATGACCCAAAGGTTCATAACGAACCATCGTTGTGTTTACCCAATTTTACCCAATACAAAAACAAATAAAAATAATTTTCTTTTAACCATTCCAATGTGGGGGGTCTGAGACAGCCCGACAGTTAAAAGAAAATGCTTCACTTTGTTTTTGTATCAGGTAAATTTGTCGCAATACGACGGTGGGTCACAATGACTGATGGGTCAGAATGACCCGAAGATAACACAAGGGTTAAACTATGCTAACCAGCTTGCCTGACTACCCTTGTAATTACCATTGTCAGTAGGAGCTATCTTATTAATTAGTAAATAGGTCAAATGAACACCAGCTTGGCCAGAAGGGGAGTCCACCTGACCCACCCACCAGCTGAACACCAGTTTGGCCAGAAGGGGAGTCCATCTGACCCACCCACCAGCTGAACACCAGCATGGCCAGAAGGGGAGTCCATCTGACCCACCCACCAGCTGAACACCAGCTTGGCCAGAAGGGGAGTCCATCTGACCCACCCACCAGCTGAACACCAGCTTGGCCAGAAGGGGAGTCCATCTGACCCACCCACCAGCTGAACACCAGCTTGGCCAGAAGGGGAGTCCATCTGACCCACCCACCAGCTGAACACCAGCTTGGCCAGAAGGGGAGTCCATCTGACCCACCCACCAGCTGAACACCAGCTTGGCCAGAAGGGGAGTCCATCTGACCCACCCACCAGCTGAACACCAGCTTGGCCAGAAGGGGAGTCCATCTGACCCACCCACCAGCTGAACACCAGCTTGGCCAGAAGGGGAGTCCATCTGACCCACCCACCAGCTGAACACCAGCTTGGCCAGAAGGGGAGTCCATCTGACCCACCCACCAGCTGAACACCAGCTTGGCCAGAAGGGGAGTCCATCTGACCCACCCACCAGCTGAACACCAGCTTGGCCAGAAGGGGAGTCCATCTGACCCACCCACCAGCTGATCACCAGCTTGGCTAGGCTGGGAGACAATCCCAAACCAGTTAAACCAGCCTTGGCTGTTTTTAGCTGTTTTTTTCGTAGTAGGGAAATGTTTTCTTTTTCTTATCAGATGGTAAAATAAATGGCTCTTGGAATATTACAAAAAGGGAGTTTGTGTTTGTTGTCAAAATATTATGTAGGATACTGTTCTGTAGCTGTATGACAATCAATAGTGAGTATAGCAGATATTTCAGTAATGGTGCAGATGATTAAACTGTAGCCTATGTCTGATGGGCTAATATAATTCAATTGCACTGCCTCCGGTGTAAATGAAAATCTACGGTGATATCTAGGCTACAGTGGAAGATCATGTCATTGCATTGTCTGAATTGATCCAACTATGTGTTTCAATTCACAAAAACACAATTGTCTTCTCTAGGCTATGTATGAAGACAAACGGGGAACATCTACAGATGTTTTAATCCATAGTGCAGCTCATTACACTGTCTATATTTTAATGCAATGTTTATATTTTAATTTACATAAACACTCAATGAGTCTACGTTTATGGAAGGGACGGTTATGTAAGGGATAATGCCAGACGAGGTGTACAATATCATAAAATAATGGACAATGCGGATGCGCGAATTGTCCAACCAGACGTCCACCCAGACCATGGTTTAAAAATGTGTTTGTTTCGAGTGTCGATTTTAAGGGGAAATCAGGTAAATAGGCAACCAGTCTTGTCCTATCAGAATGAGAAATTACTAGACTACCCTAAAATATAAAATTGTTTGCATTTTGGTTTCACCCCATTATCATTATAAAATGTTAGTAACTGTTTAGATACTATACATTAAGTTGCTGTACCTACTTTATTAGCTAATCGGTTCTCCAAATAACCCAACGGAAAACAATAAGCAGATTATACATATTTAGCATTCCTCCTTTGTGCACCTCAACCTTTTCCTCCCCCTATAGGAGGCATCAGGAACTACAGGGCTGTAAAACTGAGCGCCGTTTAACCGTCAGTGCTCCAGGGGTGCAGGCTCCCCTTACAGGTCACTCAGCGTGGACCATCAGACCCACACCCCCTCAGACAGTTAGTCAGAGCTAGAGACATTCACTGACATGCTAGACACAACATATATTTTGACAGACTGTTACATCATGTTTCAAAAACATCATCGAAATCACACACGAAGCACAATTTGTTTTGTAGAGATATAAAATTTATATTCAGGGCTACACTCAAAAGGCTTGCGGCTGTAACCCCGGCGACAATGGATGTGTATGATAAAAAAATAAATCTCATTGTCATTATTAAACGACTCAAATAGTCACAAATTGGATAGTGCATAGTGTGTTCAAATTTCTTCAGTATATAACAATTTTTAGGGATAGTCAGGTTATTGAGGAAGGGGGGGGGGAGAGGAAGTTGGGGGGTGTTTTGCATTCCAAAGATGGGTATGGATCACAAGACATGATTAACAGATCGACTTCTATAAAACACAAAGAAATATCCCCTCGACACCACATTAAGTAAAAGGCACAAAACAAAGATGGCAAAGGGATGCGATCATGATGGGGAGGGGTGTTGCAGGGCAGAGGATGAGCAGATTGTGAGCACAGAGGAAAGCAGCAGAGAAAGATGGTTGGATGAGGGGAATCATCATTGGACTGTGCTTCTCAGTGGAAGAGGGCGACAGAGAGCAGGGGGGCCACCAGTAGCAGCAGGCTCGCGGCGAGGCTCCGCGCGTCGTTGCACAGGTTGCCTTCACAGCAGTCCAGCTTGAAGCTCATGCCTGGCAGTTGAGCTGACATGGACCCTGTACACAAGCTCTTGCTGGCACATCCCTTCATGGAAACCTTCTGGCCTGAGTCCTCAGCTACAAGCACAAGAAGAAGCACTGTTATTCCCTCGGTTTACACACACCTGTGCTGTGCACAGACAAAAAAAATAATTCTGAACATTTGATGTATAGAACAACAAGCACTGTCATGAGTGGAATTTGAAATCTTTGGGAATAATAGAGAACCAATCATGTGAAACATTACTTGTAGTGGAGATACAGCTATTCTCGTCCCCCAGGCAGTTTAGAGGGTTGAGGCAATCCTGGCCGTTGCATGTGTAGCACTGTTTCCCATTTGGGGTATCACTGCTGGATTCTGTGTCGCAGAAAAAAAGAAGCACTGAAGTTACCATAGGCTATAGACATTGTATAACCAGGGGAGAGTTCTCATATTGCACGTTTACACGACAATCCTCTTACAACTGGCTCTGTAACTAATTGTCACTCCTAATGCCTAAACCTCACAGCCAATCAGAGGTAGAGTAGGGAGAGGTTTACAGACCAATCTTGCATCATCTAGTAGAACAATTTTAATACAATATAAAAAATTATATTTATTGGATGTGTTAGCTTTACAGTAAGGGATGCTTTTGACTTATAAAGTAAAAGTAGTTCACAGGTAATTGTAATGTTTTGATAAATCTCGGGCACAGTAAAATTGCTTTTATATCCTTTAGTGAATGTATATATCTCGGTTACAATCATTTGCGTCTCATGCTAACACCGCCATATTTATTTCTGTTGTCACGCTGCTTCTGCAGTCTCAACACCACGAACCAAACTAAAGCGCCCTTTTGTGGACGAAATAAAACAATGTCTCCTTACAAACTGAGACATCACATGTGGAGATATTCCAACAATTATAACATCACATGTTATAAATCATGAACATTACAGTAATCTTGTTTCTTATATACTAGTGTAATAATTGGACCAATACGCTGTTCCTATTGGTCCAGAAGACGTTGTCAAAAGTTAATAATACCGTTTATATACACCTGCTCGGCAACAAAGTAGCCTAAATTGCCCCCCAAAAAACTAAAACAACCAAATATGGTTTTTGCACAGGTCCGCAAACGCCCCGCAATCGCTTCCCGTTTTAAAGAAGTATCTGAAGCAAATAGAAGACGAATTGATGTTGTTGATATGTTGCCTTGGAGGTGTAGTGACGTCACCAGTGCAAGTGCAGCTGATTGCTCTGACAACATGGCGTCTGCTCCAGATTCGACGTGTTTGATTTGTGATATTCCCACGTATTGTTGTAGTATATAAGAAACCAAACGTCTACTCCTCGACAGGTCAGCAAACGCTTTGTCGCCTCGATTTGTTAAAACGATTTGTTTGTAAACCTCGACCTACGATCTCGGTTAACAAACGTTTTAACAAATCTCGGTTTACAAAGGCGTTTGCAGACCTGTCGAGGAGTAAACATTTGCTGTTTGTTTAATAGTTGTTTATGATATAGGCTATGCTATATAAAAAATGTCTTCATGGTTAAAAGAACATGACATCGTTTACAAGAGCACAGATTCTACATTGACAAAGGCTCTTAATTGTGCTCTCAAAGTGCACCTGATTGATGCGGATAACTTTAAAATGTTATACATTTCCTTCCGGGGGAGCATGCCCCCAGAGGGTCGGCGGTTCGCCGTATCCTTCTCACCTTTTTTACCCCTGACCTGTTTGCATGCCTGATTATGAATATTTATAATAAATAATATCATTATTATAAAAAATACATATAGATTTTACATAAAAACTATAATATTGGTTTACACGGAAAGACTAACCTGGGACAGTCCGAGAGTTGCAGAGGTCCTTGGTGCAGCACTTGCTATTTAGCAATGTCCTTGAGATTCCTAAGTTAAGCGACCCTGTCAGGCACTCAGCAGGCGCAGCACAGCTCTTCACGGTCATATCTACGATTTTTGACCCTCCTTGATAGTTATGGAAAACAATTACAGTCATTCAAAACAGGATTTCATTATGTTTGTAATGAAAACAATTTGGCCAATAACTCATATCTTGATAAAGCCAATATAGGCTACAACATAATAAAATGAAATACGTGTCGCATTCAAATATCTGACCCGCGTAAGATGTGACCCTCATTGCTGCACATTGAGTGGAACTGGGACATGTCTTCTGGGTATCCACGCATGATCCTGATGCCCCGGGTACGCACTCGTAACAGTTGAGTGTGAAGGCTAAAATATGGGTGTATCAGAACAGGTTATTTCGGTTATTAGAAACTGCACATAAATTGACAATAGACCTGATATTATGAGAATACAAAACAGAAGGCTTGCATCAATGATTGTAGTTGGATTAGGCTACTTTTATTTGGAAATCACATAACCAAAACCTTAGGATATAAATCTGCAGCCATAGGTAGCCAAATATATTTTAGCTGAAACTATGCAACCAGACTAGGATAGGCTATAGTGTATTTGAGACTTACCTGTGGAAAACAGCGCACATCCAACGAAAAGTACGACGAAATGCATTGTGATGCAAATTGGTTACTCTATGAAAGTCCGACTGAGGCTGGGCAGGTTGAGTTGAAGCATTTAAAGGTGTTTTCTGGGAGTGGTTTATTGCGGGGTAAAACCAAAATTAAACGGGAAAATAAACAACTCATTTCTGTGAAATGGATAGCCTACCTATTGTCACGGCCACAGCCGTGCCCCCGTTTTTGGTTTTGCCCTGCCCTAGTGTTTCCGTGTCTGTCATTGTCTTCGCCTGTGTCTCGTTCAGTGGTTTCAGTTCTCGTTAGTCTCATTATATTCACCTGTGTCTTGTTTGGTTCTGTGTATTTAGGTTCTTGTTGTGTGTCCAGTCTTTGTCTTGTCCTTACCCTATGTTACTGTGAGTACCTTGTTTGTTTTCCCATTCTGATGAATAAACCTTTTTTGATGTAGTGCCTGGCTACTCTCCTGCGTTTGGGTCCTACCCCAAGTAACACCTATAGGCCTAGCCTATAGACAGGTAGGGCATAACACAGGCCACAATCAACTGAAATTAGACATCAGTACATATAGACTGTCTTTAATACTTTAAACTCTGGTGGTCCCTGCACGCAATTTGGTTTTTAGACATTTTATAGCAGGCCTATATATAGGTTTGTTAGACTATACAGTATAATAAAATACAGTATGAAAAACATACAGTAGTCTATAACCAACTATAGCCTAGTGTAAGTATTCTATTGTCGGTATTGTGCAGTACAGGCTACTGAGCTGGTTTTGAATTGATGTGCTACATGATTTGGTTTCATTTCTTCAGGTCATGTATCAACATATATCTGGTATTTTAAGTTTCGATTAGATTATGATCACCTGAAGCGAATTCGCTTTTGCAACCGACATGGCCTCCTTAGTGCTGACATAACATTGAATCTCTGCTTTCAAAGGGGTTTCTTTATGGATGAAATGCTGGCTAGCAAACAGAATGGCAATTTAAAGTGGATATACTTTAAGTAAAGATCAGTAAATTTTATTACATAAATTAGTACAGTGCAGTGATCTGATCAAGCTGGCACCGCTGATGGCAGCCTCGGCCGGTTGGTGCCCTCCGTTTTGTCTTGTCTGTTAATTCAGTGTTCTGCCAGGATTCCCTGAGTTCTGTAACAAGAGAAGATCTGCAAAGAGTGGGACAAAATCCCTCCTAAGATGTGTGTAAACCTGGTGGCCAACTACAAGAAACGTCTGACCTCTGTGATTGCCAACAAGGGTTTTGCCACCAAGTAAGTCATGGTTTGCAGAGGGGTCAAATACTTCTTTCACTCATTAAAAGCCAAATCAATTTATAAAAATTTTGAAATGCGTTTTTCTGGATTTTGTTGTTATTCTGTCTCTCACTGTTCAAATAAACATACCATTAAAATTATAGATCATTTCTTTGTCAGTGGGCAAATGTACAAAATCAGCGGTGGATCACAGAATGTTCCCCTCACTGTGTATGCCGCTCTAAAGTGACTGAATCCGTGCAACAGCAGGTTTTCCAGATGAAGGCCAGAGGGATGACCCTTTCAGCCATTGCAACATCAGCTGGTCGTTCCAAATCTGATTCTACAATATTGCAGCTTTACAAAAGACACTCATTCATTCAAGTCCCCCCAAAAGCCTGGTCGTTTACGTAAGACCAATGCACAAGAGCACAGGATAATGTGAAAAGTCTTAATGGGGAATCTGTTCAGCACTGCAGCTGGGCACTGGGCAGCACAACCTCGGGACGAGGCAGGGGCACAGGGCAGGACCGTGGCTGGAGTCAGGGTTCGGGCTGGGTCTGGAGCCGGTTCTTGGGGTGGGCCTTCCGCCGGTGAGCAGTCCGGGGTCCCCCAAAGGCTAGGCGGGTGCCTTTGAAAGGGTTGGGGTAACGCTCCGCTGGGTCCAATGATGGTTTTGTCCTTCTGTTACGGTTTGTGGTGGGGTAGGACCCAAGAGTTTGCCAGGTAGAGCATCAAACAAGGGGTTATTCTTGATAATAAAGGAAAGACAGGGTACTCACAGTAACAAGGTTAAGAACAAGACAAAGACTTGGGTCTAATGTTTAACAGTCATTTTATTAGATCACATTCAATATTCTTAACGTGATACACTACACAATATAACAATGTTTTCTATACAGCCACTGTAAGAAAGGCTGAACAGCCAATAGGAGACCGACTACACTTGTCAGACTTTTACATTTAGTCATTTAGCAGACGCTCTTATCCAGAGCGACTTACAGTAAGTACAGGGACATTCCCCCGAGGCAAGTAGGGTGAAGTGTCTTGCCCAAGGACACAGCGTCAGTTGGCATGACCGGGAATCGAACTGGCAACCTTCGGATTACTAGCCCGATTCTCTCACCGCTCAGCCACCTGACTCCCACTTTTAGCAGTTAGTTATTATAAATGACGGTTTGTCTTCTGCAGTAATAAAATCTTAAATTTAGTAAGTAAGTAGTAAGTAAGACTTTATTTATATAGCACATTTCATACAAGAATTGTAGTTCAAGGTGCTTTACATAAAATCAATAAAAACAATAATACAAGTGATAAAAGTAATAATTAAAATTGCAAATTATAAAAACAATAATTGTTCTTTACGGTGAATCATGCGACCGGTGAAAAAAAAGAAGAAAAAACAGCGCAACTTCTCAGACACTGTTAGCCTATTGGTGGAGGTCCGAAAACCACATTATTTGGTGGCCACTGGATCACCAATAAAAAAAACTGGTGCAAGTGGCGTCAACTGTGCCACTGATTCAATTTGAAAACATAAGCGTTTTGTTATGAACAGTAGTCTATTAAAGTTTGGACTGATAATTACGAGGACGTAGAGTGTAGCGATTGCGCGGGAGCTTAACGACTTTTCCAGTTTTTGACATATGATGATATATGCACAGTATTAAATACATATATGTAGTTATACCTACACTGTGTTCTGCAGTTATTTAAAGGTTGGATATGTGATGTTATCCTGTATTCCATGCAGTCGGGGCATCTCCCCCTCCTGCACTCCGGTAGTGGACAATCTGATGGAGAGACTGAGACAGCGCTGAATTTATTTATTTATTTATTTTTGAGTTGGATTGTACCAGTGGTGATTTCTTTAAGACTAAAAGGGAAGCTCAGCTTCCCCTAACATTTCTAAAAAATCATGGTCAAATATTTACTATTGTGTTAACATTTTAAATGCGTTAGAACACGTTCATATCGTAGACGAGTTCGTTCAGAATCAACTACATATATTAGCAGGTCGACTGACTGATTTCCATTAGTGATGGGTCGTTCGCGAACGATCCGGCTCTAAGAGCCGGCTCTTGAAGGTGAACGTCGGGAGCTGGCTCGCATATCTGAAGAGCCGACTCTATTTATAATAGATTAATACAGCCTATAAAAACTAAATGATTATGAAATAATGAATTTTAATTGTATTTAAAATAATTGACTAATTCAAATAACAACAAAAAAATACTTGTAGGCTTAAAAGCGCACACGATCATCCTCACATTCTGTTCCTGTCAATCCTGCATGAGGGAGGGCCGAGCCAACTCACACACAGTCAGAGAGTAGTCAAAACTTGGAGGAGAGCCATGAAAAATCAATGCATTTTTAAAGATATGTGGTTAAGGTCGAGTATGATTTCATTTCATAATTTAATTCAAATTGTTTTCACACCTATCATAGTTAAATTCATAGTTAAAACATGTATTTTTTAAAGAGCCGTTCGGGAGCCAAAAGAGCCGGCTCTTTTTAGTGAGCTGAGCCATACGAGCCGGCTCACGAAAAAGAGCCGGAATCCCCATCACTAATTTCCATCTCATAGATTCCCGTAGCGCCACAGTGCATTTCCCTGTTGAAGTTTTTTCAGTGCTTCGAAACTATACGGTCATTGGATAAATGCTGAGATTGTGTCCCGCCCTGGACGCTCAGCGTCTCTGGGGGTGAATGGAGGAGTGGGCTGGCCTGGACGCTGGGCTTCCGCGTGATGATTGGAGGGTCTGTCGAAAGACTGCATCTCCTTTTGATTGACAGCGATTTTGTACTATAAAAAGTCGACGAAGCTATTCAAGCTCGGTCCCATCACGGATTTTGCAACTGTAGTTGAAAGACAAACGGCTGCAACCTATTTCTTGGTATTTGCTTGGCGAATTTGCTAGCCAATTTTCATCATACATTTCATACAATTATGCATCACATTCCTTGTTTCAGTTGAACCTAATTCCCATATTTCCTTTGGGTTTAAATATTTTTTGGTTAGATCGTTCGTTCATTCATTCATACAGTAGGCTAGGCTAGTGTCGTAGGGGTGAACTAGCCAGTGAACTGAAAATGTATATGATGTACGCCGAAAATGAGCTTCCCCTGTTTGAAAGACCAGCAGCCGCCACTGGATTGTACGAGGTGTTTATGGAACAATTATCACTCAGTACAAGCGCAAATAACACTGCTGGATTTAATCGTCACGATAATGATGAAATGGTGTGAGGAAAACAAAATATCTAAATATTACGAGTAATCGTTCTTCCCACATTTACTTTCTGCAGTCTGACTACAGTACGGTCATATGTGCGTAGGCCTACGCATGGGTCAGAGTTTGTGTGGAGGACCGCACATTCTCCCGTCAGGTTTGTTTTTTATAAATCACAACCTTTGCGTGGGAAGTGGCTTACGCACATTTTCAGCCCCGTTTTGTTCGTACGCAACGTTTATAACTGAGACCCCTGGGCTGCTGTTTTTCTCCTTGAGTGTCAGGTTTCACTGACTGTTATTTGACATTTTTGTGTCAAAGCAATCGGAAAAAACTGTTAACAGTAAGTGAGTCTACTCATAAAAATGGATAGAGGGAGACCTCTAGTGGCTAAATTAAGTTTCTAGTGAACAAAACAAAAGACTGAAATGTATTTTGAAGTACACAACACAATCTTGGGAAAACACGTCCCAATTACAGTTACAACATAATCACTCCCCACAAACCTCAGCCTTTATTTCAACAACAGGACAGTGTGGACTATGTAAAAGATGAAACATTTCCTCACACACACACACAGCCTCTCACCCCTGTTAGGTCTGTGCTGAAAGAGCGTCGCTAAATGTAAATGTAAAAAAGGTGATACGAGTAAGGAGGGGCATGTGCCCGTCTAGCAACGCTCCTGCTCTGAGCTAGTGTAATCTCTCTATCTCACACTTCAAACCGTACAGTATATTTGTAGTTAAGGAACATGTATAAGAACAAAAAACAAAGCAAAATGTTACGTCAGTTCTTGACAGATTTAATCAACTATTATATGAAAATAGAGGTGCAAGGTATAAAATGTGATTTAAAAAGCACAGTTTGAGAATAAACAGGTAAATTAAATAATAAATATGCACATATCAACAAGGACATAATCACTAGTATGAAAACTACCAACAGTATTAAAGTCCAGGGTTCTCCTTTCCAGTGTAGAAAGCGATTTAAAGCTATATGTGTCCATGCAAGCAAATTACCATGAAAACCATTTAGGGCAAGACCTACCCAAAAGGATTGTGCATGAAATTGAATTAACAGTATAGACATGAGTTCCATTCAATGAAGGAAAAATAAATAAGTCAATTAATAACTAAACTAGAACTATACATGCAAGATGAATGTGGCAATTGATTGCAAAAGGCTGCAGCATTGTAGCTTAAACATTATTTAGTATAAAAATATATAGGTTATTATCAGTCAGGTGACAACAGTGATCCACACTAGATTTAAATATCAAAACTAATCTAATACACACACAAGGATTTTGTGTCAAAGACTACATACTGCTATACAGTCTATACACAGGATTTATAATTTCAGCATTGAGAGGCTGAGGTACAAGATTAAAGAGAATCACATCCAAGGATCAAATGTATTACAGACATTGATGGCATTCAGCCGATTGCTGATTCAGCCTGTTGCTGATTCAGTCTGTTGCTGATTCAGTTTGTTGCTGATTCAGCCTGTTGCTGATTCAGTCTGTTGCTGATTCCCTGAGATGCTGTCTGTAATGCAGATCAAACAACAACAATTATTTTAAAATAATTTTAACTGAAATAAGATTCACAGATTGATAATCAAAGTTACACGGGGTAATATAACATTGTTATTTTGTCAGCCAAGTATATGAACACACGAGAACAAGGATCTATACACTGTATACAGAACAGATGAGGTTACCTTGAAGACATAACCAGCGGGTAAACCCTTTATACTGTAGGTAAGATAAGTAGTCCCTTTATCCAAAATAAGATATTATTTGCCAAGAGTGTAAAAAAGCTATTGCCTAGTTTCCTTTTCTGAATTGTATTTACCCCAGTAAGTCATTTATGACCTTTACAGAGAACATTGTGCCTAACTTGAACTAGAAACCCGCCAAGTCATCATTATTAACTACAAGCAAGATTGTCTCAAACATGCTGTTCTTTAACCCTTTCTCCCACCCCCGTCTTACGTTGTGGTTTAGCCCATAACAGCACCCCATGGCTGAAGGGTGGCATGGGGCAAAATGAACTGTGGGGAGGGCTGAGGCATAACATAGTAGCCAAATACTGGGGGTGGGGGTGGAGGTGCACACACTGTGGTGAGGAAAACAGGGACCTTCTTCTTGTACTGAGGCCAAACAGGTCCCGGGTGATAAAAGTACTGCATAGTTGTCGGGGCCTACAGATAGAGAAGGGAAAATGGGGGTTTAAGTGATAAACAAGGACACGGTTATAGATACTTGAGCTTTAATGAATCTATGTAACATGTAAATGTATTTCGTTTTGATAGCTCTGATATATTTAGTTTGATAGAGGTTAAAATAATTTACCACAATCTTTGGAACCTCTTTCTTTTGGGATAAGAATTTGACTCACACCACAGTAGTAAAAGTCATTTACCATTTTTGGGGAGAACTTATGTTGATTCCGCAAGCGGTCCCGTGGTCTAGGTACCATGGTTATCGTACCAAGCGTGCCTTCCGCCTTCTCCGTCTTGTCCTTTGTCTTGTCTTTCTTGTCTGGTCTTGCCTCGGTCTCTCCGTCCTTCCCGTCCTCCTCTGTGTCGCTGGACATGGAGGAGCCACAGTCAGAAGAGGTGGCAGAGTGGTAGTCGGACGTATCCAGATTCCCAGAGTCCGATGTTGCCGAGTCCTCACTCCGCTCTGTCTTCACATCCTCCACTTGATCCTCCTCCCCCTCGTTGAAACGAGCGACGGTGAAGTACCTGCTGTTGTCTCCTGACCTGTGGACACAGGAAAGGACTATGTCAGTTCCTGTCAAACCACACAGTCACCAATGGATTATAGGTTTTTCAACTAGAGTTACACCTTGGGTTTCCCTCCTACACTCGTTAGTCATGCGAACGGGAATGGCAACACTTTTACATGGCCTGGCTGAAAAACAGCGGTGTCGTTTTCCCCCGAGGCTCTCTCGCTGTCTGAGGTCTGTCACCCCATCATGGCCGTGTCCTCCCATTGTCATGTGTGACTCACCTTGCGCTCACCTCCAGAGGGTCGATCCACAAGGTGACTTCCCTCTGTAGACCCAGCTGGCTGAGTTGGAGGTCACTCTCCACACAAGCCCTCAGGACCTCCTTGTCGCACTCCACAATGTCCGCGCTCATCCTGACACACCTGAGGGAGGGAGGTCAGAGGTCACCACCTGGACATGAACTGTGATCAACTGTAACAAACAATACTAGTGTGTGTTGCATTGTGGTCATCCATATTGATAAGATGTAAATTCTGGAGAAGGCAGGCCGGAAGGAGTCACGACAAAGGAGAGGAGTTGACTTTGGTTTATTAGTCGAGCGGCCCGGATCAAACAATCAGTTCAAGACAAACTGATGGCATGAGTGAGAACTCTGTCTCTCAGTCGTGCTTAAATACATGAGTTGGACAGTACAGATATAGAATGCACAGAACTTCTTCCTTAACGGGTCTTCAGTGGTCAATGTATTGACACACTAGAACGTTCAGCAGGTGAAGTGGTCGTTAATCACATAAGCCCTATTTGTACATGATTTTCCTTAATGTCTCCCCACTGTCTGGACTGCATGCTATATTCTGCTCAGAGGGGGCCTCGCTGCATGACCTTGACCCTACAGAGACACACGCTGTACATGTGCCCAGAAACTCTTCCTTACACATATTGTGGTCATACTGTAGCAAACTGTATTCATACAGAGAGGATTTGTCAGCCTTAAGTTGTAACATTGCAGGCATTATCCTGTATTCTATATATCACGGTTGTAACAATTTACTAAAACTGATTATACATCATGATGTATTTGCATGGTTGGGTGAATATGCCGAAGGCGCCGTAGTATTATAATTATTTATTTATTTATTTTTAATCAGTGTCAAGCCTCTATCTTTCCTACCTAAAAGCCTGTCCTTTGCTGGGGTTGTCGGGGTACCAGTGCTCGTTGTATTTGTCACTCAGAAGCTCCCGTAGCTTCTCCGCAAAGGCCTCTGCTTTATGTTCGCCCAGCCCCCCTCGCTCCACGGCAAGGCGCTTCAGGAAGTTCACCCCTGCCTTGACCTCTCGTTTCATCCTTTCTGTGGAAACAAGAAAACCAGACAAAAAAAATGATGTTGAGGTAATTACATTAGTTTCAAAGACAAGCTTTAACTGTGTAATCTGCTATGCTAACATGTCAATGACTGAATACAGGCTAAATAAGTGATACTGCCTAATCACAGAGCCAGAGGGTTGTTCAGTCTGAATCCCCGTACTGTAACAGGGCATGTTATGTCTTGTTATATGCAAGTTATTATACGCAATGCTCACATTTTGATACACGTGTTGTGATGCTGGTAAACAGTGAACGGTCTCTTGATCAAGACACCTTCATGCAGCATACAAAGAGATGGCGCTTGGTCGTGAATCATCCAAATTAAGGCCCAGTTCTTGGTTTTCCAAAAGGTGGCTTTTCGTAGTTTGTCTCGGCCCTTTGTTGACTTAAGATAAGATTCTGGGCGTAGGGCCAAAAAACTATAAATCTTGACTTCTAGCTTATGCCTTTGTTTGAGAAGGAAGACACCTGTTCCTGGGTAGCCCCCCACCCCCACCCCGCTCCTTAGACACTGCTACACAGATCACACACATAAGCTCAATATCTTTTATAATTCAGTGGTATTAATAATCAGTCAACAGTTTAATATATGTTTTCCATTAGAACAATACTTAAAGGGGTGTTTCAAGAGCTTCATTCTCGATCTGATGAATCAATAATCATAATCAATCTTCATCAATTCAACAGTATGGTATCAATTTCCATGTCAGTTACAGATGCACAGGCAGTCATTACTGATGATGAAGTTTGAACTTTGAGGAGAGTATAATAAGAACTGTCTTTGCCTACCAGTTGGTGCCTTTGCGTCTGACGTTGGTTAACAGGAACTCAAGCTCTGCTGATAACAGCCCTTCCTGGTGTTGTCAGACCTTGAGTTTTCTATTTATGTTACCTTGGCATGGAGTTCTTTATTTTTTTAGAGAGACTGGTCCATATCGTAGCCTTGTGTATGACATTCTGTTGTTTACATAAAGAGCACAAAGAACCATGGGCAAATGAGATGCAAACTAAAAGCCCAGCTTACATGACAGTGTGTGTTATTCTGGCAAATGTACTGTATATTCTGTCCTATTAGCGTCAGGGACTCTGATTGTGTAGCTGTATAAAACAGTAAAGGTATAAATCAGATAATGGCACCAGATGTAATGGCTATAGTTTCTTGTTTTGCCCCGAAGAAATATATGTGCTATGATTAAATAATAGCAGTATGTGTGTGGTTTGTAAATGATATACCCTGGTGTTGACTTCCTCATTTTAAGGATTCACGGTGTTGGTTGGTACTAATTTGGACTTTTGACGGAAAAACACCTTCTATAATGTGATGTGAGAGCATTTTGATATTTTAATCAAATTAATTAGAGAAGCCAACCTAAGAACTTGGATTTGTGTGAAAAACTTTGTTTTTGTACCATGCTGTAACCAAACTTTTTACAGTATTTCTATTAGAGCTATCGCTAACGCCAGACAGTTTAGAACACAGTGTCCCCCCTATGATGTGCTGTTGTCTCTCTCTCTCTCTCTCTCTCTCTCTCTCTCTCTCTCTCTCTCTCTCTCTCTCTCTCTCACACACACACACAGATGCATCATCAACAACTTAATACACCCTGCATCTACCTATGTTCAGGGTAGGATTTCCTACTACAGATAGCTGGCATAAAGGTTTGTACTTCCAAGTTGTCTCACCACATCTGTTGTTACCATTTCCAGTGTAAGGTGATGGAATTGCAAAAGCTTTTGTCCAAGGGGTAGGTAAAATACATTGTCAATAACAAATGGTAAGAACAGGTTTCTTGAGTGAGCTAGGAATAAAAACAATAGAAATAAATAAAAACAATATATATTATAATGAATTAAGCTGCCTGTGGTTCATGTTTCGTACAGAAGCGTCAGCTGCCTGTGAGTGAAGTTACAGTGTTACAACTACAGTGTTACAACTACAGTGTTACAACTACAGTGTTACAACATGGATCCCTTTGTTATTAAATGAGGGCTGAATTAGTCAGCCTTGTTAGAAACTCGATTTAAAGGGGCTGTATAAATCCAGTGTTTAACAGGGAACATAAATGACAACTAATAAATTAACTTAATATTATCCAATTCGCTTATCCAGGTGTTCAACCAGGAGTTGCAATTATAGCAGGCACGCCCATCCATGTTTACCATTTTGTTAAACATGGGAAACCTGTCAGAGCATAGCCAGGGAAAAACTCAAAAGCGTTGAGAGTGAAAACACCCTGAATGTATTTGTTTGTAGACAGCCTAAATTCACTTCAATCATGTAGACGAGCAACCACACACTGGGGCGAAACCAATAACTGTGTCAGCATATCCAAAACAGGTGAAGAGCTTACTGCAAACAATTTGTCCGGAATGCAACTTAGAAGTTTTCCTTGTGAACTGTTGTTGTTATAAGTGAATGAATAAGTAGAACCTTTTTCTGTATAGGCTATGAAAGTGCTACATCATGTGTCACCTGAACATGGGGACCCGTGTCTTAATGACAGAAAATATGGATGAAGTATCAGCGCAGCTTGTGGTTTTGAATGTCAGTGTATAATCTCACATGAAATCGAAGCTAAACTGGAGTTCCAAGTTTACTCTTCACAAAGAAAGGAACCGTGTAAGCGTCCAGACACACGTGTCCTAAGTTGTGGATTTAGGAAGAGTTCTCCAAATGTCAAAATGTTCGATAAAGTTTTACTTTCTGTAACCTGTTATAAATCAAATATTTACCAACAAGGCAACAATGTCAAAAACTATTTGTCAACGAGGTCAACATGACACTGTTGACATCAGACAATTTAGTTGCGCATTTTTTCTTCACCTGAATTCTCGTTTGGTAAAAACCCTTTCGTCCTACGCGGAATGGGTTTTCCCAAAGTAAGTCATGTTAGAACTCGATCTGCTTTCACAAACTTGTATACTTGTAAAAAACGATACAAATTCACTATGTAGCCAAATATACGTTTTATTTAATGTTATTGTGAACGACAGGCTACTTTCTCAAATCCTATACCGTAGGCTAGTCTATACTTAGACAAAACTTAGGAAATGAAGGTAGCCGACACCTAGGCATGTTTTAACGCGAAACTATAGTTCTGTTAAGTTTACTTTTGGTAACAGGGTTAAAAACGCAAGGACAATAATAGAAAATACCCTATTTTTACATTTTTTAATACAGTAAGTACCCTTATTTATTTCCTCGTATGAACAATAATGCACAATAAATCATCACACCCCACTGCCTAAAAATACCAATAAAAAATACTTACAAAAGTTTGTTAACATCCACAATAGTAGACGGTCTGGTCGATATGTTCTCTGCTACTGCTGAACATAAAACTTCAGGGTTATTATCACCACATGTCGCTTCCTTGTTCTCTGATCGGTACAGTCAAACCAGCCCACGTTTCACGTTTTGCATTGGCGTGTCTGTTGGGCTGGTGAAAGCGAGACGTAACATTACCGTCAACATGACTCACTTCCTTGCTCACGTCTATGAGCAACTCTGACTCTCCTTACTACACTGGGTAGGCTACTTGCTCTAGTCCAAATATGGGTAGGCCCGGTTGGTGGCTGTTTTAATTTTAAATGTACAAATCCCTTGAATTAAAGCAAGTCTGATTGGATTTTGCGAATGTAACTCGTTAGACTATTTCCTTGGCATTAGTTATGTCATTGAAATCGAGTTAAATGGAGAGACAGAGCTTCTGATCCTAAATTTGAACTTCCCCGAGGTGGTTGATAAACATAGACCTGAATAATCTGAGTATCTGAATAATATTACTATGTGTGTGGAGTGTTTTGCTAAGACGGTTACCATACGTAAGATATTCAGCACCAGTTTTTATTACAGCCGTTTTCAGCATTGTTTACCACCCTGTGATAACACATTCAAGCAGCGTTCTTTGTGTCTGTGTGGCTTATTGAAGCTGACTCCTGCTGCAGCCATGTCTGCAGTAGCCTATGCCTCTGTCTGACTCTCAGGAGTTTCACACTATGACATCATATCCAGAGAGGTGTTTCAGACTGCTGTGTGCGGTGCTCTCAATGGCCACTAGAGGGCAGACACACCTGATTCGTCAGGCTCATCTGTTATTCTCAACTCTGTCTGTCTCTTTCTGTCTCTCCCTCTGCCTCTTTCTGTGTCTCTCACTCTCCCACATTCTCTCTCTCTCTTTCTATCCCTTCCCTGCCTCGCACGTTCTCCCCCTTTCCCTTTTTTCTCTCTCCCTCTCTGCCTCTTGATTTTGCTGTTACGTGCACTGTCATAATTAAACACTGGTTTCATGGCAGTCTGTGAGATGATGTCAGTTTGGTCAGAGCTGGCCAGAGTACAGTGTGTTAGATAGCTGTCTGGTCTCTTCCTCTCTCTCTCTCTTCCTCTCCTACCCCCATTCCTCTGTTGGATCATAGACTCTGCCCCAGATGCCAACTCAAGAGGAAGTGATTGCTGTGTGTGTGATAGAGAGAGGGAGAGAGAACGGGAAAGAGAGAGAGAGAGAGACAGAAATAAAGAGACAGAGAGAGACGGAAGGTGGGGTGGGTAGGAGGATAGAAGGATTAGGAGGTGACAGTGATGGGCATAGGAATGCCATCATACAAGGTAGAAAAGACGAAAGTAGAGCTTACAAAAAATAAATAAATACGAAATATGGTTAGGCAGTAGTCTGTATTGATTGACCTCTCTCTCTCTCTCCCACCCCAACTCCATTTTCTTGGCCTCTGCCTCAGTAGGCCAATCCGGTCGTTGGCTGCTGGACTGATTGCATTTTTTTCTTGATGTCTTTAAACAAGCAATTAATTTGTCGGGAGAGCCAAGGGTGGTTTGGCTTCCTGCTCGCCCCAGGAGGAATGCAGGGTGTTGGTCTAATCTGGCCCCTCTCAGACTGAGCCTCTACATGCCCTGAGAAATGGCTTCTTTATCTCTCTCTCATCTCCTCTGGCTGTAATCCTCGAGTTTGAGTCCGAGTTTCGTTGCATCATTTCCTTGAGATGCCTCTGATTTATACGTTGTTGTTTTCTGAAGGAGTTTATTTTTGAAGTCTCCCACACATTTGTCATAAGATCCTTGACCTGGAAGATAATGGTTGGGAATCTGATGACCTGACCTCAAATTCAGATCGTTTTCCTGCCTCAGTTCCAGCCACTCTCTAAGTGCGCCTGGTATCAATGGAGCCCACACGCGCATGCCGCACGCAACCTGCTTCGCCTTTAAAAACATATTGATTTCTCTGTTTCGCAGGGAGCTTAATGCGATCGATTGCACAGGCCCTTTCAAGATCAGGCCCAGTATAAGCATCTCTTCCCCTAACGCACACGCTGCCGCTTTCCTCTCAGGTAATGATTGTCCTTGGGCCGGAGAATAGTTTGTCTGCATTAGGGGAGAAGTGTTTCTAATGGAATTGGGTCTCTCTCTCTTTCTATCTCCCTCCTTCTCTCTCTGTTTCTCTCTATTTCTGTCTCTCCCTCTCTTTCTCTCGATCTCTCCCTCTCTTTCTCTCGATCTCTCCTTCCCTCTCTCTCCTTTCTGCTCTCTCTCTCTCTCTCTCTCTCTCTCTCTCTCTCTCTCTCTCTCTCTCTCTCTCTCTCTCTCTCTCTCTCTCTCTCTCTCTCGCTGCCCCGCCCCACTCCGTTGTCTCCTGTAACATGGTTATGAACGGAAGGTATATTTGCTGTAGCTTTAACGAAGGTGAGAGAGAATACAGCACACCTCTACTTTGACCTTTAATATCTGCTCCTCCCCATCCTCGTCCTACACCCTACTTCTTCTCCTCCTCATACACCCTCCTTCTCCTACGCCCTCTTCCTCCTTCTCCTACACCCTCGTCCCCATCTTCTGCCTCCTCTTTCACCCTGTTCCTCCTCTACCCTCCCCAGTCTCCTCTACCTCTTCTTCCATCCTCATCCCTCTCTTCCTCCTCCACCCTCATCCCTCTCTTCCTCCTTCACCCTCATCCCTCTCTTCCTCCTCCACCCTCATCCCTCTCTTCCTCCTCCACCCTCATCCCTCTCTTCCTCCTCCACCCTCATCCCTCTCTTCCTCCTGCACCCTCATCCCTCTCTTCCTCCTCCACCCTCATATCTCTCTTCCTCCTCCACCCTCATCCCTCTCTTCCTCCTCCACCCTCATCCCTCTCTTCCTCCTCCACCCTCATCCCTCTCTTCCTCCTCCACCCTCATATCTCTCTTCCTCCTCCACCCTCATCCCTCTCTTCCTCCTCCACCCTCATCCCTCTCTTCCTCCTCCACCCTCATCCCTCTCTTCCTCCTCCACCCTCATCCCTATCTTCCTCCTCTACCCTCATCCCTCTCTTCCTCCTCCACCCTCATCCCTCTCTTCCTCCTCCACCCTCATCCCTCTCTTCCTCCTCTACCCTCATCCCTCTCTTCCTCCTCTACCCTCATCCCTCTCTTCCTCCTCCACCCTCATCCCTCTCTTCCTCCTCCACCCTCATCCCTCTCTTCCTCCTCTACCCTCATCCCTCTCTTCCTCCTCCACCCTCATCCCTCTCTTCCTCCTCCACCCTCCTCCGTCTCCTCCTCTATGCACCTCGCACACCCCTGTGCTCCTTGGTGGGTCGATACGCGTTTGTATTTGCAATGCATTAGGGCTCAGCCTTCTTGCCAGATTGGAAGAGGAGGGAATGTCCGCCTGCTCATTTTGGTGCTTTGTGGTCAAATTCCGCCAGTGAAATTGATTAAATTTTCAAGAGTTGTGAAGGTGGTACGTATTGTGCTACTAAATGGGCTCCAGATGATCAGATTATTATTTTTATTTTTTTCATACCTCATTTGTGTTGTAGTCAAGTTTGTTTTCCTCCATTGCATCTGTTTGTCTTGTCAAGCCTATTCTAGCCAGCTCAATAGGCAATGTTAAAGGTTGAAAGAACCATTCTGATGGACCATTTATTAGATATATGATTAGATACCATTTTTAGCCTACACCAAGCCATGGTGTGTTGTGTGAAAGGCCTGCATATGAGCTGTTACCATGGTGATTTTTGTGCTGCGTATCGAGAGGATTTCTTCTAATTGAGTGCTTAGACTTTCACTTTGCACTTGGCTGAGTCATGTGGTGCCATGTCTTTAAGATTTCATGGCCAGACCCAATCATGCTGCCTCAAAGAAACAAGTTTCTTCTACACAATCTGAATAGTGCCGGCCTTACCCTGAACCTCCTGATGCTCGCTCATACATCCCCTCCCTCCACTACAGCTGGGGACCAACCATGACCTTACCCTCACCCCGCTGCCTTGGCTCCAAAGAGAGAGAAGACAGTGCAGTGCCAGTTCTGGGTGTGTGACGCTCCCACATGCAAGCTGTCTGCGTGACCCCTATTGTCAAGGGTCGTCTCTCACCCGGCTGATCTATGTTCCCTGGCCAAGTACAACGCAGCTTTTTCCTTTCAGTATTCACAAAGAAGCGTCTTCTTCTGTCATACCGAGATGCTCCAAGCAGCTCCGCTCAGACAGAGATGCACCGTGTATGTGGATGTGCAGCCCTGAACACAATGACGTCGCAAGGTCCACGAAAACAAGAGTGTAGAACGGTGTTTTTTTCTTAGAGACAGCCTTTTAACATTAAAATGTTTAAAAACCGTATTGTTCATATAATTTTTCTTACAGGTAGAGTGATTTGTGTTAATTAAAATACAATGTAGAGTCAGTCCATTTCAAAATCCTTTCATGTTCATGAACTGCAAAGATTTTTGAAACTTCCTCGTGGATTTCTAAAGATTAGTCCTGAAAGGGATTTTTGGTGTCTCAGTCAAATTTAAAGTCCCTGTATGCTAATGGACTGGAATGATTATTGAAACTTCCTGAACTTTTGGCCGGATCTTTCGCCATAGCCTTGAGCTAACGTTGACAAACCTTTCCCCTCCCCCTATCTGCTTTTCACCCAGCCCTTTTCTGCTCTCTCTCTCTCTCTCTCTCTCTCTCTCTCTCTCTCTCTCTCTCTCTCTCTCTCTCGCTGTTTTGCTCGCTCCTGCCTGCTAGCTGTGTCTCATGCCTGTGTGCCTGTGTGCTGGGGGGCCAGCAAGGGGAGGTGCACTGAGTTCAAGTGCACAGGCTCAAAGACGTTCCTGCCTTTGACAAAGGGAGAGAGGAAAGAAAAGGGGAGTGGAAGGCAGCAGAGCTGCCGACTGACAAAGCAGCAAAGTACAGTGGGAGCACATGGAGATCATTTGAAAAAAGGGGGGAAATTTCACCCAAAAAAACTGGGAAACGAGAAAAGAAGAGAAAAAAATGTCCATCCCCTCTCTCCACTTACATACTCCTCCTCTTTCCCTCCCCCCTAAGATATTTCTTTCTCTCTCTCTCTCTCTCTCTCTCTCTCTCTCTCTCTCTCTCTCTCTCTCTCTCTCTCTCTCTCCCTCGCTCGCTCGCTCGCTCGCTCCTCCATTCCTTCCCTGCCTGCACACACACACACACACATACACAATGACTGATGCCTTCTCTTTCTCCCTCCCTCTCTATCTCCCTCATTCTCCGTCTCTCTCTTTCTCTCTCTCTCCTTCTCTCCTTCTCCAAGCTCTCTCTCTGCTCCACCGCCAATACTTTTTTTTCCCCCTTCCGTGTGTTTGTTCTCTTGGTGGCATACGGAGGAACCGGTTATGTGCAGCTCCAGCGCGTGCTGTCCCAGTGACTAGCCTAGCAGCAGCCCTGCCTCTCTCTCTAAAACCTCCCGCTGCAGCTCCCTTGCCCCTTTTTCCGCTTTACGATTTCAACACGATGGCTGTTCTTTTTTTCGAGTCATATCTTTTTTTAGGTCTTTTTTTCCTCTTCAACCCTCTTCTCTTCCCGGAGTCAGAGCTACAAGCAGGCGAGTAAAAACTGTAAAGAAAGGTGACTGCGTGGAGGGAAGATGAGGAGGCAGAAAAGGAGAGCAAGAGAGAAGGGAGGACGGGAACAGGACCGGAGCGAAGACTGGTGCTGAGCTGAAAGCAGTAACGATAGAGCCAGGACGACAGGAGAGAAGGAACAGACGACGATCGAGTTGGAATCGGACGAAATCGCGGGAAACGGGGAAAAGGGCGAGAGGCATCGGATCACGGCTGGTATTGTCTAATTTCTTATTATTCATGTTTGTCTTTTCTTTCAATGATCGTTAATTCCTGCACTGATTCTTTCTGGGATCTCTCAGGGATATCTCTCTGTGTGTCCCTCCATGGTTCTTAGCTTTGTCCCTTTTTCCTCCTCGAAATTAAAAAGTGCCTCTGCCCATTTGTGTACTTTAATTCCTTTTCCTTCCTCCCACTCTCATTGGAAAATTTTTCCTCTGCCCTCGTGTTCCTCTCTCAGCGAATTGAAACGCAATGATTGCTTTTGTTTTACGGAACATTTATTTGTATTTCTTCTCACTGAAGACTCCTTGTGTGTAACCCAGGCGGTGGACCAAAGGCTCAACTTCATTTTGTGGCCCAGTTTCGAGGGAAGAAGGAGACACCAGTTTTCTATCGTTTTTATGGTGTGTATGTTCGCTACTGTGCATCTTTTACGTTGGCGTTTGACACAGTGTTCTCTGTTTACCTATGAAACGAGCGTTCTCCTGACAGTTTGGATTCATTGTGAATAGTTTTAAGCAGATATTGAACTCGAAAAAGGGGCAACCTTGTATAGTTCGATTATCGGGGTGTCTCCCTCACCACTCTCTGGGACTGACTCCTCCCATCACCCCTTCACTTCCGTTCGCCGTCTACCCGTTTTGGACCTCCATATCTCCATATCTGGCAGATTACACACATCAAAAAAATTGCCTCTGTATCTCTCTTTCTGCGTGAGACGGCGCTCTACCTCGCAGCTCTGCGTGCGTGTGTGTGCCTCAGGCCTCCAACTCGATGCGTTCAGCGCTGCGGCCGTTGTCTGAGCTACGCCAGCCACAAGGTGCTCCTGCTCCTGGCGTGTGTGTGCGCGCACATGGACATGTGTCGTATCCTCATTCCATCCGTGCTCTTCGCTCGTCCGCCCATCTCCATGGAGACCCGCCGTGTGCCCCCCCCCCCCCCCACTGCACAAAGACGCCCCTGGCTTCGCCCTGCCAGGCTGTGGGATCGACGGAGGGCCAGGGAAAAGGGGGGCACTGTAATAGCGAGTCATCGGAGGGTGACGGTGAGGATGGCGGTGGTCTTGATAGCCGTGTCTGAGGACCCTTTGTGTCTGAATGGAGCTTTATCCCTGGGACTTACTCACGGAGCTAAAGCCCAGACAGCCGCCATGGTGAGCCCTGGACGGTCTCAGCCTATGGCAGGGCCCTAGACTTGAGACCGGCTGAAATGCACAGCTAGCCTGCTGCTCCTTTGTGTTATCAGGTGGACTGAATCCACGTTAGATTCTCTCTCTCCAACCATTCCCTAACTAGTGCGGCTTCAAGGGGCTTGGGGATGCAAGTTCTCAGACGGGGAGACCAAGCGCGTCCTGTAGGGTTCCACGCTCAAAGCAGCAAGCCGTTTCCTCGTTCGTTCTCGTCGTCGTGTTTTCCATATCAAGGGTGTAAAAGGACATTTCGCTCCGTGGAAATGGAAATGGCCTGTCGGCTGTTACAGCTCAGCGGCGGATCACGGCCACCTGCTGGGCTTTACATCTCTGACGAGAGAGAGAGTCCAGGGCCGATGTGAATGGATGACATGGCTCATTGACAGGCCGTGGAATCCATCCCACATTTGAGTTCTTAACGGCTTCCCTGGGCTGCCGTCCTTCCAGCCTTTTCTCCCCCTCTCCCTCTCCCTCTTTTCCTCTCTCTCTCCCTCTCTTTCCCCCCCCAGCCGTCTGAACTTCAGAGCAAGGGACGCATTAATGTGTTTCACTTGATGAAACATAACTCAGCGAGCCCTATCAATTATGGAGTGCTGGTGTGAGGGGGGCGGGTGGCAAGGGGTGGGGTTGGAGGGGGGGGGGAGGGGGCTGGGCCAGGCTCAACAGGCCTCAGAGTCCAGGATAAAGGGTGGGAGGGCGAGCAACATGTGACGTCCACAGTCGATGCTTTCACGCTCTTGTGGTCCGAGAGAGAGCTTCCGTATCCCCTCTGGAGTCAGTGATACAGTTGCATCCGTGTTTTTTGGCTTCAGCCAGGATGCTGTCCAAAACCAGCTCAGACCAGCTCTGGGGTTTTATAGCTATCCCAGGGTGACCGGATTCCCACTTGGCTCGGTCAGTAGTTACATCCATAATAATTTGATATATCCCGTATTCATTTCTCTCTTGTCCTATTCTTGTTTCCAAACTCCACGTATAATACCTTGGTTGTACCTTTTTAGCTGGACTCCAGTTAAAATCAATTCACTTTATTAATCCCCAGAGAAGCTCCAGGGTCCTATAGCACAGCTATAGCTCACCAAAGGCTCTGTGTGGTTGTTGTAATGATGAACATGAGTGTGTGACCTCCAGCCTGCCTGGGAGGCCCTGTAGGCTGAGCGTGGGAGTGGTTCATGGTCATGGTCTCTGACGTTCACTGTTCAGGTATAGCTTTTTCAAGTTTGAACCATTCTTTTTTTTACGTTTTATTGTTTTTCAAAGCAAGACTACGGCGAACTGGCTCGAGCCGGTTTAGTGTTTAAAAAAAACAGAACAAGATTTATTTGAGTAGAATCCAGGGTTTGACTCGAGCCCGCAAGTGTCCATTATGGAGGAGAAACACCTCAAGCAGGTCCTGTAGTGCTGTTTCTATGTCGTACCAAACACTGCAAAAAAAAAGGTACAAACTGTTTTTTCTGGGGGGTTTTCGAACATGCAGAACAATCGAATGTCCCTGTTCCTGTCCTCTGGTGGAAGTGGGCAGAGTATTCCTGCAGATGGAGGCGGCGGTGGTTTAGGGGTTAATATCTGCAGGCCATAGGAATGTGTTTGGAGTCAGCAGGGAGAATTCCTCAGTTCTGCATTACTAGGTCAAAGCCTTGCCTCTTACCTCGACAAACTCTCTCCTCTGTCCACATGGATGTCACTCTCCCTTCCTTCAGCCTCTCTCTCTTCCTCACCCTTTGTTCACTTTCTCTCACTGTCTCTCTCTTTGCTACCTTTCTGTAGTTCTGAACCCCCCTCTTCTTGCAGACATCTAAAGGCTTTAGTGTTGGGGGTTGGGAAAAGGGAGGAGAGATATGAAGTGTGTGTGTGTGTGTCTGCGTGTGTCTGTGTGTACATGTATCGGTGTATGCGTGTGTGTGTAAATGTACCACGGTGCGCACCCTCTTCTTCAGGTCATGTATGATTTATTGAGCCCTGTTTCGTTGATGGAATCCGACATGACCTATTCTTACCATCTCACATCCTCAGCAGTGTCCTGGTGGAACACCAGCAGCTCAGCACACGCTACTCTGGGGCTAAGAGGCTGGAGTATGGCAGATTATCACATGCCAGCATGCTTTCTCACTTTGGCAAAGATTCCTGACTATCTTTGGTCTTGCATAAGAGTCCAATGGAGGACAGAGCTCACAGCAGTCCTGCAAAATACCACCAAAAAATCATGCCCACGCAAAATATTATATCGTACGTTTTAGTCACAATATTTGGATTCAGATTTGTCTGATAGAAATTGGTTGACTTTCATGCCGATACACCCAGCGCACTGTCAACTGAGTCACCGTGACAAAGATAGCCCGCTCTGTCTGTTAGCTAATACTGGGTGTCGTCGGTGTCATGTCTGGCCTGCTGGATGGCTGTCTGTCTGTCTGGCCTGCTGGCTGTCTGTCTGGCTGGCCTGCTGGCTGTCTGTCTGGCTGCCATGTTGATGGCACTACCCTCACAGACTGACCCACTGGCATCCGCACAGCTCTCAGCGGCGTGATAGCTATGCCCCCGAGTGTGCCAGCCCTGTGCCAGACAGGAGGACGAGAGAGGCGCGGGGGGGATTGATGGAGGAATGGATAGAGGGAAGAGGTAGAAGGGGAACTGAGGAGAGGGGGGGGTGGGGGGGTTGGGGAGAGGCAATGGAATGATGATGCAACAACCTAGAATGGGAGGACAAAACCGAATGGAAGACTGAGGTAGAGGAAGGGGGGGGGGTAGAGGGGGAGAGGAGAGGAAGAGGCGAGGACAAACGGACAGGGAGCGAGGCTGTGTTGTGTGGTTGTTGTCTGTGTACTCAGAACACTGAGAGATGAGAATGTGGCCCGGGCAGAACGTACACTAAGCCCTCTGTTTGACAGAATAAAGGATCTCTTTAGACAAGACTGCTCCACAGCTGCTCTGTCGGAGAGAGACCGCTGCCCTGGCTGTTGTTTGTCTCCCAAGCCCCAAGAGATAACCGTCGGCCAACAGTCTTTTGCATACTAAGTCCACATCATTGTAGCTGCAAACCAACACACCATTAAGTTACGAGAGGAGCTAGGGACTGGGGATGTGTGGATGTGCAGGCGTCTGAATCCGGCTGTGCTATGGACCATGTGGGGGTGAAGGGGGGGGGGGGGGGGGAACAGGGTGGTGGTTGTGTGTGTGAGGGGGGAGGGGAGGGGGAGGGGGGATCTGTAAGATGAAAGAGTGGGGCAGTGTGGTCGTCTCTACAGAGAGATGGTGAGAGGTCAGGAAGTGGCCGCAGCAACAGACACCAGGCTCATTGTTCCAAGTTCAAGGTAATGTTGAATGGCACTTTTCATACGGTTCGCTGAGCATGGCCGTGCTGCCGCTACTCGTGGCTGTTTGAAAAAGGGTCATAATTGGGCAAAAACGTTGCTGTTGGCGACGTGTGATGTTCTTTGTTATGACAGCACGATTGACAAAGTAATTAGGCCAATAAATTACGATTCCATGTTTGCTATGTAGACAGTGTGGGAGGTTGCACATGGAGAGTTAAGGTGTTTTGGTTTGGGGGGGAAGGGGATTTAGGGTTATTTTGTGTGCGTGTGTGTGTGCGAGGCAGAGGTGACCTGTTCTCAGCTGTGGCGTGTCTGTGTGCCCAAGGTCACAGCCAGAGGGTCAGACGTCTGAAGATCACTTCCCCTCCCCCTCCCCGTCCTCTCCTCAACTCACCTCTCCTCCTCCCTCCTTTCTTCCACCCCTTTCCCTTCCTCTCCTGCCCTCCCCCTCACTCTGCGCCTCGCCCCTCTCTCTCTGTTGTGTCTGTTGGCTCACCAGGTCCTCTTTAGATACTCACAAGGGGATTTCCTGTTCACCTTATCCCCCCACCCCCATCCTGGCCCCTATCCCTGCCCCCATCCTGGCCCCCCTTCTGGCCCCCTAACGTCCTGGCCCCCTGACGTCCTGGCCCCCTGATGTCTTGGCCCCCTGACAGAACAAGCATCTCAGCCTCCAGAATCAGTTTTCGCAGCAGGTGTGCCATGTTGTCCATAGCAACAGATTAGGGGAGGGAAATATCCCGCCTATTCAAAGACTATATAGACAGAGGGAAACTCCCCAAAAGTCTTGCTGGCTTCTGCTTGGTGCCAAAGCTGTGGCAAGGCCAGCTACCCAGGGCAGTAATTGATGGTTTTGTACTTTCAGCAATAGTGGTGGAGTGAGCACACATACAGGCACATAATTTTGAGTCTGAGTCACCCCTTTAACAGAAAGTCAATAACAATACAGGAATGATTAATAAGTCCCTCAGTCCCTCCCTCCTTTTCTAGCCCCTTCCACTCTCTCCATCTCTCCTCTCTCACTCTCTCTCACCCTCTCTCACCCTCTCTCACCCTCTCTCAGCTCAGTATTGATCTGAATACATTTGCCTCCCATTTATCTGTTAAACTCTCCTGCCCTCCCCCTCTCTTTCACTCTCCCTCCCTCCCTCTCTCTCTCACACACACACACACACACACACACACACACACACACACACACACACACACTGCATTGTGTGTGTATACACACACTGCTGCAGGCACAGGAGAGTACCTCACACACACACGGAGACACTGCGTAGGGCTGCTGTAAAATAGCTTTCATTTAGTTGAATTCTTTTTAGTACATTCTTTTTTTACTTAACTTATTTTACTGTGTCTAGTAATATTTTACTGGTCTTAGAAACATGTTACATCAGGGTTTTAAGTTGCAAAATTTGAATAGTATGCATTTAATTGTGAAAATGATAAACAAATCAACAGGAATAAAAAAAACAATTAGGAATAAAATGTTTTTTTTACATACATGTATTACTTAATAGTACAATTAATGTAGTTTCAATCTAACACACTGAAATATAAACAAATTATATTTCCAGAGTGCAGGTGCAGCCTTGGCCTTATTGTGCATGTGCATTCATTCTTTGTAGACCTGAGCCAGGATTGAAAAAAAAAGTTTGATTGACAGCTCATTTTACCCGCCCCCTCCAACCCCCTCCAACCCCCTCCCCCCCACTACCCTATTCTGGTTGGTGGCAGTCAGGTTGCCATGACACCAGACTGTTTTGTCTGCCCTTTGACCTCTCTAGGGGGTGCTGTGGTCAATCAGGCATTACATATGAGGGGCGAATGGAAGGGGGGGGGCCAAGGGGACTGAGGACAGAGTTTGGGGTTTAGGAGGGAGGGAGAGAGAGAGAGGGAGGGACGGAGGGATAGAGGGAGGGACGGAGGTAAAGAGGGCGGGAGGGATAGAGGGGGCGCATTTCCTCTGTAAAAACGAGGTCCACAAGGTTCCTCAATACATCCGCTGTGTACAGAGCAGGAGGTGGGAGCCGAGGAGGCTCACGGCGAAACAAAGACACATGTGCACGCAGACGCTGGCTGTGAGCTGCCCAGCCAGGGTAAATGAACTGGGCTGGAGTTCCTGGAGGGGGGTGGGGGGCTTGGGGAGGGGGGGGGCCTAGGGGAGAGGGGGGGCCTAGGGGAGAGGGGGGGCCTAGGGGAGGGGGGGGGCTAGGGGAGAGGGGGGGCCTAGGGGAGAGGGGGGGCCTAGGGGAGAGGGGGGGCCTAGGGGAGGGGGGGGGGCCTAGGGGAGGGGGGGGGGCCTAGGGGAGGGGGGGTATTATGCTCATTGTGCAGACGGCCAGCTGAAGCTGTTTGGCTGCTTCTTTTGAAGTTATATTTATCAAACCGGAGCAGGAGGCTTAGTTCTCTCTGAGATGGCACAGCCCTCTTTGTCCAGATTGCAGCGTGAGAGAGGAGCTCATGTGTGCTGTATTTATTTAGATGGCATTTCGATAGCAGGGATTAATCGTCTTCAGATGTTGATCATGTGTTTTCCAGTGATTTCAGGGGAGAGTTGTAAAAGGACGGAAGATAAATGAAAGGAAATTTCGAGAAAAACAACCTTTTTGCCTCCTGGAAAATGTATTAAAAAACAAAGAAAAAACGGATTCAGTGCTTGTATTTTTATTTGTTAGTGTTAAATCAAACTGTCCTTGTGAAGATGCAGGATTGACTCAGTCCCATCAGTCTCTGCAGTAGAATGTTAAATATATTGTCCATTTAGTACTCTGTTATCTTTAGATATTTAATTCTCCCCTTTATTCATTAATGTGATGTAAATTGATTGTGTAATTAAATCATCTGAATTTAGCAGCTGTGGTTGCCTGCATTAGTTTAGCTCATTAGCCATGGCCTTGGCTTGACCCAGAGAGAACAGAGAGCATAGCTTTCTAACTGATGACTGTGTGCTGGTGTCAAAACATCAACATTAAATGTACACTCCAAAAAAGAACACAATCCAAATGACGTTTTACCATCATGGCTCTTTTTACATTGGCAATACTGTGTGAAGTGTTTCATTCATTAAATGTATATATCAAAGCTATCTCAGTTATAGTACTTTCACAAAATATCTAGATATGTTTTGTTCACGGTGAATTTTGTTTCATTAATGACCTGTGTTTCTTGACTTCTGTAAATGTCCTTTTGTGTTGCAGATTGAAGGCCTTTCTCTTGTTTGGGGCAGCTGCCTGTCGCACTTGTTAAACAGAACCTGCTGTACAGTAAGTAACCTCTCCACCTCAGTCACTCCTCCTCCCAGCCAATCATCCATCCATTCATTCCTCTCTGCTTGAGTGTTGGAGCCTGTGGGTCGACCATCGGCACACTGATTTTGCTTT
The DNA here is from genome assembly GCF_038355195.1 of Osmerus mordax. NCBI lineage: Eukaryota > Metazoa > Chordata > Actinopteri > Osmeriformes > Osmeridae > Osmerus > Osmerus mordax. The sequence continues at coordinate 18,045,705 of NC_090055.1, forward strand.
TTTTTACCTCCTTTCAGCTGTGAACACTGTTTGTGGCCATGGTTTGAGCTGGATAGCCTTTCCACTGTCCCTAAGTAGAGACAGTTATTTGGAGTGTGTGAGTTCTGTCTTCCGGGGAAACTGCAGACAGACATCATTCTGGAGCAGCAATTCAGAACAGAATCATAGTCAGTGGAATCACTGTGGTGTCAAGTTGAGAAGCACATTCTTACCTGTTTTACAAGGACGTTGTGGGCATAGTCCAGGAATTCCGTGGGATGACTTAGAGACTGCATTTTTCTGCATCATGTTTCTTTTCCACCTTTCAACACCACCAGATACCACACAGAAGGTTAGCATTATCCTACGCACTGTTGTCCACGCACACAATCCCACTAACTATCATCCCTTAAAATGGATGTAATACCATTACCCATCATGCTTTGCACACTACTGGAGACTACCGATTCGCCTGGCACCCCAGCCTGGCAGACATTGACAGCTGTGCCCTAGCAACAGTTTGGCTTGTTGCCAAGCCGTGGAAGTTGCCAGGCAAAAGGTTTCCATGGCAACATTCGTTTTGCCACCTTGGTGTACTAGGTTGGGGCGAAGCAGACTAGTGTAGGATACAGCTCTGCTCTGAGCTGGGGAAAACACGCAGATTCCAGCTCTGCCCTTTCTGCATGGCAATCTCACCACTGTGTAGCATTCAGACTACATTACATCGACCTGAAGTTGTTTTATATCAGAATCTTTGAGCCGAATTCTGAGATTTAGTATAGCAACTTGCTGATTGATATTCAGTCAGGTTTGTCTGGGTTTCAGCTCTTGTCTAATGACACACCCTCACTTCTGTGTCTTTACCTCATCACGTTCTAGGAACTATTTACTGAGTGGAGGATGTAGACTAGATGTTATGATTGTGGATGCTCTTGAACTCACATTCTGGTAAACGTGTTTTGTATTTTGAGCATTTTTATTTTCAGGCATTTCTACTTTATTGGGACAGAGACAATGTAGAATGACAGGAAATGTAAGGGGGAGAGAGGGGAGGACGTGCACAAAATATCCCAGGCCGGAATCGAACCGGGGCCCCCTGTGGTAAGGCATTGGCCTACATGGTACACGTACTTAACTAGTAAGCCACTGGGGTGCCCCGTACTTGCAGTTCGAATGAATCAGTAATCGAATGAATTGAGAGAGAAGTGGAGTCGAGGACTATACAAGGACTTTTAGAAAGTACCCAGACAGACACCTTGAGTTACCCAGCTCTCACTGTGGAATAGCCTTAGGCTTTCCGCCAAGCAGACCAACTGTGGAAGGAGAGAGTAAGGGAGAGAGCGAAGGAAAGAGATGGAGAGAGAAAGTAAGGAGGAAGGATAGCTGACATTGGCACAATCTCACTGCATTTCTGCGTGATTTGACTGTGAAAAAGATTGCAGGCGGGATGTCTAGGGAGGAGGTTCAGGGGATAAAGGAAGGGTATGTGGAGAGGGGAGATGGAAGGGTGTTTAGAGAGATGGAGGGGGGTCGGGAGAGGGAGAGGAGGGGGTTTGTAGAGAGAGAGAGAGAGAGGGGGTGTAGAGAGAGGGAGGGAGGTGGAGAAAGAGGTAGTGGAGTAGAGCGAGGGAGGGGGTGTAGAGAGAGGGAGGGAGGTGGAGAGTTATGGAGGGGGGGTTGTGGAGGGAGGGCGGGCGAGGGTATAGTGAGAGAGAGGGGGGGGGCAGAGAGAGACTGGTGAAAAGGTTTAGAGGTGGGAAGGAGGACTGATGAGGGCAGGAGCAGGGAAAAGGTTGGCTGAGTGGAGAATGGGTATGGGGGGGGGGGTGCTTTGGGACAGGAGAGAGGACCAGCAGAGGGAGGGAGAGGCAGGCAGGGGGATTAGGAATTTGAGCACAGTCCAAAAAGAGGGGGATGGGGGTAAAGAAGGGAGAGGTGGGAAGAAAAAATAAAATTCACCTGGCAACGTTTGTAATGGTTCCTCAGGCTTAGCCACGGTAACCTGGCAAATCTGATTGGTTCTGGTTCTGAGGCGGACTTTCTATCTGTATGTCTGTTCCTCCCTTTCTCTCTTTCTCTTACTTTCTCCACTCTCAAGCTTGTAACAGGGAGAGGTGCTGCACAGTTCAGGAAAATGGCTGCAGAAAGAAAGGTGGGGCCAAACATGGCCACTGATCTTCATTCATTTCCTGTTTGGGAAAAAAAAACGTTCTGTCATCCCTCCTGCAGGCAGCCTTGCAGCTGTCTTAAATCTCCACTCGACACACACATTTCCATTTCAGAGACATACCACAGGGTTATCGTGAAGTTTGAATTACCATACAGCGCAATCACAGAGCTCTGGCTGAGTTCTGTAATCCCTCACAACACAAACTTGCTTTTCCTTAGCTTTCGTCTCAGTCTGTCTGCTAAACATGCATCCAGTGCGCCGGGGGCACCTGCCATCTGCAGGCAGACGGGAGAGAACTGTCGTCTATTCTGCCGTGTCATCGTAGGCCCAAACCACCTCGGAGCAGGCTGCAGATATCCTCCGGACAACCTTTGCAGTGTAAATCCGTTTAGCGACATTAAAACACGTAATTTGGTTTAAAAGCCTGCAGCGTCCCTCGCCTCCGGCAACCTGACAAGAAGCGAGGACAAAGTCTAGGAGCCTGCTCAAAGACATGCCTCAACCTTGCTCCTAACTGTCTTTGTCTTCATGCACCTGTACATGCAGAACACATAGTTGACAGTGCAGTTAAGGACAATAAAAAATGTGGGTTTTTGTATCGGCGTAGATTCTTCTGCTGTGAGAAAAGTGGTTGCATTGTTGCAGTGACTTTCTGCTATTTGGCTAATTACAATGGGCAAGAGCAGACGATGACAGAGAGGCTATTTGTGGTTGTGGCGTCCTAACGACGGGTTTTCTACCTTCTATAAATTGAGTAGAAATAGAACTGTGTAGTCTGCAATAGTAGTGTGTGTGATACTAAGAGGGAATGAGTGCATGGCTTTGTTGTCTGATATCTGAGGCCAACTCTGATGGCTTTCTGCTGCAGTGGCCAGGTTCTGGGAATGGCGCTTAGAAAAGGAGGGAGGCGAGGAGAATTGCAGGGGACAACGCAAGGTCAGTCACCACTAGAGGGCAACAGCGCCTCAGAAATGGAGGCCGAAGTTGGTGCACAGATCTCATTGATAGGTTTAACAGTGGATGTGCATGTATTTACGTGTATGTGTGTAATAAGACAGTCAGTCAGACAGACTTTCAGACAGACAGGCAGACACACAGACAGACCAGAAGGAATTTAGATAGGAAGACTGACAGATAGGCCAACGAACAAGCAGACAGACAGACAGACCGACAGGATGGCCAATGGGCAGACAGACAGGCCAACGAACAAACAGACAGACAGACAGACTGACAGATAAGCCAACGAACAGACAGACTGACTGACAGACAGGCCAATGGACAAGTTGACAGGCAGACAAACAGACAGGCTGGCCAGCGGGGCAGACAGACAGGCCAATGGACGGGCAGACAGACAGACCTGCCGGTCAAGAGGGCCTCCAGAGAAGCAGGGCTCCAGAATCTGTGCTGCGGTGTGAGGTAGTTGGTTGTATGGTTTCGCATAATAAACAGCACGGAGATAACTGTACAACCTTCTAGCTTTCCCTGCGGCGCTGCTCTTCGACACAGCCAAACATCCCCTCGCACCATGGTAAGTACCCGGGTCTGTCTGCCAGGGAATCTCCACATGACCTTCGTTAGGAGAGACAGTCCAGGTGACAGGCTCACTGTTAAGTCATTAGTGAAGGTTGGGGACTGAAGAAGCAGCAAGACATTGCCTGGGCGCCATGGATTCAGGGGATTGATATGTGCTACGATGCTGTGTTCGTCTGTGCGGTCTGTGACAGTTTGTTACGCAACTCCCAATTTACTTGAGGGGCGAATTGGATATTTTTCGACACATGCGGCCACGCACACACACACACACACACACACACAATCTCATACACACACACTAACTCATCCCTCCTGCCATCCCCCTCCCTCCCTCCTTCCCTCACCCTTCCCTCCCCTCCTGTGTGTCTGGCAAGTGGCTGAGACAGCAGGCATCTGCAGTGCATTGCAGCCGGCCCTCCTCCTCCTCCTCCTCCGGCAGGAGAGAGAGAAAGGAAGCGTACATCACGATTCTGCTGATTCAGCGCTGTTGTGGCGTTCTCTTTATCATCGTCCCCCAACACGACGCAGTCCTGCGGCCGGCTCGCCCCACTCCGGCGCTGTCGTTGTCCTCGCGTCTAGGGGGCGAGGGTGGGGGTGGTGGGGGGGGGGGGGACCAGTGGGGCGGCCAGCGGGGAGCCAGGCGCAGGTCTGGTTCATGGAGGCTGTTCTCTGCTGCCGATGGTATCGGAAGGCAGGTTACTCACACTGGCTGATGTAAGCGCATTCGCGAGCCAGACAGGCGGAAGGCGAGGCTGCCTGCTCACACTCATGCACGCGAACACACTCACATGCAATCTCTCACACACACACACACACATGCATGCACACACGCCAAACACGTACAAATACACTCACTCAAAACACATACACATGCGAACAAACTTAACACATTCAAGTACACACATAGACTCAAACGCATCGACGCGCAGGGCATCCAGTCCCAAAAATCTAACTGCACCGCTGACACTCTCAGCATCTGTTCTATCATGTAGAAGGCAGATACATGCTAAATATAGAAGGTAGAACCAGCCTGATAAAGAAGGAGACCAAGCCTGTCAGTGACAGTTTGCATGTGCATGTAGGTCATTTATCCAGGCTCAGAGAGGATAGATAACCAACACGCCGGAGCAGACATACTAGACGAGAGAGACCCTCCCAGACTGATGATGTCATGGCTCTGGAACACTCCCAGTGCTTTGTCTGACGCCGTGGCACTGCGGAGTGGAGCCGCGGGGCTGGCACACCTGTCTAGGACAGCCTGCGCTCGTCACTCAGCGCTCTGGCCTGATGTCGACAGGGAGGGAGGGAGGGGGGGGAGGGGGGGGGGGGGGAGGTAGTAGAGAGAGAGAGAGAGAGAGAGAGAGAGAGAGAGAGAGAGAGAGAGAGAGAGAGAGAGGGAGGGAGGGAGGAGAGAGAGAGAGAGAGAGAGAGAGAGAGAGAGAGAGAGAGAGAGAGGGGGAGGGAGGGAGGTAGAGAGGTAGAGAGAGGTAGAGAGGTAGAGAGAGCGAAAGAGAGAGAGAGAGAGAGAGAGAGAGAGAGAGAGAGAGAGAGAGAGAGAGAGAGGGAGGGAGGGAGGGAGGGAGGAAGAGTTATCTTTCTTTTCTGAGTGCAAATGGGTCCCCATGAAGCCTCTGGCTGGGAGACTGGTTTAGGAGAGAGCCGAGGTGAATCTGCACTCTACGAGGCAGGCAGGCTGACAGGTAGACAGACATGCAGAAAGGCAGGCAGACATGCTGACTGGCAGGAAGAGAGGTAGAAAGCCTGGCAGACATACAGGCAGAGAGACAGACAGGCAAGGTGGCAGGTGAGAATGCAGGCAGACAGGCAAGGCTTACAAATACATCTATCCCCTTTAATGTATTCCCTTTGCATTTCTAACTCTACATTATGAAAACATTAGACTTGCTTGGCAAATGCATGGATCTGTCATATTTTATGCAAATCTCCATCTGAAACAGGATTTACAGTCACAGTGTTCTCTACCGTAGTCTCAGTCTCATCTGACTCTTAGACTTTCTTAAGTGTTCCAAGGCTGGGCAAGATTATGTCAGACAACCATTAGATTAGGTTCTTTGACCGCTTATCTCTCGTGCCTGAGTAAATTGATTCTCTTTGTTATTTGATTGCAGTCATTATACAATTTCTCAACTGCAACCTACTGACTGGTCTTCAATGAGGTCAGATTGCTATAGCTACAACAGTTTAGTTGGGTGACAGTTGGCTGAGAGCCTGAACTGAAGGCTATGGACCCACTATGTCCCCACAGCTGGAGACGAGATCCGTGCCTCGTCAAGCCGTCCCCCAGGGAAAAATGTTGATATTCTCTACTGTGTAACACGGTTAGAATACTAAGGCCAGTCATTCGGCTTCAATGCGTCATAGCGTTTCTGCTCCGTTTCATAGAACAGACAACCTACGTCTAAATTAGATTCCGTCTCCACCTTAAACTTCCCCTCAGGGGTTGTGATTCTGTTACGCAATAGACACGTACGTACCAATGAGGTAACACGGTGTCCTCTGTGAGGAACAGCCAACACGCCATCGACAACGAGGTCACAAGGCTGACATCTGGCTTCAGACTATTTTCCACTTTTTTAATAATGGTTTCATGGCTGTAAGTACATCAAAGTACTTGAGACACCCTTTGTGTGTGGCGTATCCAATTCCATAATCAATTTGACCTCCCCACGTGGCAGGCTCTAGTCGGTGTTTTCCCCCGTTTTTCCAGAAACGTTGATTACACTGTATGGGCGACCTGATGATCGTGCCGTATGATGACGGTGTGATTCCAGTAAACATGGAGAACAGCGTTAATGTCAGGCTCTCAGGTTCAGGAGACGTCTGAGCTTCATGGCTACTATCCTCCTCCTGTTAGAGAGACTGACCCTCCCCCTCTCTCTGCTCCCTCCGCCTCCTACCCTCTCTCCGCCACCCTCCCCGCTCCCACACACATATTCTCCCAGACACACACATGCACCACGAGCATGCGCTGATACGACCGTATTTACGCACACACTCACACACACGCACACACACACGGACGCACCACGAGCATGCGCTGACACACACAGCCGTTCTCAAGTACACGCGCACAAACGCACACGCGCACAGGCAGACACACACAAGTAGCGCACAGACTGCAAAGAGGGAGGGGTGGGGGCAGAGGGGTTAGCGGAGACGTGATGCTTGAGAAAACGTGAGAAATAAAAAGAACGAGATGGAGGGAAGGGAGGAGAGAAGGAGAGCAGTTAGAGGGATAGACAAAGGGAGATCTGGAGAGAGGAGAGTTTGAGATTGAAGACAGGGCACGTTTGAGGATGCTGTGAGCAGAAAGAAGACTGGAGAAATAAAGAAGGATGGGGTAAATTGCTGTGTGCATGCACCATGCCACAATATTATTTGTTTGATATATTTGTTGAAGAGTGTTGCGTGTAAATGTTTTGCCCTGTTTGCGTACGCGCGTGTGTAAGACTTGTATTTGTGCGGCACATGTGTGTCCCTGTGTGTATGTGTTTTCTGGTGACAGCCTGAGAAGACGAAGGGGAGGTGTCTGTGCTGGTGGCAGTGGGGGAGAGCGGAGAGAGCAGAGTAATGGAATCAATACTATTGTCTGTAACCTACCTGCCGCTAGGCTCGCTGTCTGGCCCCGCCAGCCAACCATCAGAGGGAGCTACTGGAGCAGTGAGAGAGCCTGGAGCAAACACACTCACACACACACACACACTCACACACACACACTCACACACACACTCACACACACACTCACACACAGACAGACAGACAGAGGCTGAGGCTGTGGCTGGAACTGGGAGAGAGAGAGAGAGAGAGAGAGAAGAGAGAGAGAGAGAGAGACAGAGAGAGAGAGAGAGAGAGAGAGAGAGAGAGAGAGAGAGAGAGATAGGAGGAAAGGGCAGACTGCGGCTTCTTTGTATTTGCAGTCTCAAAGTGATCGTAATGAAGAAGAGAGGGACGAAGAAGGCTAAGTTTGATCCTCTTTTTTAATCTGATCTGTTTCATTTCACCAATAGTTCACCCATTTAGTGTCCGTCTTTGCAGAACAGACTTTGTGCCGGCATCTTTTTGTACGTGCATGCGTTCATGTGTGTCTTCCGTAGCTTCTTTGTATGTGTTTGCATGAGTGCGTTTTAATGTAAAAATGCGAGAATAAGAACATGTCGAGGGTAGGATTGAAGATACGTCCGCCCTCAGTTGGTTTTCTCCTCAACGTGTTTCTTTCCCAGGTCTCCATCCCAGATTTCATGCATCCCTCCGTGGCCGTCTGTGTATCCGCAAAGGCTCCATCCATCTTCTTCCTGTTCTGTCGGGGCGTTCAGCAAGGCTTTTCGAAGGACCAGTAGGGCTTGATAAATGACACGAAAAGAAACCGTACGGTTTCACGGAATATGATGAAAAGTAGAAATTTTTTACGATTTATGCCGCGTGGTCTCATGCACTTTATGACAGTCCTGACAAACGGACAGTATCTGAACGCAAGGCACTGTTTAATTCAACTGAAGTGTAACTTCTTCTTCCGCAGACAAATCCATAATTCATTGCTATGTGAAGTTCTGATCAACGTCTTTGCTGTGCTGCTCCACAAGTATGGCCTTTAAACCGTACATTTTTATATACATAAAATCAGATCTATGGCTCTTTAGTACAGAAATGCCTGGAGAGTATTCGTTATCCATTTTAAAGGCTTTTGCTTCAGAATATTCATGTATGATTTCTGACGTGTGCAGGATGAAGCATGATCATCGTATGATATATGACCAGTAGGGACACAACCTAGTCAGGCAAATCAGATACCTGGCCTCAAAATACTGCATGATGCAATATAGTATCTCCAAGTGCTACAAGTGAGAGAATATTTTTGAACTTTGTGCATCATTTCTTTCAGTTGTCTTTGTTAGAAAAGGAGTCATGCTCTCTGTCTACCAAGAGGTGGCGCTGCCCTGCGGTATCTTCCCTTTGCAGAACTTTCTCTGTCGAGGATCATCAAGGTATTTTTTCATGGCATTTCAATCAAACGAAGATGGGAGATTGCTGCTTCATTGGCGAGTATGTGTGTTTCAGAGAGTTTGCTTCTTAGACTGTGTTCTCCTTTCACTTTCTAGGGGGAGAGGCGGATGTGGTGGAGACAGTACTCGATGACTTGACAAAATGGATCCAAGGCTTCTCCTTCTTTCTCTTCCCAGCATGCCGTCTTCGCCATGGCACAGTTACGCCATCTGTTTGAGCAGGTGGGTGACAACGCACCTCCTGCCATTGCTGTTATTTAAACTGCCGGTCGTCAAAAAGTTTCTAAGTTTAAAAGTCAGAGAGTCAGAGGCTTCACAACTAAAAACTCACCAGGCGCAGGGAATCACCAAGGATTCTAATTATTGCCGAGTGGGGCATTATCTCTGTGGCAATTTAATGAATATGACTGATCCTGGCACAGTCATCCTTCAGGTAGCTTGTTTCAAGGCTCCAGTTAACACCATTATTAATGGCCATTAAGTCTACATACACATTTAATATGCACTATTTACTGACATGCAGTGCATGCTATTATAGTTGTGTTCAACAGGTGGTTCATAGAGAATATCAGCATTGCGTTTACGAGTGCTGCTCGTCTACCACCTTGTTGATTTTGGCCATGAAAATGTATTTAATCTTGATAATGTACTATATCCAAGGAACATAGTAACACAATATTGCAATATTGTAATAAAGAGCACAGGGGTAAAATATGTTTTGGTGTGTAATCTTGTGTGATGATGTTGTGTTGTCTTGAAGTGATGAGCTGTGCTGCGTTGCTGACCGGCAGACTGGAGAAGAAGCACTGTGATGCAGCAGAATGCAAATGTCAGATGAGGTCATGTCTCATGCTGAGACTGCGGGCCCATGATAATAATAATAATAAAAAATTTAAAAAAATTGATTGTTTCCCACACAAAATGTCTGTTGAAGTCCATTTCCCAGTATGCCCCTCTGTCCCTGAGACCCTTAACCTGTGAGGTCATAGTAGGTCACAGGTGAGGTCCTCGGGAACAGGGCTGCATTCAGTGTCATCGTCTGAGCCTAAAATCTCCTTTAAGTGATGTTGTATGACTTGCTAGACATGTTGGTTTGCTTTCACCGTTATCACAGTGGGCACTGCGTCAACACTCATGGCCCAAAGCCAAATCCCAAACAGATAAGTGGTTGGAAGTCAGCTTGTTTCATCCAGTCTCCATCTGGCTGTGTCTGTGTTGACCGATGTGATGTGTACCTCTCAAGATGCAAACAAAGCCTGTTGTGTCAAACAACATAAGCAAATCCTGCTTGAAGGATCTCTCGGGAATGGATTCCTGGACAAGAGGATATCTAATCCTCCCGCTGCAGAGGAAATATTAGGGGGCTGACCCTATTGGCTGGCTTCATGTCTCTCCAGTGGGACCCAATAAGAAGACAGCCTAGGGTTGAGACCCCGTCATAGTCTTCAGAAAACAGCTGTAAACTTCAAGATTTAAAGCCCGCTTGTGCTGAATTAGCATGTATTTCTTGTTGCGTGTTGCATTTGAGGTTTATCAAATAAAGATGTGTATTAAATTTGGTTTGACACCCCGTGTGAATGTGTGAAGAAAGCAGGATGCAAGTCTGACAGGGCGGCGTGCGAGAAGCTCTCGAGGTGTTGAGCGTTCAGTACTCTCATGAAGCAAAATTTCCCCTACCATCGTCATTGTCTAGCCCCCACACAGCGCTGAGAAGTGGGGACACACAGGGCAGCGAGCACAATCTTTGCCAGACAGACCAAGGATGTGATAGCAAACAGCTTCCTGCAGACACATTTGACCACACACACTCGTCTTCATTACGTCCCATTGTACGCCCATTCCAGAAAATTAGCATCTTCCAGATACACTAGGAAGACATGAGCAGGGTGCTTGGATGTGAAAATATCGCAGTTCCGCACGAGGGAGGGGTGGGGGGGGGGGAGGGTGTTTGCTCTTGCAGTGCCCTCGCTGTCTGGACACACAAAAGACACACACATTAGAGTGTGGCCCTTTGCTGGGGAGGTTGACTGACTAGCTGTCTGACTTTGGCAGTCCTGTGGCAGACTCTTGGCCAGTATTGATTAGCTTGTCTGTGTAGGAGACAGATGAATGCATTAGTACCCAGCTCACCCCCCCCCCCCCCCCCCCCCCCCCCCTGCCACTGGAAATATATTAACTTCGTGTATTAGGCACCCTGTCTGGTTACCATGGAGACGCTCCGGGAGAGAGGGGCAAGGGGATGGTGGGGGGAGGGTTGGGGATATGGGATGCGATGAGGCAGTGGGTTTGTAGTCCCGCTTTCTATCTCTCTCCCACTCTCTCTCCCTGTTTCTCATTCTCCTCTTTTTTCTCTCATTCATCCTCTCTGCCTTAAACCTTTCTCTCTCTCTCTCTCTCTCTCTCTCTCTCTCTCTCTGTCTCTCACTCTCTCTCCTTCTTATGCTCTCATTACTGTATCTCTCCTGCTTTGTCTTGCTTAGTGTGTGTATGTTTGTGTCTGAATGCATGTGTGTGTGTGTATGTGTGTGTGTATTTATACGTGTTCGTGATGCCTATCTACAGTATCCTCTCCTTTCTCTCCAGTGCCCCCCCACCCCCTCCCCGCCTTTCCTTGTCTCCCCATGTCTGCATGTTTAGCTCTGTAATTGGGGATTGGCACTTTCTTTATTGCTCATGGTGCTATTGATTACAATGTCCTCTGCTGCTCCAGGTTTCATCCCTCTTGTTGGTACTTTACTCTCCTTCTCCCCCCTGTTCTCCATCTCTGCAGCTCGACGCTTTCCTTTGTTTTCTCTTTTTGCTCTTCCCTGCACGCACACTTCTCACTTTCCCGTTCACAGACATGAGCTTTTTACCCTCTCTCACAAATCGGCCCCTTTCTAGTTTATCCTTCCCTCCCTCCCTCTCTCTATCCTTCCTTCCCTCCCTCCCTCCCTCTCTCTCTTCATCTCTGTGCTCTGCAGTAAAACTGGTGCATTGAGGCAGCAGGGAACAGGGACTAGAGACAATAGAATAGAGGCGAGGAAGGGAGAGAGGAGAAATGTTACACTGCTCCTGGTCTATCATCCTCAAATAGGAGGTGGGAGAAGTTGAGCATCCTTATTAACAAAAATAACAGGTATATATTTGTTACGGAATCCCAATAGTATATTTGATCCATCCAATTAAATGGCAGATCAAAATTGGCAGAGTAGAATGCTCTTTTATGACATCACACATTGTTGAAAATTCCAGTAAAGTTTCCCAACGATGGTGCATCACACAGTCAAGGTGTGAACATGTGGAAGTCAATTCTGTGGCTCCTTCATGCTGGCTTGTTACTGGACCCCTCCATAGGCTGCTATCACTGCCTGGTAGACATGGATATCAGTGTCAAGCTGTGTTGGGGTCACGTTATCACTGAAAGCTACACTCGCAACATGGATGAATGCTTTGAGAAAGTGGACCGCCTAATGACTAATGCGAAGAAAGTGATAGAGGCTGGTAGAGTTGGTGAGAGACCTGAACACACCAGGAAAGGGTTTCTTACGTGATTCCTGAACTGATATGATCAAACTCGGCTTCAAATGATACAACTATCAAATGATTATCTAGTGATAATAGTATCGATAATTGTTACTGATATAATTGAGACGTCTCGATGAGTGACTTGTGTGTAATGCGTAAGTGACTGGCTGGTGAAAGGTTGATGTGTGTCTGTCTATCCATGTGTCAGGTCCAGGGTATGACCAGCAGTTGAGAGAGATCATGTTGTCTCAGATCATACCCCTGTTGGAGGAGTTTGACCAGAAGCTCAATGACGGTAATAAAGTTGACAGGAGACATTACATATTGCCATAGGACAAAAGGCCATTAAGAGGAATATTTAGAGATAGAGAGTAGGGAGAGGTGGCTTTGGGAGGGGGGGGGGGGGGGAGTGTGAAATAGAAATTAGGGAAAAAGTTAAGAGGAGAAAGAGAGCGAGAAGTGAGAGTTGAAGTGAAATCAGTATGAAAGAGTATCTTCTGATCCGACAGTACTTATTACATCCGCGAGTGGTTATCCTCCAACGGCTCATCTGCTGCCAACACTCAGCG